>NW_009259489.1:3194391-3196683 GCF_000687185.1 Egretta garzetta | reverse complement strand
GAACATTTGGAAACTCTTTCCTTTCGTAGACCGGGTTATGCAATGTCTGACAAAGATCCAAACTGACAGCATAAAACCGTTTGTGCATGCTTGAACTGAATATGCTGTAGGATTTGGTTTCTTTAATTTTGCTATAAAGCCAGTAGAGTGATTACATTTCTGAAAATTATTTATATTTGTAAATTATGGGACATAGGAGTGAGTGGAATGCAGCAAGCCTGGAGCCTTGGTTGGGAAGAAACAGTCATAATCTCTCCTGGTTTAGGCAAATGGAAAAAGGAAATTATGGGATGAAGTGATGAGTCACTGTCTCATTTGTTAAATGTATTTGCCATTCAAGCCAGAGCCCTTGTATTCATTCTGAAAAGCCCAGTTTGAGCGTAAGCCTTTGTCCTGCTGCGGTTGTCAGAACTGCCCTGCAGTCATGAACTTCACAAGTCGGTTGCTTTTGACTTGCACTGAGAAACAGGGCAGGGTCCTGCCAGAAAGCCTCGCCAGATACTTGTGGTCACGTTTCTTAGTGTACAAGGCAAATTTCTAGCTGCCAGATCAGCATGTGCTTCTGAAAACAAAGGTTTTGACACCTGCTTTATCACTAATAAAACCAAAGATTTTGCAAGCTGCATTAAAGTGAGGCAGAGCATATTTTTCACAGTGATAAAATCAGGATGATAGTAACTAAAAAAGCCTTTGTAAGCACCACAGAGAGCACAGGGATACGCTTTCAAGTCCTAGTACAAATTGCACATTAACAGTGGATCTGGGCAAGTTCATGGTTGATGCGTAGCCCCACCTGCTGGTAGAGGAAGAAGGAAGCAAGAGGGAGGAAAGAGCTTCAAAACTGGCATCTTCCATCTTGTGTTTTAATCGTCACAGGGTAAGAGTAAAAGTGAGAGAACTTTTGAGAAGAATATTTTAATTGACCAATTGATGTTTCTGGGGAAAATACATTATTTGGGGCACACAGAACCCTACTTTGATCCTCAGATGTTACCTCAGACCTGAAAAGGCTTGTGTGGGTGAAATGCATCTGGTTTTTTTTCCCATCTGTATCAATTAGTCAAAAATAATACTGCCTTTTATTACACATTTTGCTTTAAGAAACTGAAAGAATAAGACATTCCTATTCTGATGCTATAAGAAATACTTGTCTGCTTTTTATCATACCGATTTTATTATGCCTTTCTATAGCTACAGTAGTGGCATTATGCTATGTGACTTTGCTTATCTTTCTTTAGCCTTCTGTAATACTGATTCAGTCTGTTAATACCTCCTGCTGATATGAATGCTCCTGGGGCAGATTTAAAACAAGGCAAAGGTAAAATAGCCTGCTCCTCTCCCTTGGAATCATCTTGATCTGTTCCTATAGCTGTGATCCAGGAACATCTGAAAAAAACACTGGTTAGCAAATAGTTCTTACTTAGGCTTGCATATGATAACACCAGTTTGTGAGTTTCAGCAACACATGGTGCTAAGTATTTGCCAAGAGTGGATCATTCTGCACCCTGAGCAAATAACCATGGCCGCTTAAATAGTTGTGTGATGCCATATATGCATCCAGATTTTCTTGTGTGAAAGAACACAGGTGGTGTAACTGCAGCTGGCTGTGCACTCTCACATCTGTGTCTTGCTCCAAAGTTGCTTTCCATGGTGAACATCCATGAAATCAATCTGAAGGCTAGAATACAAAGGACTGCTTTATTTTCATAGCTAAGAATGACAAGGGGAATTACAGGATTTTAAAGAAATATTTATTTTAACTGGAGAAGCATTTTAAGCCCTGAGAATACTTTGGTGAGAATATAGGTACTTAGGAGAATTTAAAGAGAATTTGGGGCTTAAAAAAAAAATAAAGTAGTAACTGTGGTAAATACTTGCTAACATCCATTCGTGCTTTCAGCAAAATATGTCTAAAATACAATTCTATTTTGTAGTTTCATTAATAGAAGAGATTTTTTTTTTCATTTTGTTATGTATTACATTTTTTTGCATTTTGTTATAGAAATGCCTGCATCCTTGGACATTGCCTGAAGTCTTTTGGTGAAACGTTAGCAGGTGTAACTCTTTGTACTAACTTGGCTGCTTTTTGTTCAGTCTTTTATGAATGCTGTATGCAGCAGTCCACAAGAATAGCACCCAAACATAATTCTTTATTTTCACATATCGATCCACTTTATAAAACAGTTTGCATGTAAGACAGCATGTAAAAACACTGTTTAAGCTGATAGTTTTTCAGCTTAATCAAAATCTTCAGGACAAAGTTTCAAAAACTCGCTACTGCCGTGAGCTAGG
>NW_009259489.1:3160450-3194374 GCF_000687185.1 Egretta garzetta | reverse complement strand
TATTTACAGTTCAAAAATAACTTTTAAGACTATCTTCTACTTCAAAGCTACTATGTAAACTATGGCATGAACGATGAAAAAGGTCTTTAACAGTTCAGTTAGCTGTCAGACGATTTGCTTGTACAATCCACTGGATCTGTTGGTATACACTTGGCATCATTTGCTGCGTTAGAGCATTTCCCAGAAGTTAATGTCTGAGATCATAGTTTCTTCACCAGAGATTGTAGATGTGGAGGGCAGTAAGTGAGATCTACCCTTGGCAGGTTTGAACATGCCAGTTTCCATCTGTGCTGGCACATAGTTTGGTGATGTCTGGGATGGGAAGATGCTCCTGCAGAAGGCAGACCTGCTGCAAGAAGAGCAGTTACTTCTGGTCCAGTCAGCTTCTAGAACCTCTTGAGCAGCTATTGTATTTTTCAGTAAGTAGGCAAGATGAAATTGAGTTTCTATATGTTGGAAAATGAGACAAAGTTAACTCTGCTTTCCTTTAAAGTTTTGATGCTTCCTTCTAAAAAACATGCACACTTAAAAATGTGAAGGTACTGGCCAAAAGTCAAAACTATTCCACTTAAAAACATCAGATTGGTGTAATTCAAGGGGTCTCCTTCTTGGTCTTTCTCCCCTGTGGAATCAAATTTGTTGGATGCAAGATGTCTGAGCACTTCTGTGCTGTAGCCTCCTGCTCACCGGCTGGGAAGGAAGGGAGAGTAGCACAACCTGAGATCTGTAGTCCAAGGATGAAATGCACCTCCCAGGAGGCATGGCTTGCACCATTTTTGTATGTCTTGTTTACAGATATAACAGTGGAATTTATTTGTTGGGGTTAGGAGAGAAAGCTTAAGTGCTGTCGCCAATTTCTTCCTAGATCTCCTCATCCTACTCGGTCAAGACTGATAAGTAGCAGATAAGCATGGAGGATTATTGTTGGTGAAGAAACTTTAAAATGGCATCAGACCCTGCAGACCCATGTTTGAAAGCATGTTACGACATCTCCAGCAGTCTGTCTCAAAGGGAAGGCTTTTAGTTTGTGAAATTACTTTTTAATTTCCAAGCCCTGTTCCTAAGCTGTTTTTGGCTGGAGGTAGACCAAAGCACTTAAATTAAGGAATTAATGAAAGAAACCACTAATTATGCACAGTGGTAGATAAGGCTGCACAGCTGTGTCTGGTTTCGTTATCTTTCTATCCAGGAACATTCCAGAAATAAGCAGTTAAGAGCAAAGATTTGTAGTCCTTTTCTTACTCACACATGGTGTTCAACCCTATGACCACACATTCCAGTCCTCTATTGCTAATTTGCAATTTTTCATGTGCTGCACTTGGATGGAGACATGAAAACATTTGTTTATGAACTAAGCTTTGAATTGTCTCCTTGCAGAGACACAGCTGCTTGGCACAGGTGAGGAGTGACAGAGGCCATGGCAAACCCCACCATCCCCAATTTCTTCCTAGTTGACTGGTGTACGCTTGAGGGTCATCTGCCCTACTGTGGTCTGCAAAGGGCTGTGGGGCTCCAGGGCACTGTGGGGGGTAGTGAGGTGTGATCTGCTCCCATGGTCTTCCCATCTCAGCTGATGCATGGGTCTTCTGTGCAGGGTCAGCAGTCTTTGAGAACCCCTCTAGGACGCTCTTAGCTGACCAGGCTTTGTGCCTCTTACTGTAATACAGTCTTCAATTCTTCATTTGGTGTTTATTGCACTGTTTGCAGTATAGCCATTCCCTTGAGAGAAACGTCAGAACATGTCATCCCTTGATATTTTGAAGCAGGTTGTTTTGGGTACTTTGGAGTTGAATCTGTACAGATGCTTGTGTATAATTTAGACTATGTTCTTGCCAGTCCAAATCTACTCCATGCTTCTGAAGCCAGAATAGAGTTGCTAGTTCTTAGCCTACAAAATCAATTTTCTTATGGAGAGAAATGTTTGGGGTGGCCTTTTGTTCCAGTGCAAGCCAATTCTGAGAACAAATGGGGTTTTAGTGATCCTTGCAGTCTGGCCTGGTCAACAGAGGAAGTGTTAAGGAATGCATATTCAAAACAGCAAGTAGCAAAAACTTCATCTCAAATATCTGGAAGTAAAGGACCTCTGTTTACTCGGTGAGGGGTCCTCAAGGGCACAGAGGGAAGAATGTTGGAATTCTTTTTGCTCTGCTGTCTTTATAATTTATTACCGTTGGTTGAAAGATTAGTGTGCATTCCCCACCGCTTTCATGTTTTTCTAACTTCCTCTTGGGTCAAACTTAGTGCTGACAACTCTGAAACCCTTCTGGTAGCCTGTGTAAGCTGCAGCCCTCCTATGTGAAATGAGAGATTTTCACAATCCCGTTATTATCAGGATACTTTTGGGGGGTAACATTAAATCACTGGTTTAACAATGCTTACTACAGAGCACCTAGCGTGAAATCTCACTCCTTTTGAGCTGCCTTCTGGCTTTTGGGAGATTCCTGACTGTCTGCTAGAGGAACATTTGGCACTCGTCAGTTGTGTGTAATGCTAATCACTGCTTTGGACTGCTCTCAGAGTGATAGTTAATAGTCTCTTACATCTTCGATATTAAAACTTGCACTGAAAAGGATAGTGGGCTGTGGGTGCCTTCCCCAGTGATTTAAGATACAGGACTTTGAGTTGCATGTACAGTTTAGCAAAAAAGGGGAAGACAGTTACCAACTGTTACGCTTTTTCTCCAGATGTTTCCTCTAAGACAAATATCTAGGGTTTTATTATGACACAGTAAGAATACACCAATAAGATGAGAATGGTTGGGGGTTTTTTTGGTTTTTTGGTTGGTTTTTTTTGCTTTTCATTATCTGTTTGATCTAAATAGCCAGTCAATCAAATACTGTGGTAAATTGTCTGGTAGTTTAGATGGAACATGCCCATGCTTGTTAATGTGAGCTGCTCTCTTCTTAACAGAGTATTAAAATGCTTTATTCAAAACCCCTTTGGATGCAAACTAAAAATAAGATTATTTTAAAGTACTGATGTTCTTGAAAATATTATATGTAATTGGGGTTTTTTTTGTTCACTTAAAAGACTTGTTCATACAAGAAGAAGCAGGATCCTATTCTACTTTTCCTTAAATTGGTGGCAAAACTCATTTTGACTTCAGAAGGAACAGGATCAGACCTATAGTCAAGGTTTAGCAGCATTGGGACAAATCCCACAGTTCCTAACTCTCAGTCCTCTCAGGCAAAATTCCCATTGCCTTTAGGGTTTGGAGCACAAATGCTAGCTCTCTTCTGAAGGGATTCCAGTATACCAGATTGCATGTAGTATAAATATGCATGAAATACTACACGACAAACACTGATGAAAAGACTGTCTGATTGTCCTTTCACGGGTTTCAAAGGACAGGAAACACTGTTACAATCATCTCTTCCACGTGCTGGGCTAACTCAGGGCATGGGATTTCACTCGGGAATTCCTGTATTGAGCTCATAAATTCTGAAGAATGTTCCTAATTAGTCCAAACTCCTCCCTTTAGTACATATTTAATGTAGATAACCTAACTTTTTAGCCATTTGTATGTCCATCAAATAGTAAGAACTGCAAATTTAGTAGTAGAGATGTCTTCATTTGGGGGACACAAATGCATTTAATTGTATTTAGTGATGACAGTGTAGAGATTGTTTTCACCAAGTTACTTTCTTGCATTGTATTCAGTCCTCTTCACTAACACATATGAAAAATTTATTCCATGCTGCTAGATACTTCAGGAACGCTGGGTTGTTTGGGTTTTTTTTAGGGCTGCCTGCTTGGGTAACTTGTGTGACAGTAATGAGGGTTTCTTATAATTGAAGGAATGATATGGTGACAGTTTTAATTGTATATTGTCTTACTGTAACAAATTATTACATTTCTGATAAATACAGAGTTTTATTACCTTGATGTATTTGCATATATACCATGAATTACACACTAGAGTAGGAGAACATTGTTGCGATTGCAAAAATACACATCTAAAACTTGTGTTCACACATATAATTATACCTTCTGTAGTGTATTGTGTCTGATATAGTTTTTAATTACATGGTTGCCTGACCCCTTTTTGTGCTTACCCTTGCTTTGTTCATTGTCAAGGTGCTCACTGAATGAGAATTGCTTCATTCTGGTTGTTCAGTTTGTGGTCTTAAGCTACCTTTTCTTCACAGCCTTCAGGCTCCTCTCTGGAAACAGGTTTCTTCATTGCCTCTTCTGCTCTTTCCAGTGATGTGGCTGATAACACCTTCATAGAGCTTCATCTTCACAAATATTGTCATCTTCAGGACACTGTTGTGAGCAAAGGTGGTATCATGATTCCTGTGAGGAATGAGGTAGACCAAAAAGACAATTAAAAAAAAACCCTACTGTTTTAAGATAGTTTAAGGTTAATCTCTTTGTAAGAGTGAAGTTGTGTGGAAAAACACTTTAAAAAGCTGAATCTGGGGATGGAACTCTTAACTTAAGGACCTCTTAACTCTAACGCTTAAATGTTCATTGAGATAACTAAAACCAGGAACCAGAACTGCATTAGGTTTGACAGTGTGAGGCTTTGTTTGTCACAAGGAGTGAGTACCATCTGCTCACTCCACAGCTAGCTTCAGTTACTGAGTACTGGGTGTCTGAGATGATTCCTTGCAGACCAGATCTTCCCAGCATACCTTTGCCTCCATCACCCAGCTTCACCAGCTGGAATCAAAATTTAAGCATCAAAAGCAAAAGAATTGTAAGAGTTTAAGTGCACAGATTCAACAGATGTGGTGACGTAATTTAGTCTTGTCTCACTTGTTTCCCGATTCTGAAAATTCAAAGTTTCAAGTTCTCAGTACTTTCTTGTACATGTAAAGCATGTCTTGCAATAGAAATATAAATTTCAGCAATGCACATGTTTTTAAGTACCTTTTGCTTTACATTTTTATGGTGCATCTCTAGTAGTTTTGATTTTTTTTCCACTGTATCGAAGTTGTAATTCAAAATGCAGGAATTTTTGCAAATGATGATGTTATATAGTATATTACAGTCCTTGAAACCTGATTTTAGTTTTCTAATACCAATCAGTAACTTGCTTATTTGAAAGGTGCTTTTGCTACTGTCATTATTCTGCCATTGCTGTAAACTGCAACCTTATTTACTCAAGAGGTGTGGCAGTGCAACTGCATCCTACTGTGGCAAAGTTTTATCCTGGATTACTCTGCTGCTAGCATCACACATTAGATTACTCTTTTGGAAAATACTAGTTTAGAAAGTAAAAATCAAGGCAGCTTCAATGTGGATGATAGATGAGTAATGGGGGAGGTACGAAAAAACTCTTGACACCTGGAATCATTATTCATTAACTTTCCAGACTCACTAGAAATATGGGAAGAGTGTTCTGCCGTGGAGGAATCTGTGCTGTTTTGTACCAGACCTCTACACCAAATTGGAGAAATTGAAGAATACTGCATATGAAGTTGTCTGCGCAACATTTGTGTCTTTAGATTTTTCATATTTTGTGTCTTCTAGATACTGATATGGAAATTGCAGGGTCATTGGGTTTGTATGTACAAACAAGACACAGGACTCTGAAGAACCATGGCATTTGATCTTTGAAAACCAAGAGTGTATGAATACGTCCTCCTCTGAAAACCCCGAATTGCAAAAATTGTTTGTAGTGGACTAGAGAGGCATTTGACAGATTATGTGCAAGTACATACATGTGTGTTTCATTATTTGATTGCTGTAGGAGACTGGTGTTTAAGTTGGCAGATCTACTTATTAAAAGCAAAGCTCTTTGGCTGGCAGGATTACAGAATGCCAGAAGGAGAAAGAGACCAAATTCTGAGAGAGAGAGAACGTGTAATGTACAGAAAGCATGGGGAAGCTATAAAGCCAGCGGGGAAAAAGCAGACTTAAATGTGGTTCCAATTTGTTCTATTGGGCTCAAGTTGATAGCCATGCAGAGGTAAAAGCATGAAGTTCTCTTATTTCAATATGAATTTAGTATTTTGGAAGATAACATGGTTTTCTGTCATGTTAAGTGTGATTGGTCACCTCTTCGCAGCCTGTCAGAAATGTTTAATACATGCTTATTTTCCTGACTCAAATAAAAAAACCCAAACAAAAAAAAAAAAAACAAGCTTGCTTTGAAGCTTTAGAAAGCACTGTCAGAGCGTGGCATAAGTGGATGCTCTAATAGGCTCTGAAACTTTGTTCTTAGTCGTGATTAGCTTGATGCAAGACTACAGTATTGACTCCCAGTATATGTTCTATTTCTGCATGTAATTTGGTGATATGTAATTTGTAGCTATTTTGGGGGGAAAAACAGCCCAACAAACCAAACCAAAAACTAACCCTGTCTTTATACCTAGTAGTTTAGAACTAAATTGTCTTTTTAGTTGCAAGGTTTTGGAAGCAGCAGCCAAACAAGTTGAGTATATGTGTCTAGAGAAGTCTACACCTGTGGCCTTGCAGTTTCTTGCCTGAGTTGGGTCCCTTTGCAACCTCAGGCAGTGCAGATTCGAATATTCACTTGGTCCTTTGCATTATTTATTCCTAGCTGAATGCTGTTAGAATAACCAAGGTGCCTTGCTCTGTATCCTAAGGCTTCTCAGTTTGAGAACAAGGTTTGAAATGTGGGAAGCTGACTAGTGGAAAGCTGACTGATGTAGTGAAACACAAGAAAAAGAAGCAGAAGGACTGGGTCCCCTGAGAGATCAAGAAATACACTACTAAAAACAGAAACAACAACAACCAACAAACAAAAAGCATTTCCCTTAAAACAAGACCTAGATTTAGATGATTGCTCATATGGATCTCTCTAAAAGAGGCTTAGTGGCATATTTACCATGAAATATTAGAACCTTTTTGGAGGTGATAGGCTCCTGTTTAGCAGTTCTGAGTCCTCCAAGAATTAGGTACCTGGTGGTAGCATAGCAGAGCTTAGGTGAGTTACACCAGTTGTCTGCTGCATCTACCATTTTTGAGGAGCTTTGGAGCTTTATCTTCTAAAGCCCTCAGTGAAGTTCTTTGAAGATGTCATGGGTGAGCTAATTAGGAAACAAGTTTTTCCAACATCATGCACAAGTTTAGAGGGGTAAAATTAGGAGGGAAAGGTTGTTCAGATGTAGTAGTTCTGTGAACTATGCTTAAAACCAGGCAGTCATAAGCCTGTTAGAAAAATCAGGTCAGTTTAAAATTAATGCATTCCTCTTCCTTCTGTTCTTGGCAGGGAACTGTTTTTTTGGAAGGATTCTCCATCTGGGATTCAAGTGAGACATCCTTTCCCTTCTTGGCGTGGCCCACATTTAAATAAATAAATAAATCCCTTTAAAAAGGTAAAATGAAATGAGAAGAGCTGTTCCCTTCTGGTAGGGTCAAATAACGGTAACTCTGGTTCTTTCTTTTTGGCAAGATGAGCAAGGGATTCCTCTGGAGCACAACAACAAAACCAGACGTATAAGACTTTCCCTCTCTCTCTCTCTCTCTCCCCCCCCCCCCCCCCCTAAGAAAACCAGGAAAACAACCAGGATATACCTGGCCTTTTGACAGAATAGCAGCCAATTCCCAGTCCTTGCTGGCCAGTGTGGAAGAAGGCTTACTCCTTCCAGCCAGCAGCCTTTCAGCCTCACGAACCTCCACCCATTTCTTAGGGAGTCATAGCTGGAAGACCGTTTCACATGTTTGATCACATCTTGTGCAAGTCAGGGATGTATTTTTACTCCTTTATTGCATCCTATAATCAGTGTTCTGAAACAACTGAGTGATTGTAGCTTTAAGCACTGTTTGTACATATGTGGAAAGAGATAGATGTATAGACAGATAGTGCCATTATATTTTCAGATATGGATGGGCTAGCTAGAAGACTAGCTAACTTTCTTGGCAGGAGCAGGATGGTGGGAAAACTGTTTTGGGGTTTTTTGTATGTGTGACCTGTGACACTTCCAGCACTTAATTATTCAACAGATTAGTATTTCTTCACATGCTTATAATTGCTCAGTACTCCCCTAAGTTCAGAGGTGGACAACTTGAGCACTGATACTGCTCCCTGTGAATTTTCTACAGGGAGTAGGCCAGTGTAGGGCAGCTGCCCGGTGGCAGAGGTAAGAAAGGCAAGCAGCAGGTCAGAGTGCGTCTTGCTTACTTGCTTCTTGAGTCTTGCTTACTTGCTTCTTGAGTCTTTGTAGATGACACAGAAAGAGCTTCTGCCTCCCTGGCTTCTTCCCTGGAAGAGCAGCTTTCACTTGCTCCACCTGTGTTAAAAATCACAGGGAACACATTGTCAGTTCTTAATCAGATGTGTATGGTTTTTTAGTTTGCACAGCCCCTCTGCAGTTTAGACTTTCCAAGACCACTTACAAAATATTTTTTACCATTATTTCAGCCTCTTCTGCTCAGTCTCCTTCACAACACACTGCTTATTTTCAAGAGGGGCACATTTTTCTTTGTTTTAGACCCCAAGGAACTCTTTAACATGGTAGGGTTGCAAGGAGATTGCAAAAGGATTTCTCTGAGTTGGAGTGCTTAGAATTATGCTCGGGTTTTCTTAAAGCCTCTTGCTTTTAGTCTCTTGGCAAATGAATAGTCCCAAAGCAGACTGAAATCCTGTTCCATGCCTCCTTACCCTGACTTCAGTTAATCTTTGGCTTGCAGATGGTGATGTAAAAACATAGCCAGTTTTTCATGCTAGCTTTTCCTTAACACCATCTTTGTGGTTATTTTCAATTTTTTTTTTACACTTCCTATAAAGAGATTTTGCACTATATGAATTTCTGCAATGCAGCATGCTAGACAGTACACAAATGAAGGTCTTCGTCCGGTTGCAGTTAGCCAGCCAGTTGAGACCCTGACTGCTTTGTAAAGGTCCGTGAAATTAATTCATTGCATTAACTACTTAAGGTCTAAATTAAAGCTACTTCAGCAGTGGAGTGTGAACGTACAGTGGTTTATGGAGGGGAGGTCTTTAAGTTCATGCATTAAGTACGTCCTTTTTGTATAGCATCTTGATAGTATGAAATATATTGGAATGAGAAATCAACTCTGACATTGCTACGCAGAGAAATCTCGACAGGTGTGTGATATGGGTCAAAAAGTCTTATTACACACAGACTGAGAGTTTTCGTCTCTATCTGAAATTAAAGACGATGGTGGGATTAACTCTCTGTAGATCCAGTTCAGGAATTTCCTAATAATGTTGTTGTTTCTGTATCTATGTCAGATCAGCCCGTGGTTTAATGGCTGTAAGGATTAACCCAGTTTTACTTTCTTAGAAGATTGCCTTTCAGCTTTGCTGTATTTCTGTTGCTACAGCTAGAGCCATAAGCTTTTTCTTATTTTTCTTTTTTTTTTTTCTAAGAGGAGGAAAAAGGCTTGATTTGCAATACATTAGTTACCAGAATGAAAAAGTCCTTCTGATGCTGGATTGCTGCTATCATTGTTAGCATTTTTTTTTTTTCTGTGTGACCGCTATACATTATTTTTAACTTTCTGTGTACTTACAAATGTTTCCTATAATTCCCAAAAGATGAAGGAGCTGTTTTGGCTTTTATCTGTTAGCAGTTTCTGCCAGTACTTTTATGTAAATCTTTCAGATCTAAACAACTTCACTTCTCAAACACGGTAATACACACTATCTTTTTCTTCCAGTGTTGAAGAGCTTATTCTTTTTCTTTAGATTGCTTGCCTGTGTATAGTTTGAGGGGGATTCATTGGCATTTTTTCACCCATTAATCTCTCCATAGCAAAGAGGTAGCAAAACAAAGTTATTTCAGAGAGAAATAACATACTGTCCTGATTTTTTATGTATTATGGTTATTAAATGAAAAGAGAATGTTTTAAAATACGCTTCTCAAGCAGAGTTGTTATCACAAACCACTGATGGCCTTGCATAAGAAATAACTCCATGCTACAAAAAAAAAAAAAGGCAGCAGCAATAAAGAACAGGGATCCTTTAGAGGTGGGACAGGTCATTGTGGAGAGAGTTCCAGCATCCCCACTATCTAACAGTGAAGGTCCATCCAGCAGTACTATCTCAGTGACAAAGAGCAGATGCTGCTGGAGCACCATTGCTAACCATCACCATGGTTATGCAGAAAGGGAATTGAGGTTAATAATCTTGGTAGGTTAGTACCAAACTATTTGGAAGAAATGTTACTGCTTTTTAGGTAAAAACAGTTCCAGCATGGGAATTCACTGTCTGTGACGTTTTCCCTGATGGAGGTCATTGAAATCTTCCCACCATGACTCTCCACTGGCTGGCCAGAGCCAAAATTTTCAAGTGCCTTTTGAGATGGACCTCAGCATTCTTTCCCTTAAAAGACAGGCAGCTGTCTCTCTCTATGTGACGAAGGTTTCCAGGAACAACCAAGTATGTATTTCCTTCCCCACTTGCTAGGAAGAACTCAAGAACAAGTTGTGGAGTAAAGTACTCTTGCATGGAAAGCTGAGTTGAGATGAGATAATAAAAAAATCAGGTTTGAAGAGGAAAATAAACAGGAGAATATGAGCCTACAGGTCAACCATGTGTCCTTGGACAATCTGCATAATGTGCCAGGTAATAAATACCTCAACTCTTTAGCTGAATTCTATCCCTTGAGAGCACTATGCTTTGTGTGTTGAAATGGGCAGGTTAATTTCATGGGAAAAATGCTATGTCATTATGTGGAAAGACACAAAAGGAAGAACTGAAATTGCATATGGGGCCTTAGTTCTTTGTTGTCATAAGTTTTGAGTGCTTGACCTTGTGGTCTTGATGCTATTTTAATGTAGTTTTGTTTATGTGTCTGTGTAGTATAGCAGGCATCACGTAGAGGGAGCTTTGCTATTGATTCTTTGTAGAGTCACTGTAGTAAAATACCGTGTAAACATACTAACTTACATATAGTCTCTTTAAAATAAATTACACTTTCAATAGAGTTTCACTGATCCTTTAAAAAAAAAAAAAGTCTAGAGTGCAGAATTTAATAGAATATCATGGCTTTAATATCCTTGGGAAAGATGCAGTAGAGTTTGTGGGAAGGCAGTTGGCATCAATTCTAAGAGATAGCTTAGGTAATGACAAGAACAGTAAGGCATGTTTTGTTTGTAGAGAACTGTCACAAGTTTGTTCTGATTGTGATAAGGGTTTCTAGGTACTACTGCAATCTGTGTGTTTAATGACAACAATAACCCTGAGGGTTGTGCTGGGAACCTGATAAGTAGGTCACAAGATGCAGCTGCCAGTGGAACGTGCTGTTTGTCCTCACACCTGCGGTATCCACACTGCACTTGAATATTCAGTGTCATTTATTTCCCTCCTTGATATCATGTATGGTTTCATGTCAAACCACCGTCAGAAGCTGGAAGGGCAAGTCTTCCATTGCCAGTTAGTATCTCTGAGAAGAACTGGGCAGAATTACTCAAATTCTTGCAGAGTTCAGCTCTTTTCTAGCCCTGGAGCAGCAATCTTGAAGGAGGAGAAGGGCATATAAAAAGCCTCACTTGACGAAAAAAGCAATGTTTTGACTTCACTGGATCCAGCTTCTTGGTTGGCTCTGTCCTGTCCCTCCCTTACTATCACCTGTGTCATCATCTCCTTGCTTGTGGGGATGCAGTAATTTTGGTAATAATTTGGTACCTGCACCACGTTTTACCTTTCCTTTTCTAATATCTCTTTGACTGAAAACTGCTGGCAGGGAACCTGCAGACCTCAACAAGACACAAAAAACAGGTGTTTATTAAAATACTTTCTTTCTCTGTCCTCAGAATCATGCTCTGGCTCTCTCTGCTCTTCCATTTAAAGGGATGCTCTTAGGGACTGTTAGAACGCTGCTACCCACTGTGCTCCTACACATCACACAGGCCTTGGGGTGATCCTTGAGAATGAGGGGTAAGAAGGAATTACACGTCAGTCTGCCACCCCTGAGAAAAGCATGGGAAGCCTCTACCCATGCCCCATGCTCCAGATGGCAGGAGGGAGGTCAGATGCCTCTCTCCCAGAAACGGGCAGTAACAAGGCCCCGGTGTCAGCCAGCATGCTTGGGGTTCAGCTCCAGCAGTTATCTGTTCTGTCCCGCTCTGTGCTCCTCTGCTTACAAACAGAAAGGCACCTTTTCCTGTTCTTGCTTATTTCTTACTTTACTGTTTCTGCTTATCTCACAGCTCTTTGAAAGAACAGTTGAATAAGCAGGTGGTTTTCCCATCTCTTCCTTGGGTTTTTGAGGGGTGTTTCCTTTGCAAAGCAGTTCATGCGTTATGTATGGCTTTGCAATGCAGTGTACTGTGTGCCAGAATATTGCACTTAGTTAGTATTTCTTTCATAAGCCTTGCAGTTTTTCCTCAGAACAGGGCTGCTCATTTCTATATGTTAATACTAACTGGCAAGAGTTGCACCCATTTCAAATCCTAAATTCAATTCTAGGTTGAAAAGGAGTATTGCAAAAGCTCACCCGTAGAGGGAAGCAGAATACTGTCTTTACAACAGTCTTAACTACAGGCTGCTTTTAAAAAATTATCTGTGCTTCAGTTGAAGCCAACAAAGAACATCTGTTGTCTTATTTATAGCTCCTATTTCTAAGAAGTATATTCTGTAGCAGATGAGAAAAGTGCCTGACAGCTCATAATTCATAAAGTTACTGAGGTTTAATCTGATAGAATATTATGTACAGAATTCCTTCCCAGTACAGACAGTATCACTTCCCTTTCAATGGATCATAGAAATAGGGCTTTATGAAACATTAAATTAATAGGTGTGAAACATGATTAGCAGCTGTTATTAAAAGTATTAAACTTTTATAAAGGAATATAGTACTATACACTATGTTGCTTGGTGGTTTTATTTTTCTGCTTATTTGTGCAGCTAAACTCTCCTCAAGCCAGACACCGTCATTTTTTTTCTCTCTGCACTTTCATTTTGTTCTGTCTTAGAGGAATTTGTTGTTGATTAACACAGCAGCTCTGTGACAAGCTTTCATTTTTGTGTCAGAGAAGGGTAAAGAGACCCCAGATTTCTTTTGGGAGAATTGGTACATTATACACTATGACTTTCTATAGCATATCAAAGCTTTGTTCTGTCTAGTTCTGCCATCTATTGTTTATAGATTATTTTCTTGCACTAATCTGTATTTGCCTGGGCTTGTTTCCCCTCTATTCCCATAGTTGCCCCTTATTCTCCTTAGCCCTGTGAGTGCAGCTGGTGCAACTTTATAAATGAGGATGAAGAGAGGAATTAGTTCTCCCAGCCCCCCAAACTTCCTGCATAATCACCATGCACATGATATTTTATCAATCAGATCATTGCTTGCATATATGTGCTGATAACCCTGGAAAGCATCTAGGCAAGGTATTTGACTTGTCTCAGTTACAGCATTGATTTATACAGGTGGCTATGTCTTTTTCCACATAATATGTGTAGCCAAGATAAAATGAAGTGACATTCAGTTTTTATGATGCTCCTAGATTCGGTGGGTTGGACTATAAATGGCCCAGTCTTACTATACCTATATCTGTCCTCGTGCAAAAATGACTCCCTGGCCTTATTCTATTAAGTGCCACATATATTACAAGTTGTGTACATTTTTCTACAAAAATCTGTCTGAAATGCCCTTTTTCAAGCTTATAGGCAACGTTGTCAGTACCTACCTTGTGCAGAGGATTCTGGTGATGCTGGCTTTGCTTTTGGGGCAGTGCACTGGGTCTGACTGGAATTCAGAAGGTCATGCTGGTGAGAACTCCTGCAGTCATCATCCTTTGGAGTAAGCCCCTTGGAAAAGTTCTTGTCACTCTGTACTACTGATGTGGGATCACAGCAGAAATATGGGTGGTTTAGAAAGCTATTTGAAATGCAGGGGCATATAAACAGAGTACTGTTTATCCATGAGGGTTAAATGTTGTCATTGAAATACTCTAGGAAGTGTGTTCTGCTTTATTCAGGTGTTTCCCCATTGAAGACAAAGGAAAAAGGGGAGTGGCAGCTGATTTTTTCAGTATGGATTTGTATTTCCTTCTGTGGCTAAAACCTTCAGCATACCATTAACACAGAACATCTGAATGAAGTTGTCACTTCGTCCTCTGGTTCCTACGCAACACCTACTGATCGACGGAAGAAGTAGACTGTGCTGGCCACAAAGTATTGCAGGATTTTAAGAATTGGCAGTATTTCCATCCAGCTTCCTGGTTGTACTCCAGCCATGTAAGGACACCAGCAGGCATGGATTCCCTATTCCTTTTCATAGCCCCTGGGGTCATTCATACAGCAATAAATCTTCACTCACAGAAATTTTTCTGCCTCCATAAAAACGGGCTTCTTGTGAGCCCAAAGGCTGATAGTGTTGATGGGCCAGACCATTCCTTTTTCTAGTCCTGGAATAGTCTTCATCTCTCTTCATTTCTCCTGGATCTAGTGTCCTTTGGCTGCCAAGGCTTCTGTGGTATTGAGACTCCACAGTCTGCCTGATTGACGACATCTGATAAAAATAAGACAAGTAATAGTAGACAGACTTATTAAGCCACTTGTAACGATGTGTCAAATTCACTGAAGCTTAAATCTCTTTCATATTTTCCATGAATAGTGCTGTCTTTTATACTCTGTCTAATTAATCCAGTACTGGAGAAGGTGGTTGAGCCTTGAACAGCTCTTCCTCCTGTCGTTTTCAGTGATGTTTTCAGCCTCTAGGAGAATTCAACGATAGCAAACTAAATCATCTTAGGTCAGAAGGGTCTAAGGAGATGTATTTTCTCTTCCAACAGTTGCAGCTGAATTTACTACCTATTGCAGCCCTCGATTTATCTGAGACACACAGTGACATCAACTTTTGTGTCTTTGCTCTCACCTTCTTGTCTTGCATCCTTGTCCAGTGAAAAGCTTTTGCTAATAGCAGTTGGGCAGTTTGGAACATTCTGTTTGCCTGTTGTTTTGCTAAATCCCATTAGGCTCTCTGAAATTACAAATGCTAAGGCAAGGTTACAATCCTCAAATCTGAGAATGAATTTCTCTCTGGTATTTAATTGTAATACCAGGCTCATCTTTTTCTGTCTTGATCTGGCATTGAACCCGAAGTGCAGATTTCTATGGAAACTTTCTCCATAGGGTTTTTTTAGTCTTTTATACTGTTCTACTGAAAGTTTCTGCAGGAACTTGCTCCTTCTTAAGACTATAAAGAAACATATAGTGGACCATGAAACCACCTTCTCGCTGGAAGTTAGGATTTCTGTGTCTGTAAGAGTTGTTTCACTCTCTGATGGGTTGTGGGGCTCGTGTGGCATTTCTTCCCCAGCTGACCAAAGCGGGTGCTGAGGAGGCCGCAGCGGCTGCAGCTCTGCATCTGGACCAGCTGCCGCCATAGGGCCAAGAGAAGCATCGGTCCATGCCATCACCTGTGCGGAGCCACCTCCTGGAGCTTTGCAGTGTTACAGGATCTGAACTCATGTTTCCTCAGGCATGACTGTTAGTGTGTTTTCAGTGCAGACTCCCAAAGCAGTGCTGTGTCTGACCTGGGGGTTGCCAGCAGTCAGCACCCAGGAGTACACGGGGCTGCCTCAACTCATAGCACTGCCTTAAAGGCTGTGCAGGAAGGCCAATCTGCCCTCAGTGCATCTTCACTTGAATTTGACATCATGTACTGACAAGCAGTTCAATTTGGCCATTATGGATCCTTATTGAAATTCAGATTCTGTTTCAGGGAAGATGGGTGATAATAGTGGAACATTTTTTGAATTCCATTTCCCATACCTAGTAGAAGATGTAACTGCTGAAATATCAGCATTTCCGTCAAGAAAACAAGCTCCCATGTTTCCCAGAATTTTCTATAGCAAGCACAAGCATTGAACTTTGTGGAAAACCCTCCGTTGTCCACAACTTGTCATGCATTATGCCACTGATGGTGCCACTGCCAAAAGTATTTTAGGTTCTCAATTGGCCATTGTTTCTTTATATTTCCTGGCTAATCTTGTTGGAGGCATTGTCACAACTTGCTTGACAACGACCCTTACTTTTGCATTTCTTTTTCATCATTAATTAATATGCTTATGTTTATTATAGTTAATTTCAGTACAGGTCAAACCGTTCATGTTTGGACATATTGTATGACTTTCAAACAAGGATATGCGTAAATCTATGAATGCACAGTTCACTATGTTAGTGGATACAGTTGTATGCATAAAGAGTGCATGCACATAAGCCAGTAATGATCATCTTAAGACCTGACCTCTCAAATATTAGTCTTCTGTGTAGAGCTGTGTTGTTATTGAATGAAATATGTATGCTCAAAATTAAATGCCATTTCTGAAAAAAGAAGAACATGCATGGAGTAGTCTTGACTCAGAGCTAAATTCAAGTAATGTTAGTTGCTGTAAAGCATTTAGAAACTAAACCCTTTCCATGGTGTGTATTGTTACATTTTAAGTTATATTCTTTTTTTTTTATACTAATTTTCGTTCTTCTAGCAGTAGTGAAAGATTTGGCTCAGAAGCGTCTGAAGTCAAATTCGAGCTTTAAATTTCCACTTGTCGTTGCCAGGTACTAGCTCTAAAATATCTCTTTTTACTGAGAACTCTTCCAAAAGGTGCAGCTGTGTGCTGGTTTCATCTTGCACTTTGTAGCTGTATTGGCAACCCTCGAACGAAAGGTATGCTCTCATCTCCCACATGTTGCTGTTGCCTTAGAGCTGTTCAGGCCTGTCTGTTTCAGGGAGAGGGACAAGTTCGCAGATTGGTGCGATCCCTGGTTTGTGGTTCATCTCATTGGTTCCTACTGTGGCAAGGTAAAAATAGAGATAGTGGAAAATCCAGCTTTTATCATGTGTCATCAGGTGCTGCCTTGCTATCTTGGAGACCCACTACCAGACTTGTGGCTAGAAAGAAGACATGAAAACTGTATGACAGCTTTTCAGAACCGTAATATTTTACAGACTCTGGAATTCAAAAAAAATCATAGGAATTTTGGGGAAAAAATGATTACTTTAAGTGAAAAACTGATAATGGATTGTAGAAAGGGGATCTACAAAGTTGCTCAGATTCTTAAGAGTGGATTTGGTTCTCCAGACCTCTGTGCTGTGCTACAGCATGCTTCAAAGCAAAAGATACTTTTGAAATCAGGTACTAAATGCAGGTTGCATGTGTGCTATTTTCCTCTTCTCTTTTCTTTTACTAAAACTGACCTATCTGAAAAGTTCTCCTTTCCCTCTGTAGATCTTAGTATGCATGCTGAGTTTTCTTCTGGAACACCTAATCTAAAATCAGGACTTCTTCAAGGATATCTTATATTTTGGCTCTGGGAGTCAAATTGGTTTTTTCCAAGATTAGGTGGTGTTCTCATCAGTTTAGCCTCTGTCATATCCTCTCAGCATTTTGAAATTGAAGGTCACTGTTCCCAAATTTGGCTGTCTTCTGTGTAAATGTTATAAACTGGCTTCAGCTATAAGTCCTGTTAGTCTTTTTTTTTTTTTTCTGACAGATGTGTGTTTCATGAGGGCTTTCGCCTTTAAATGAAAACAATTTTCTATTTTGTGCAAAAGTTGGGGAGTTTAAAGTACAAGTCAGTATGATGCTATGAGCGAATTACACTGGAGATGAGAAGGAAATCCTAGAACAGGTGGGAAGTTAAGTGATTTTAATTTGTTAATGCTATCTCCTATGTGCTGATGAGTGAATGGTTTCTTTCACCGTTGCTGAGTGGTATAACTGTGTGACTTAGATGTATGACTCTGTCATTGCTGCCGTGAGGGTAACTGCAGGTTTTGTGCCTGCCATTGTGTGTGTGTTTGTATCTTTTTGAGGTAGAGCTTACACTCACCAGTGTGTGCGTAGTATTAAGAGAGAGGTGAATATCCTGAGTTTTAAAATACATGAGTATTTTACAGTTTATGTATTTATGGAATAGAGTGTCATTATTTTAAAGGTTCTCTTCATATCTAAAAGTTCAGTAATGTCTCTGGTAGATAGAAATTTCCAGTTTTGGAGAAAAGGAATCGAGAATAGGGAGGAAGAGACATCAGAAATCCTCTGAACTCCTAAAATTTCAGGTTTTTTCCAATTGCGTGTTTTAGGGTAGCAGAGGAGTGTTGGAAAACTTTCCTTTTAACCAGTGCGATGTTTGCTTTACATACATGTGTTCTGTAGACATACTATAGATTTTGCGTAAAGGTAAATGCATAGCTTCCAAAAGCCTTTCACTTTCACTAAGAATATTATTGATCCAAAAATACTGTACAACAAAGAGATTCAGTAACAGATTATGATACAAACCTAGTTTATAAGAACCTACTTGAAGTGTAGATGAAAGGCATGGAGAGTCAGGTAGGTTGCAGGAAGAGGCATTCTCTGGTTAGGTAATCTGGGTAAGGTCTACACCCACCCTGTTCTTTATGTATCACGGAGACAAACCGTTTTCTGTGCTGTCTGTCTTCTTACCCTGCAAGGGCTTCTTCCCATGAACTGAAGTCTTCCCCTGACATTGAGTTCTCCTTTTTGCTTTGCTTGGACTCCACCCCTCATGTAGAAAATCTAAATCTAGTGGGAAATGGAATTATTTTTTTAAAATACACACCTTGTTTGTAGGTATTTGGAGTGTATCTCTAGCCATCACTTCAGGGCAAAGTTTGGTTAATGCAAGAAAACATCATTCTCTCTGCTGCTCAGTAGCCTGGATGGACCATCCATGAACTGCCGAGCTGTCACCTGAAATGTTTCAAATGTCTGTCAGGTTTGACTTCCATCCTCTGTCTCCATTTCTCCTTCTTTGTCTCTCCTTTCTTTCCTCAGTTTCAGTTTAGTCTGTTGACTGTTGCACGCTGCCTCCAGCTGGAATTATGAGATGACCATCTTTGTTCAGAGGTGATGCAATTTCATTGCTGTTATGCAAGAAGGAGAAGGGTACTTAATGTAACTAGCTACCTAAGGGAGGAGAAAGTTACTCTCATGAGTAAAAATATGTAAACTCTGTTCTTAAAACCTGTTCTTCCTCTGCTACCATGTAAAACATGCATTTTGTGCTCTTAGCATTCTGTGAGTCTGTTAGTATCTTATAATTTGAGTATTTTCACAGCATACTCTTTGATATGACTCTGATCTGATCTTTCATTTATTATTTCAATAGATTTGCCCTCATCATAAGATGGATTCATAGTTTGGGGTTGAAAGGAACCATTTGATCTGAATATTACAAATCAAATAGTCTGTATTTCAGCACGCCTCAGCAGAGGCTGCTTGGAGTGCATTATCTTCCATTTGAGCCCAACTTTTGTTTCATAAAGCAGATACGGTGTTAAGCTAAAAGAGATGTTCTGATGGAACCTGAAAGTGGTTTGAAGATGTAAAGAGGTGAAAAGTTCATTCCTTCCCCGAGCAGCTTGTTCTGCATTAATAACTATGCTTGGAAATCTGGTGGTCAGCTACACCTATATAACATGTGCTTTCTTTGAATTTAGCTTTTGATCACAGTGTTTCACTAAGTCAACTATCTGACAGAACTTTAGAGTTTGTTACGTCTACTTGTTTGCATTTTTCAGCTAACTATGGTGCCACCAAGGAAGGAAGTAGTGTGGTTTTTAACAGACCCTATCCTCTAAAAAGATATGCAGACAATCCTTAGTTACAGTGCTGTCTTTTATTGCTTTATCATATGAGTCTAATATAATGTTTTCCTTTATTTTGCCTGGGGCTGATAATGTAACTAGCGTGTAGTCATCTTACTTGTCCTTTCCGAGTGAGGATCGGGCATTAGAACTCTTTCGATCCCCAGGAATTGCTCTGATTTTCCATGCGTCATTAAAAAGCAACATCAGCAGGCCAGAGATCTGCTTGGGCAACTCTTCTGGGACTCCTGCATGCTCATTTTCAGGGCCTCTTAAGTTAAACTGTTATGAGTAACAGATGTTTTTCTAATGTCCTTCTCAGTTATGAATGGACTGGAAAGTATTCCATCATTATCAGACCATCATTCTGCTTCTTTTTGCACGGGACATGTCTCAGTGTCCCAGTATGCTCCACTTCCATTACTAGTTTGTAAATAATCATTTTTTATGTCTTTCATTTCTCTCCTCAGTTTTCTGCACTACCAAACTTGTGTACCTTCCTTGCTGTCCTACCACTTCTGAATTGTTTGCGTTTTATAAAGTTATATAATTGTTGCTTGCACAATAGAGTGAATTCTCAGCCAAAATGGTCTGCTTTCTCTTTTTCAGTTGTGGTATATTAATTTTTTGGCTATCTTGAAGTTTTTCATTAAAAACTCTCTATTCATATTTTGCTGCTGTGATTTTTTTTTTCTTTTTCTCCTTCTACTTATTTATCCTCATAATGTTGTTCAGTTTCAGAATTCGAGAAATATAGTGTGTGTGCATGTGTGTGCATGTTTGTATAGATATGCATGCAGGCACATATGTGCATGTGCGTTTAAGAATTACTCTCCATTTGTCCATGGTGTGTTTAATCGGACAGAGATCACCATCGCTTTAGGCAACTGGCAACTTTTACTGCAGCGATTAAGCTGTGTTTATCAATCATAATCCATCAAACTATGCCAGATGTTTCTGGCAGTAGTTTAATAGTATCTTTATGTAAACATTCTTGCTTTCCAAGAGTTAAACAGGACCGCTTTAAAACTTTTGAATTAGTCTTTTGGCAAAGAGAGCACACTTAGAGATAGATCATCCCTTGCATCACAGAGCCAGAACGTGACTTTACGCAGTATGTTCTCTCCATGAAGAAACTGGATTGCATGAAAACTGACTTTGTGTAAAATCCGCATGCAGGTTTGTTTCAATCTGGAAAAGGTCCCTTTCTGATGATACCACTGTTTATTTTTAACCAGTCATTGTAGAAAAGAAAATTCTCGCTTCAAGAAAACTATACTGTTACAGTGTTATGCTTGAATATTGAAACCAAACAGAAATGACGGAACTTTTGTATGAGTGTGAAATACTTGTTTCTACTGCTGTTTCAGGCCTTTGTAAGTCTGTTTTACCCAGGGGATCAGCAGCTCCCAGATGGTGATATGTTTAGCTCCCTCATCTGGTGCACTCTGGATGTAAATGTTTTAGACCAAAAGATTTTTTTTCTTTTCTTCCTTGCATTGTATTTCTGCCCAGCCATAGACTGCAAACTTTTATTGTCTTTTCTTTTCCTACACAATATGGAGAGGGATTTTAGGACTGACTGAGGGTCCCCAAAAGAAAATGCTATAAAAATGCAATTGTCATCCTTTTCATTCAGCTTTCAGATTACTTGTGGAGTGTTCTTGTTTGGGCCTGACAACTGGGATGTTTCTTCCATACTTCAAAATTAACTGGTTGCATTATGTAGCATGACTTTAATAAAAAAATTGCATTCAGCTGTAGCTTGGCTTATTTTTCTTCTTTTTCTTTTACAGCTTTTTCACTTCCAGATCTTTCGGAGCAGTTTGCACCTCCTGAAGTCGCTCCACCAATTCTTATCAAGATAGTGGAGATGATTGAAAAGAAAGGTAGGCTGAAGAATGATCCACCAAGATTTTTTGTTACTTACATAAGCCAAGACTGCAGAATCAGATCCAGACCTAGCATCTTCTCTTTCTAGAGCTGCTAATGTATCACATTTCTCAACAGATATGAAATAATCTCATTTAAGGTTTGTTGCATTGGTGTCTGCTCAGTAGAGGCTACTTGGACTGTAGGAGCAAAGCCAAAGCTTACCTCAAATGACATTTAATCACTAATATAAGTATTGTTGAAAGGTAAGGGAGAAAGGTTTGGTGTTGCTTTATTCTTACTAACTGATAAGCACCTTAAGTTGGTTATGGAAATGACATAATAACATTTAATTGGATACACAACCAAACAAGTAATGTTTTGCCCCAAAGCATGGGGAAAAAAAAAATGAATTATGAAAAAGTTACAAGAACTGTTTTTATGCTTCAGGAAGCAGTTCTTTATTGCTGTTGTATGCTGAGCCCAGCCAGTATTATTTTTATGGTTTTTTGTTCTCCTGCTTTCCTATGTTGATCTCTCTCCATCCTTTTGAGGCTTTCCACTTTCTTATACTATGTCCTGCCTCTGTTGCCCTATTTCTGTCCTCCCGGCTCTTCCTCTGATGTCACCTTTGTAGTCCTGGTGAGGTAAGGAGCAGCTCAGTGGGTCCTGCTCATTCAGTGGTCTTACAGAAAGGGAGGAAGAAGGAAAGTGGTATCCTTGGGCACATGAGAGGGTTCTCACATACTGCTCTGATACTTTAAGAGGGGGTTCTCATGTACTGCTCTGGCACTTTAAGAGAGCACAAGCTTTTCCTGAATGAGTAGGAGCTTGCTAACATCAATGAGAAGGGCCAGCCTTAGCAACAGTTTGCATAAGCAACCACTGCTTCCAGAAAACATCACTGATACTGTTAAATCATGGGTACTCTGCATCCCTGGGTATGGTCTCTTTCCTTGTGTTTTCTCTATTTTCTCTGAAGTTGTAAGCAGTATCTTTCACATGAAAACACTGTATTGGTGTCTTTTATTCAGGTGGATTATCAGACATACTATGTGACATACAGACACTTTCTCTCACACCAACGATGTGACACTCATCCTACATACACTTTGAGGTTATGGGCTCTGCGGATAGTTAATGTGACCTAATGGTTACCTGTCCCATAGAAGGGGCTCTCTGTCTCTGTTGACTGCATAGGGAGCCAAAGGTTAGGCACACTTCTAACTCAGAAGTCTCAGTTAAATCTTTAAAGCTAGTTAGGATGTGTCAGAACTTTTGTCATGTCCCTGTCCTATTCCTGTGGGGTGGCCTCACTCAGGTTGCTCACTTCTCATCCACCTGAAAGACCTGGTGTTTCCAGCTGGCATGTAGAGTGTAAAGGGAGATCTAGCTCCCATGTTGCTCCTGCAAGCTGTTTTCTTCCCTGGGGTATATGAATCTGTTTCCTAGGCCTGGCCTTCTACAGCCAGGCTTGAGGAGAGTTGTATGGAATATGTGGGACTGCTGGCTTCCCTGATCTGCAGACCCAGCAGTTTGCATGTACAAAGAGGTGTCTTACAGCCTTAAAAAGCAACCACATTCCATAGTGTGGTAGGCGGATGGTGGTGGGAGAATGTTGCTAATTTATACTGTAAGTACTTACTTGAAGAAAACGGAAGTATGTTGTGTCATGGCAACAGTCACTGGATTATTAATGTATCCCATCGATTTTGTTTTGAAGGCCTGGAGTGCTCAACTTTGTATGGAACACAAGGCTCAAGCAGCTCAGCAGAACTAAGACAAATCCTTGAATGTGGTAAGTACAGTTCTCTTCCTTAAAGCACTAGACAGATTTTGTGGTCAGACTGCTCCTCTTTTCTTTGTTTTCGTACTCAGCTTGTATATATGTGCTGGTTCTGAATAATGTAATATTAAAAAAACAAATAGAAACCTTTTTTACTTATAACTTTTACACTTAATATGAAAGGTATTTTTCACTTTTACAGGTTGGCTTTTTCTTCAAGCTCCACTGCACGTTTTTTTCCAAGACTAATTGTTTTAATCGTTTCTTGGTCACTTCCTTGTTCAAGGACTCACAGTCTAGCTGTACAGAGAAAAACAAGGTGTTTTGTTCAGAAGCAAGATAAAGAGACACTATTCCTGTAAGGCTGCAGGTTATTATTTTGTAAACAAATGGCCATTTGTTTACATACAGTTCTGTGTGTGCATTTTTTTGGTCCAGTAGGTGGAGAGGTGATGGCTGCACATTCCCTCCCTTGCTGCAGTAGGCTGGGTTCACAGGTTTTGGAAAGTAAAACGCAGCTACACCACTAACACCACATAGCCGTTCAAGTTGCCTGAAATATATTTCCTTCTCTTTTTGGTACTGTTTATTTCTACTTCAGGCCAGAACATACTGGCATGGCAACACTCAGTTGCACTATGAGAGATCAGGAGATATTACAGGAGGAGTGCTTGACCACGCCTTTGTGAGCTGGGGTGCAATGTGGGGTGTGAGCTTCTACTTGCATAAAAAAGCACAAAAATACAGCAGCTAGAAAATGAAACTGGTTACATGCCACGCTGCCAAAGGGACTAAAGAAGCAAACTCAAACTGTGAATTATCTCTCTTCGTTTTTAGTAATTGCAAATATTAACAAAATGAACAAGAGATGATACTATGAGTTGTCTGTTCCTTCAAATCAAAAGAGCATCCTGTCCTCTGGTGATTGTGGTGGGAATGAGGAAGTGCATCAGTGCAGCGAGCAGGGAGAGGGTATGTGCATGTGGTGCTAGGCAGCCTAAGCCATATTTTTAGTATTGTTGTTATACTTTTAAGCCCAGATAAATACAGATTTTCTATAGCACCAATATGAATGTATCTCTTAAAACAGGACTTTACCCTTTAGTAATACTGTATCTTTCTGAGTTCTCTTTAAGATAGGATCAGAATCTTCTGCGACAGAACCGGTGCAGTGGGTGACCAGATAGATGCATACAGACAGATTTCATCTCCTCCGCCTGCCGTCTTTCAATTAGCAGAGTGCTAATTCAGAGACCGAAGCTGGCTTTGGTCTCAAAGTTGTGAACTGCCTTAGTGTGGTGTTCTGCTTATGGTTCAAATGCTCTCCATGTTAATTGGATAACTTCCTGTTACCTTCAACACAGTGCTATCTAGCTCCAAAATCAAAGCTGACTTGCATCTGGCCAGCTCAGCAGATGGAGGACTTCAGGTCTGTTTAGGACATTACACCCAAAGAGTTGGAGAGCACCACAAGTTTATTCTTAGCATATATTCATTATAATAATTTGGGATTTACTTCAGAGAATGGGTCAACACTGAAAGAATCAGGATTTAACTTGGCCTATGAAATAGAAAACATCATGTGAGCAACAAAACTAATTAAAACTATTTCTTATGAATTTGTGGTTGGATTCTCTGACACGTAATTGCTCGTGAAGAATTCATACCCACACTGCAAGTTTTTTATCATCTGAGCCATTCATAGTGTCTTCTTTTCTCATGTAAATTCCTTGGTGTCTGATAAGAATTGAGCTCATACTGCAAGCCTTCTTTTGGGGAAAACAGAAGGGAGGTGGAGGAGCACCAAGTTCTCACTACCTCTCTTGACTGCCTATTTTCATAGTATGTGTAGACACACTGCATATCTGATTACCTCCTTGTTGAATTTGGTTTATAGTGGCCAAATAGATTCAGGAGTTATTTTACAGAGGATTTGGCTAACCTAGAAAGTTGATCAGCATTAATACCCCTAAATTCTTGTACCAAATGTGGATCTTTGTAAACATTTAGGACTTTACTGCACCGAAGTTCCATTGAACCCTAGTCTTGCTTGCACTAAGTGAGCATTTCTGTATTTTCCTATTTTTATTTTTGCTGCTGATATTCCTTGCTCCAATGCTAACAAGTAATCCTTTATGTGACACTCCCAGACCTTAGCCCAAGTCATAACTATCCTGCAAGGATATCAGGTTTTACAAGATAAATCCTAACAGCTGCATAAACCACCAAGCACCCAGTTATGCACGTGTATATTTGTTTCAACTTTCTCACATAAATATTTACAGACTTGGAGCCCCAAGTTGTTAATCAAAATTCCCGTCATAATAGAATTAGCTACCAGTAGAAAATCTGCATTTGGCAAACCCTTTGTTAATACTTATTTCTTACACAAAATATTTACAGGTAAAACAGAGACCTGTTAAAATTATTCTGATGTTCTGTAACATTGCTGACATGCAGCAAGTCACTACCGTTATTCTGAGTTTGTCCCGGTGCTGTGTATGACAGAAGGCCACACAGCTGTGGAAGCCATTTGGTTCATCACATGCCAAAGGCTTGGGCATGGTGTTGAGCGCTGTATGTTCTTCATCTCTGAGATGTTTCTTGGTGTCTTACATTCTTTCTTAGGAGTTGTTCCCCATAACCCATGTGTAAGTTAGCAGTTTAGGCTTGGTATAAAGCCCTAATATCATGAGCCTGTATATTTTTTTCCAGTTTCTTATCACAGAATCGCAAGGGTTGGAAGGGACCTCGGGAGATCATCTAGTCCAACCCCCCTGCTAAAGCAGGTTCTCCTAGAGCATGTTACACAGGACTTCATCCAGGCGGGCTTTGAATATCTCCAGAGAAGGAGACTCCACAACCCCCCTGGACAGCCTGTTCCAGTGCTTTATGCCTAAAAAGTATGTTACTTTTTCCCTATAGATGCTTCTTCGTTGGATTTAGAGACATTTGATGTGCACACTTTATCAGATGCTCTCAAGAGGTATCTCCTGGACCTGCCAAATCCCATCATTCCAGCAGCTGTTTACAGTGACATGATTTCTGTAGCCCAAGGTATGATTATCACATTATTTCAAATGTCAAACAAAAAAGCTTTTGTTAGGATTATGAATAGCCAGTGGCCCAGCTGTCACCCACAGAACAGGGAGGATTCTGCGCAACTTGGCAACATCTCAGAAAACATATATACCTTCACCACTTCTGATGAAAGCTGCTTCAATTCAGATCTAGACATGCATTATTTACTTAGATATTTAGGTAAACATAATGGAAAATATAAGGGATAACACTGTTCTCTTCATTTTAGTAAGTAGAATGACTCAAAAAAACTGGGGGGAAAAATCAAGGACTTATCTGTATGCAGAAAGCTAATTTTTAACTTTTTATCAGTGCTGACAAAGTAAATGTGTTGGAGGTCATGGTGTTCTGCAGTATGTTCGGAGTTGCAGTGAAGTGAGAAGTACATGCATGTAAGATTCACCATCTACAGTGGTCATTTCAAACCAGTACAGCTTACAGGCTTTCAGCACGTGGGCCAAGTATTCTGTTATATATCTCAGGACAGGATATTGTTACTGGTAACCTTCAAAGTTAGAACAGCACCTGTGAGACTTATCTAGTGCATCTCAGAATTACCCAATCATGTGTGACGCTAAACACAAGACAGACTTCTGCCAGTACACTCTGAACACATTGTGGTTTTTACCAAAATGCATATCTGTTTCCATTTGACTTTTAAATACTTGTTCTTTACTCTTCCCTGAACATTTCACCATTTTCAAAAGAAGAAAGAAGTCTTACGGCATTAATGAAGAACAGAATTACTATTTTTTTTCTGTAAAATTGATGTGTCTAAAGGAGTCATATATAGTTTCATTTTACTTGTAGAATGTTCCTGTGGTGATATCAAGAGCCTTTTATCTGTTTGCTTGCAGAAGTGCAGAGCTCAGAGGAGTATGCTCAGTTGCTGAAGAAACTCATCAGATCTCCAAATATACCTCCCCAGTATTGGCTCACACTCCAGTATTTGCTCAAACATTTCCTCAGAGTTTGTCAAGCCTCCAGCAGAAATCTCTTGAATGCAAGGTCTCTGGCTGAAATTTTCAGCCCTTTGGTTTTCAAATTCCAAATAGCAAGGTACGTGGGTCATCTTTATTATGTTTTGTACTGTAAATATGGGTTAGCTACTTACAAAAGTAAGTTTAATGCATCGATTTCCTGACTTTACTTCTATGGTGGAAGACACTGTTTTAAATTTTTCCGATGTTTTTTGAATAATTCTCATGGAACACTTTTGCATTTTTGCTAGTTCTTACTGTCTAATCCATCTCTTGCAGCTCTGATAATACTGAACATCACATAAAAATTCTGGAGGTTTTAATCACAAGTGAATGGAATGAGAGACAGCCTGTACCAGGTAAAAACTATTTTTAATTTAAAAAGTTATATAGCATTGTTGTCTTAAATATTAAAATTCAACTGAAGGACTGTAAATGCTCATTGTTTTTTAATCAAGCTTAATGCAAAAGTGCATGATTACAGAACTAAGTAGAAGCTGTTCATATGTTCTACAGCAGTGTGCAATATTTGTTTTATGAGAAATTGTCTTTTTCATTAAAATAATTTTAGTACCCATAGTTGGTGCAGCCTTAGCACTTCCATTTCCTTTTCCATAAACAGTGAATAGGAATTTGTGAATTTTTAAGACCTGTAAACCAATGGAATGTATATCATACAGTGGTGGTGTTGGTGGGGTAAATTCTAGAGATTTTATTTAACTCTCACTCCCAGGCAAATTTCCTTAGAACTACAATACCTCACAGAGATCATAAGAAGAAAGTAAGATTTCCCCCTTTATTTACGTATATGTATTTTTTAATCCAGAGACACAAAAGGTTTATTCATCAATATCAGTAGACCACACAGAAAATATTAAAACCCCATTCAGGAAAGTTTGATTATACTTGTGATTATTCTGTGAGTTAGCTTCTAATTTAGTCAACAAACAGTAAAACCCAACTCTAATTTATGCAGAAATCCCAGTTTTTAAAGCACGTATTTGGTAGGAGCAAGGCAGAGTTGCTAACTATGTGCAAAGGAATTTATTAATGCAGGGGGACTTTAGATGTTAGCTTAGAGTAATTCCTTTTACAGCTTATTAACAGAGAATATCCGAAAAAAGGATAGGATGATGGTGAACAGAACATGGGTCAGGCTGTAGCTCTCCTGCCTCTCTATTCAGAGTACAAGGTAAAGTTCATGGCAGTAGGATTTATAGGGCTGCTTAAGATTTGAAGAGCTAGAACACAGTAGCAGAAAAGCAGCAGCAGAAAAATGCCTTATTTCTCATTTTTCAGGTAGGAGCATTGTATAATCCCGTTCATCAACTAATGAAGATTAATTTAAAATGGCTAAGATTTTTGTTCCTACTTCTTTGATTGGAAGGCTTTTCCAACCTTGCCAGCTCCATTGTTTAGGAACCTTTTCCTAGTGTTTAGTGTAGATCTGTTTTCAAGTAGTTTATACCCATTTGGTTTTGTTCAATTTTGTTAAAATAGTCAAGCAGGCATTTCCAGAACCACTGTGTATTTGTCTTCCTAATGCTTCATAACAACCAGGAGAGTCCAAATTCATCATAACTATTTGTCCTGTTTTACTAGGAATCGGCAGCTCTGGTATAATAATTATTGTTAAAAAAATATTTTCTTTGCCACCTGTTACAAGCCTTAAAAAGCAAAATATATTATTGAATCCTCTAATATTCTAAAGAGTTTGCTAATAGCATTTTTTTAAATTACATGTTTGCAAATGCTTTAGAGTATGTAAATTTATATGGTTGGAGGCACTGATTGGGAGGTTACAAAGGTAGGGTCAACAGTGAGAGTTTTTTATGTTTCAAAGTGAGAGTTTCTTAAGTTGCACTTAAGAGATCACTTGGTTGTATATCATCTTGGGTTGCTTCATATGATGAAAGTATAAAAGTGAAATGTGCTGATGTGAGAACTACTAATGAGGATGAGGAGTCTAGTCATCTTGAGAGTATCATTGGGGCACTTGAAGAAATGCGGCTGTGTCCATCAGATTTATCGGGTTTGACACTACATTAATAATTATAATCTAACATCTGCTTGGTTTTAATATTGCTTCTGCATTAATTAATGTTTTGTAATGCAATAGTTTATTTTGACGGTCCTCCTGGGATTTTTCCTATGATCTGTTACAAAAATAGAACTCCTTCCCTGTGCATTTCAAATTCCATCCTGGGCAGTGGAATGGTTTTTAGTAGAACATTTGCATATTTATTAATATGCTGAAAAAACCTCAGATACAAATTTTCAAGCTGGTTTCTGTTCTTAGACCTGTAAAGCACCTCAATAATTTTCAAAAGTTGAGTCTTAATAGAATGTTATGTAGGTTTACAGGATTAGGACACGAGTCTGTTTTCTACACCAAAATCACTCAGTGACCTGATCATCTGAAATGCTCTGTTTTTATAGTTCTCACAGAAGACTCTAAGATGTATTTTTCAGAATTATCATCTTCAAGATTATTGCTTGTAGTGGCTTGAGTTTCCATAAAAATCGTTTAGAGACATTGTAATAAAAGGAAGATTCCTAGAAAAGCTAACTTACTTTATAAGTGTTCTGAGAATGACAATTATAATCAAATTTTTGAAGTGCAGAAGTTAAGAGGTTTTAAGCAGAAAGAATCTTGCTACTTGAAAATAATGTAATGACAACTAAGCCACAACAGGAAAGCCAGTCCTGCCAGGTTTCTTCTCCTTTTCACAGGCTGGAGCGATAGCTTCCTCATTTCTTTTTTCTTGCTGTTATTCTCAAGCCTGGATGAAAACATTCTGTCTAAAATGAGCTGGGCATGAAGTTTTAGTGGTATCTTATACAGCACATAGATGCTTTAAATGTAGTGTTGGAGATAACTAACCTGAATAGGGAAGAGGTCTTTGCACAACTGTGGGGTTTTTTCTTATCCCATCACCCGCTAATTATCCTCCTTGCCTCAAAGCAATACAAAGTATGCAGTTGGACCTTATATCTTAGGATATCTCAAAGTTAGTATCTTAAATTGGGCTTCTTTAATTGGGCATCTTATAGCTAGAGTGATACTTTCTATACTGTAATGCAAAACCAGGGGTTACTCCTAGGGCATTATTTGATTTGGTTTTGGGTTTGTTTTTTTTTTTAATCACAGAACAACTCGACTGATTTTTTTTCCTGTCACAGTGTTCAAGAGTAAACTGTGCATTTTTAGTTTGTGAATTAGAATAGTGCTTAGCCCCCCACAACAGTTAAAATACTAAAGTTAAAATGCCTGTTGTGCCTATGTGCGTAGTAGGTGAAGACAATGTTGCAGGAGAAGTAAGTTTGGCGAAGTGGTTGGTGTTCTGAACAACTGTTAACCAGATCCATTTTCTGATTCCTGTCCATTCTTCGAGAGACAAAAGATGGTGGCTAGTGGGCAAGCTAGGTGATTTAGCATCCCGTTTTAACACTCCAACTTGATGAACAGCCACACAGGCTTTAATTTAAAGATCAATGCTAATTTTACGGTCAGAAACAAAGTGCATGTCTCTAAATACGCTATTCAAAACAGTACTATTAGAAGAAAATACCTTAACTGTGACAGATTGTAGCTAACAGTGCTGATTATGTCTCTCAGAACCTCACACATCACACAGAGGTGTGAAGGCGCATGTGCTTTTAGAGGTAAATACTGGAAAATAGGCTATATTTGTAGGTATAGAAGATGGGATGGTTTTTCCAGTTCGTTTTCAAGGCTTGTAAAGGCTCCTGCCTTTCCTGCCTGGAGGAGGCCTGCCCTGGGTGCAGGTCCCAGAGCTGTCCATGAGGCCCGGCGGGTGCTCAGTCGGTTTGGAGCTGGTAGCTGGGAAGGTGTTCATACAGAGGACAGCGGGAAGGATGGGAGAGCTGGGAGGGGATTTTCGGGGGGTGCTCAGGGAGATGTGGGGGTCCTTTCAGGGTCAGAAGCTGTTAAGGGTAATGGAGCAGCTTTGGGTGTGTGAGATGAAGGTGTGCCTTATCGCAGGAAGGCAGGGAGGAAGAGGACGTGGTGGGAAGGCGAGGGGACATGGTGGCAGTGCGGGCGGATGGGCTGGTGAGGAGCAGAGGAGGAGCTGCTGCAGCAGTGGGAAGGAGCTGCCGTCCCGTAGGGATGAATCGAAGCCCTAATGGCCTGCGCACAAACTCAACCTGAGCTGCTTCCTCTAGACTGCCTATCCCAGTTCACTCCCGTTTTCCAGGCTTGTAAATAATGTCGTAAATAATGGCTTGAGCTGCAAAATATTGCAGTCTTAAGCAGGAAGAGGTAGGTTTTACTACTCACAGGGTCATAGCTAAGAACAAGTGGGCAATGAGACTGCCTTACACGTAACCGCTCACTTTTTGGGGATAGGGTGAGAGTCCCAGCAGCATGGCGAAGATGCAAATGCTTTGCTTTTTGGCTGCACAAAACATTACCAAGCGTGGCAGCATTCCCCCTGGAAGCAGACACAAAGCTGCTGCCCAGGACAGCCGCGGCGGTTGGGCTCAGCCCGCGGTCCCGTCGGCTGTGCCTTGGAGACACAAACAAGTATGTCGGAACGCTGTCCCTTGTCGGGACTTTCCTGCGTGATGTCACGGGCTTGGCTGGACTGTCAGCAGCGCCGAACGTGGTTTGGGGGGTGCAGAAGGCAGCCGGTCCCGGGGAGAGCTGACATCTCACCGGAGGGACATTGCGCATCTGCACGTCACCCGGCAGAGGGCTCCCCTTCTAAGCGAATGGAAATCCAGCTTCGCACCTGATGTAACGGGGAGCAAAATGCCTTGTTCATCACCGTGCCTGGGAACGCTGCCTTCTTGGTTTAGGTTTTGACAGCAGTCGATGCTTTATCTTTCTTGATACCTAATTGAAAGGATTTGGTGAAACTGAAACAACACGTATGATGGTTACTAGGTTTTTTTACAGATTGATATGAGGGGTGTCTGTATTTGTATGTAAGTATGTGTAGCACACACATGCCAGCCTGTCAAACTTGATCAGTTCTCTTCCTGCTTCATACATCACTTTTTAGGGAAAAAAAAATGCTTTATAGATAGAACACTGAGTATGGCTGCAAAAAATACTAGACTGCTGACTTTCTGCAAATACCAATCTATAGATTCAATGGGCACCCCTCAAAGTTTTGAAATTTAAATGCAAGTAAGATAGGGCAGTTGTGTAAAAATGCAGGTGTGTGCATGTCAGTATCTTTTTTTGACAAGACACTTGATTCCCTTCTGTAGGATGATTAGGAACTCATTTTTGCACAAGGCACCAGGATGAAAAAAAAATAAAAATTGAACTCAGGAACAAAGCCTTATCTTTTATCTCTGTGTGGGTACCTGTGCTTTTAAAAATGATTAGTTTAGTGAACCAGGATTGGGTTGTCTTTTCTCTCATGCTTCTGTATTGCGGCCCTATAAACCAAGAAATGTTATCAACCCCTTCTGTAATTTTAACAGTAAATAGGGGACATACCAGTTACTGTCAACATTTGGATTAGTTCAGAAACACAGGTTACTCCATTTTAAGTAGGCTGTACCTTTATGACTGTGTGGCTTTAAATTATATATGGGACTGACAATTGTTCAAATAGGCAAAGACTAAAACTAGAAAAGCAAGGGATTGTTACAGGTGAAGCTAATCAAGCAACTGTAAAACATCAGAAATAGTACTGCAGATGTTTGGGCTTGCATTGTGAGGTACAAGTGGGTTTGGTATTTTGTAGCGTAGGAGGATTTTGGTAGGTGGAGTTTTCGGGAGGTGAAAACTTTTCAATGCCGTTTGACTGCCATAAGGAGCACAAGCTGATCTCAAGGAACACAGCTACTAGGAGTTCTCACTGTTTCCAGCAAGCGGGAAGAAAATACTAATCCCCTTCTCTTCTTTCTCTGAATTAAATCTTGTAGTATGCTTCTCCTTTCACTTTGAATTTATTTCCTTGTAAAAGTATAGCTGGCAAAGAAGTTAACTTCCGTAGGCAAAGGGGAGCAGGCTCTTCAGCTGCTGCTCTGTTCCTTTAGCAAGTCTGATCTCCACCAAACAATAAGGGACGGAAAGTATATTTGACCTAAACCGCTCCCTCTCTGTACAGTCGCTTTTCCTGCCTGCCCACCCAAGAAATGAACAGTCCTGACCTACTGTAAAATGCCATGGATATCGACAGGTGTTTTTTCTACTATTTTCAGTTTATAGGAAGTGGATAAAATGCCTCACAGCGTCATGCTAAGCATCTCCAAGCAGCACCTGTATTTGTGATCCAGCGTGGGTGTGAAGGAGGGGATGCTGTGCTTGCAAGCAGGCTATTTTGCTTGCACAGGGCTGCTTGGAGAGATGCTGCTCTTATCAAGGAAGATTTTGTTTCTAGTTTTTTCCTGCAGTAAGTTAGTTAGCCACTTCCTGTATTTGGCTGTTCGTGGTGTTTTCTCGACTTTGATACTGCACTCAGCAGCCAGTGACAGAGACTATTTCAAGGACTCTTACAGTGGTCTCCTCATTTACTTAGCTAAAATGAGAAAGTTAGCCCTGCATTGGCCACTTGTTAGCTGATGACAACTTTTACTTTGAATCTGCCTCCCCCTCCCCCACCTGAAATCCCTGGCTCAGCAAATATTTGAACCTGCCCAAGTTAATCATGAAACTGAGATCTTTATCTGGGAGAGACGACATGCAAGCTACTGAGGGTGGTGGTTTCTTTTTTTTTTTTTT
>NW_009259489.1:3128027-3160366 GCF_000687185.1 Egretta garzetta | reverse complement strand
TTTTTTTTTTTTTTTTTTTTTTTTTTACAGTACTAAAGTCAGGTTCACTTTTTAATGATGAACCAGAGTAAGTGGATACCTTCTGCACGGCACAGAGCTTTAAGCAGTTAAGGAGGGAGAGGAGGCTTGGATTTTCTCACTGCATGTTACAGCTTTTTTAGGGATTTTTATGGAACATTGGTTGGAAAGCAGAGCTATCTCTTTTATCAGATTTTTTTTTTCTTCATTGCTTCGGAGAAGCTTCCTAGTAAAAGGACGTTGCGGGGTGGGGGTTTAAAGCAAGATTTTTATAAGAGGAAACCAAGCAATTTTTCAGGTTATTGGATTGTATTTTCAGGCTGTATTACAAGGGCGAGCATTTGCGATGCATAATTTACAAAGTAAGTGATTTTGAATTTCTGTGTGCGTTTTCTTCATCACCTTGTGGAAGTATTTTACTGTAACTGATTAGCAAGTAGAGCTTTCGTGGTCTTAAGATACATGAATGAAGATGAAGTACCTCAGTACCTCTCCAGGTTATACGGGGAATGGGGAATCACCTGTCTGCCTCCTGTCTTTTCTTGCCTGCAAGCTAGGCTAGCCTGAGCTGAGCACTAACCTGATTATACAAGTGTGTGCAGTCCAGAATTTGGCCACCAGTGAAACCCTGGAGAAGTAATTTTTTCTGAAAGCCTTTATTCAACAGAGTAAAAAATGTTACTGATCCCACATGAGACCTAAATGCAGCAATGTAGTCTTTTGTAGGAAATCTTTATAACCTGATTTAAATAATTACTTTGGCAACTCAACTGTTTGGGTAGCAGGTGGGCTAAACCTCCAAGCTCAGTGTTTGGACTTGTGTCTGGGCTGATTTTAAGTATCCTATTTCATTTTGGAAATGGAAGGAATCTTTGGAGCACGTCTACCTAAACAGGGAGGGGAGAGTCTACTTCAGAATTCATTTAAGCTTGTTAATGTATAAAGCAAACTCACATGCATTTTTTCATAGCCGTTGGTACTCCAGCCATGTTACTGTATGTTAATGCTTGTCTAAAAGGGGTAGGCTGCTGAGGAGCACAGAGGGAGACTAGATACGTGTGAAATACTTGGGAAGGATATAAATTGTGTTAATTTTTTTAATGAGAATTTGTGAGATAATGCACACTCCAGCCTGACCAGGATTTCTTATGATGTAGGCAAGATAGTTGCTACAGCTACACTTTGTTGTGGTTATTTTTGGTATCTGGTTTTCTGCCCTCATAGATTATAGTGAGCATAAAGTATTCACATAGCTTTATATCGCATTCTGCTCTAGAATTAATGGTCTGTTCTGTGCATGTTTCTTCCAAAACGTCTGAGAGAGTTACATTCAGCAATGGGAGGGGAGTTCAGAAGGAATATTTCTAAATGGTAGGAGGATACTGGTGACATAAAGTCAAGTGAGGAAGGAGACACTGACAAGGGACTCCTGCTTTTAAAAACAATTAACTTGATAAATATCTCAATGAGAACAAGGTAGAGAAACAGTGTGAAAAGGCAGACTAAATCCTGTTGTATCCTGACAGACTGGCTTTTTATGCTCAGCAAAATCACATTTCAAGATCTTGCTCAGTTTTGACTTTCTTCCATGCTTTAGGCAAGTCTGCTGAATATAAAATTACAGTATTTGGTTTGGGGATTTCAAAATGAGTAATCTAGATCGATTGGAATTGTATTTTATTACAAAACAATAAGGGGGAAAGACATGTCTGCAGTAAGCACTTTTTATGTAATAATACCAAGTATATCAGACCTGTGTGTCCATTAAGGTAATAGAAATCTGCACAGTTTAAAAACATAATCCATATTTCATTATGTGGAGATATATACGCCTCTGTGTCTACATGTGTGTGAAATGGGTGTGTAATGGGTACACGTACACACACACAGAGTTGTGCATTCCCTTCTGCATATTTAATACTTACAGTAAGTCCAGAAGCCTTTTAAAGCTTTTTGACTGGTAAACTTCAGGCATCCAAGCAGGAGAATGCAACTGAGATGTAACTGACCTACTTCTAAAGGGAGCTGCCCTGCAAGTGTGCGTGTGTGGCGTGCGCGTGTGTGTAAGAGCGACGTGCTGCAGCATATCAGCCTTTTGTCATCCTGCCAGGATTGGACTGTACCATGCTGCAAAGTCAGGAAAACGAGCCGGGAGGGCGGGTGAGGAGAGCCCACTCGCTCCTTTTGTTTGTAATACCCGGATTATATTGCACTTCTGCTAAATGTAGATTCTTTCTGAAACTGAAATTGTTTTAAGATTAATGTAGAACAAAATGATGAAACAGGAGTGGTCTGGTGACATTATTTTGACATGATTGGCTGAGGATTATGATGTAATAGGTTACAGTGCAGCCCCTTATAGGTTTTAAAATGAATTCCAAGACACCATTACAAAGAGAGCCTGACTCTTTTCTTGTATCTGAGCTTACTCAGTGAAACTCATACAAATGTACAATACTGTTTGGAATATGGAAGAACTGGATATAGAATATCCTAAGACAGATATAAATTGTGGCACAGACTTGATGTTTTACATAGAAATGGATCCACCAGGTAAAGCTGCAGTCTTATGAAAGACTTAATTCATTTTGGTCTTTACAGTAGCTGCTGAAAAATTCTTAGTAGATATGTAGGATTTCTTTACTTTGTCATTGATACAAACAGTTTTTCCTTTTTTTTGTAAATTAGAATTAAATTGTGGTTTAGTGCATGGTTATAGTCATTAAAATCATAACCTGTAGAAATACCTGTCTGCTTACTTAATTGAATTTTTACTGAATTGACCTGTTTCTGTTTTGATTTTATTCTGTCAGATGTAGTTCTAGTTCTGCTATTATATCATAAAAAATTTATATTTCTTGTGTTGTTATTTCTGCTCTCTCTGTTCCACACCGTAGCTAAAAGGAGATGCTGTAATATCACTTTTATTTCCTGAAACAGTGATTACAAGTCATTGTTTTGGATTGTTTGAGGAAAAGCAGTTTTTAAAATCTAGCAATATTAATTTAATACCCGATATTGCATCATTTCTTGATACCAAATAAAAATATTATGCTATGTTGATATTCATTGCAACTTCAAAAACATTGTCTTTTGTAGCTGGTCGTAATATGTAAGGGAGGGACGTTCATAAGGAATGATGTACTTACTGGAGAACTAAAAGAGCTGGGTTGATTTTTAATCCTGATTCCAGTGTAGTCCCCTTTGCTACTAAGTCAGGAGTGCTGCAGTATCTTCTCTGGCACCCACCAGTATACGTATGCAGCTTTGACATTGGGAAAAGGGGGATGTGGTTTTTAATCAGTCCTGGCATTTGGAACACAATTTATTCTGTAGAATACGAAGATTAACACGAGATATTTAGGTCACAGATGGGTTTCTTAAAGTCGGGTTTTGGCAAATCATCGCACAGAATGCTGAGGATCACAAAAACCCCATTCGTAAAATACACAGTATTGCTGTGGGTTTGCATCTTTTATTACTCAGCTTCTAGGTAAGGAAGCAGCAACATTCTTCTAAGATCATTACACAGGAGGAAAAAAAGAAATGTTACATGTTTTATTATTTATATTCACCTGAAGATAGTGGCAGAAGGTAAAAGCAAACTTGAGAATTTTTTTTCTCATATGCTTTCTTCACAGGGGGAGGAGATGAGTATGGTGTTATATTTTGCTTAAAATATATTATTGCAAGAGTAACATCATTTCTTGAAATAGTACATCTTTCTTGTTGAATTACACTGTTTTCAGTAAAATGTCTTGATTCCTCTAATATCTGTCAAAGACACTTAGTGATGGAAAACTGTTTTGTAACTGTTCTCTTTTTTATCTCATTCATGTACTAATGTGTAATTTCAGGGAATATACGGTCAGTTTTTCAATGAGTTGTAATCAACAAAGTTTTTCTTTTCCCCCCTGTCATCTGCAGCACTGCCTCCTAAGCCACCGAAACCTAACACTGTAACTAACAACGGCATGAATAACAACATGTCACTACAAGATGCTGAATGGTACTGGGGAGATATCTCAAGGTAAATCAGCTCAAGACATGTATTTCTTATGCTTGGCTTTATGATCTTGCTATGCTATTCTGTGTGTATGTGTTATGCTTAAGTATAGAAAAATTACATGTCTGAGAGCCATATTTAGGATATTTTCAAACACAAACATATTACAATTGGTTTTATTCCAAACATGACTAAAAAGTTACTGGCACTCAGAATGTAGTATGTGAAATGATTGCTCTGTTACTTTCAGACAGCTATATGAAATGCTAGCATGAAAGGACAACACCAAGAAATAAGTATTTTCTTCTTGTCTTTCATCCAGAACCTCAGCTGTAGGCACAACAGTTAACAAGCCAGACTAACAAGTGCCATATTTTAGCAACATTTTTAACTGTACTATATATAGGCACATTAGACCAGCTCTGGCTGCTCCAATTGTACAGGCTTGTATGAACAAGCAGAAAGACCTTTGCATTAATATAATTTTGTCCAGCAGTGAGAGGACAGAGGATATACCATTTTTATATCACAGTTGTTCTCCAGCAATGTTAAATAAGCTATTAAATAACTGTGTTTATTAATACAGAGATCAAGAAAGCTTATAAAACCCACTTATTTTAAAACAGAAGAATTTAGAGCACAGTGAGAGGATAAATGAGTGCAAAGGAGATGAAATTATTGGTTTACTTTTGCTTTCATTTTAGAGAAGAAGTAAATGAGAAACTTCGAGACACTGCTGATGGTACCTTCTTGGTACGAGATGCTTCAACCAAAATGCATGGGGATTACACACTTACACTAAGGTAAGATTAGTTATGATAGGTCTGTAATACTTGAATGTAAAATGCAATACTGCATTTAAAATACGGTATTCTTTAGGAAATAGTACTTGAAGTATGCCTAACTTTTCAACAAACTTTATTTGCAGGAAAGGAGGAAATAACAAATTAATCAAAATATTTCATCGAGATGGAAAATACGGCTTTTCTGACCCATTAACTTTCAACTCTGTGGTCGAGCTAATAAACCACTACCGGAATGAATCTCTAGCCCAGTATAATCCTAAACTGGATGTAAAATTACTGTATCCAGTATCTAAGTACCAGCAGGTAATTTGGTCTGTTTTCTTTGTGTTTCACTTAAATACAGTGAAGTTACTGCAGAGTAGGGAGTCACTTATCATGAAGAACTTCAGCTCTGTTAATATTTGAAGAAATAAACTGGGTATAAAAAATGGATATTTTTGTTTAAAACCACTCCACAGTTTGCATATAAATAATTAAAGCTTTAAATACTGCAGATACCTTATTAAGAAATAAACTTATGTTAATAAATATCCCACTCATTATTGATTTAAATATATAGTTTTCAGTATAAAGCTGAACACTTGCAATGCAAAATTGCTTTTTGTCATTAATTTTTGCATATTATGCGTATAGTATATCTCCGTATTGGTGAAAGAGGAGTCACATTCACCATGTAACTATCTAGGCATTTTTAAGCAGTTTTATCCTGAAAATATGTGCAATATAATTGCTTCTTTATGGAGTATCTTTCCTTCTGCTTATCATTCCAGGACCAAGTTGTAAAAGAGGATAGCATTGAAGCAGTGGGAAAGAAATTACATGAATATAATACCCAGTTCCAAGAAAAAAGCCGAGAATACGACAGACTGTATGAAGACTACACAAGAACATCTCAGGTGAGCTAGCTTTGAAACCAAAGGGAGAGTGGAAGACTTCTGTAGATTTAGAAGAATAATGTTGTAAATCCATACTGCCATCTTCCTCCTTCCTCCTCCCCCTCCCTTCCGTCACCACTACCATTGCCCAAAAGAGGGAACATATCTGGTGTGCTTGCTCAGTATAGTAGAACCACTTACTCATGTTTGAGCAGTCACCAGCTGTAACTTGACCCACCATGTGCCCAAGTCTAACACCTGCATCCAAAGCAAGCACAGAACTATCTTAACTTCTTAACTATCTTAACGCTTCTGCATATTGACCTCATCAAGCTGAATTATGGTTTTCAAGACACATTTGCAGGGAAGCTTCGTATTTTTTTACTGGTTTTTGAAGGGTCTGGTTCATCTGTGCAGGGTAGAGAGAGGACGTGTAGATACAGTGTAAGAATGAAAAGCTGCCTCTGTCCTTCTTCCAACCTAATCAGTTATTAGCCAAGATAATAGCCAAGTGCCAGTGAATCAGTGCTGTTTTACAGACACAGAATCAAGACTGCTTCTTAAAATGTGCAGGAAATATGCCTAAAAATAATTGTAGAAAGGTGGAGAAGTGCAGGCAACTTGAACTTATGACTTAAAAGGCCTAGCTGTCAACTAGCTACGTAGGGGCAGGAGGATGGACTAGATGACCTCTTGAGACCTGTCCAGGCCACTATCTTACACTTCTATGTCAGAAAGCCAGATGTTGGTACGAAGGACAAAGTGGATTGCCATGAGGTGCTAATCATCACAAATAAAAATTATTTATACAAAACCAAATTGTAACTAGCTCTTTGTCTAGCAGTTTTTCTTTCTTGGAAAACCTCATCATGGAAAGCCTCATCATGGTAGCCTTTTCAACAGGCATGTTCTGTGTTATAAAGCTCTGCAGACAGAATGCATTCTGGTAAAGGGATATTGAAGTCTTCTGTTACAATATACTGAAGTGTTTCTGTGATACAAGCCAATAAATCATCCCCTCTGTCTGATAACGACTGTAATAACAATTATTTTATTTTCAGGAAATTCAAATGAAAAGAACAGCTATTGAAGCATTTAATGAAACAATAAAAATATTTGAAGAGCAGTGCCAGACGCAAGAAAGATACAGTAAGGAATACATTGAAAAATTTAAACGGGAAGGAAATGAAAAAGAAATACAAAGGTCAGTATCTGTATTTGCATTTCAAATTGTGTGATTCTGAAGAAAGAAACAATGCCAACTGTAGGTCTGCCTAAAAATAAAGCAAGATGGCAAGTTTAATGTTGTTCAGCTGTAAGCAAAGCAAGCTTCAAATAGATCGGAACTTGCAAAATGTATAGCTACATCTAGAGAAATCATCTGTTCTGTTAAGTGTCTACACTGCTAAATGGCAGATTATAAAGTTATTCATAAGACATCATCAGAGTGTAACCTACCACATTATTCCGTTCAGAATTATGCACAACTATGAAAAACTGAAGTCGCGAATAAGTGAAATTGTGGACAGCAGGCGTAGATTGGAAGAGGATTTAAAGAAGCAAGCAGCTGAATATAGAGAGATAGACAAGCGAATGAACAGCATTAAGCCAGACCTCATACAGCTGAGGAAGACAAGAGATCAGTACTTGATGTGAGTATCGTTACGAATTAACAATTCTTTTTTTTTATTATTGACATCCAACTTCTCTGACTAACAATTAATTTTATTTGCAATTATTGTCCAGGTGGCTGACTCAGAAAGGTGTTCGGCAAAAGAAGCTAAATGAATGGCTTGGAAATGAAAATACCGAAGAGTGAGTATTAAAAGATTTAGACATTTCTGGTATTTTAAATCATCTTATGCAAAAGTGAGATAAGGCATATTTATTTCCTGGACCACACAGAGTAAATCTCAAGCCTAGATTCTGCAGTAACAATGCACACTGTTAACACGTGGCAGCCTACATCATGGCAGCCTACATTAGAAAGGCCCCTGTCTCACCCCCACTCTCCATTATTCAGGGAAGTGCATATAATGAGTTACTATAGCAAAGCACTGGAATTTAACCTGTGTCTTTATTCTTGCCAGCAAAATAAAGATCATAAAGTGCTAGTATCTTACAGAGATGCCATATGGGATGGATAAATTGTTCAGAAGGCCTCTTAGGCGTGGGCAGACTTTTTCCAAATTTCATGTACTATGTGGCTATCAAGTACTACGGTACTATGGTGCTATCTGGTACAGTGGTACCCACATCAGTGTATCACATTGCTATTGGAGGTGATAAAATTGTATATGCTGAAGAGTCGTCCTTCTCTGGTTTTGTGGTCTGGTTAATTTTTCTGGGAAATGGCAGGATAGTGTTCTGTTATTTAAGCAATGCAGTTTACTATAGATTCTGACGGGGGCTTGGTTAATGAATACATTTCATTTTATTCCTGGGAAAAAAAGCAAAAATCACCTGGGTGGTGTGAATGTAGACCAAATTTAGACAAAAGCAAGCCACAAAATAATATCAAAAGTGTAGTAGCAGTGAAGAATGAACAAATAGAAAACGAAAGTTGTCTGAATAATATTCCTGTCAACATTTCCTGCCTATGTAGTTTCCTGTGCGTGCCTTTTACACTGCCTGGCTGAACATACAGCAGAAGCAGCAGACTGACAATGACTGTTTTGTGGATTTACATTCTAGCCTTGTCCACATCTATTTTAATTTGGCTTGGTTTATTGAGTCTCCCACTGTTATCCTGGAAATTGTGCATGTCTGCTGTGGCTGCACTGGTAGAAGCAGGGGATAAAAATGGCGTGTTTTAAAAGCCATGTTGTTCACTCAGTCTTAGCACAGCTCAAAGGTGGTGTGATGGAGAGTATGTAGGCACCTGTTTCCAGTAGTACTCCTATCACTTAAATGGTAGACAAAGAACAATGCCAGGCCATAGTTCTAATGTAGCATCAAAATACTAAATGAAACTGTTCAAAGAAAACCTTCCTTTTCTCTCACTCTGACTCCCCTTGCCAGTGAGTCTGGTAAGTGCTCAGGTTTCTGCTGAAAAATTAAACTTTCAGAATATGACTTTAGGAAAAAGTTGTAATGCAGAAAAAAATCAATATAATGAGCATCAGGGAAAACAGGAATTGCTTTCTCTAGGTGCTGGTTGAAAATAGAGCCACTGCTGAATGCATTTGAATGTCATGCAGGACAAAGGAGTACAGTGGGATAAAGGACCTAGAGACAGTGTCATCTGAAACAAAAGAACTCTTCTTTCTGACAAATTGAATTGTGTGAGATTGCTGATTTCTGTAAACTACTTTGAGAATCTTCAAAAAGACAGCTGTGGATGAATGAGAAGTCATGTTTTCTTAGACGAGAAAAACTGATTAAAAACCTATTACAGAGAGAATAAATACATTGGCCAAACGCAGACTGATTGCAAGCTGAGCAGGCAAGGCAGGGACCGCCAGTGCAGGCTGCTGGTGGAGTGGGGAGCTCTGGAACTGCAGAATATGAAAGTGGTGTCCACAAAGCTGAACCAAAGACATCTTCTTTTATGGTGGGCTTTTGCTCAGAGGGTTCTCTGTAACTCTGAATCAGCTTTATAGTTGGTGGCTGTTTTGGTAGAGAAGGCTCTATATTATATGCTCCTATCAAAATCTGGTTATAAGGAGACAAAGCCATCTCTCTGATAAGGAATTAATCTGTCTACCTGTACAACTGCTCATTGCTTTCCCAAGTAGCAGCTGTAGTTGATACATTGCATGATTTTTCACTGTTGACCAAGTGTTCTGATCTTTGGAAATGAAGCTGACTCAGAGGGTATTAATTTCGTTGGGCTTGCTATTTACCAAAACAGTAAGCAACGATAGAAGTATTGAATCATTCACAGCAGATTGTGAAAGATAACACAGCATCCTTTTATATCCTTCTTCAGTTTTACATGAGTGTTGTTAAAAGAAACAAGAACCAGAAGTTATATTTTATTTTTATTCAGTGGCTTAAACAGTGTAGTATTACAAGGTTTACATCCCTAGTTTTACTGACTTTTTTTTTTTTTCAAATAATATGAAATGAGGGCTACTTAATTCATAGATTTTGCTCTGCTGTGTGTTTCACTAAGACGTTTTGTCCTATTTCAACAGCCAATACTCTATGGTAGAAGATGATGAGGACTTACCCCATCATGATGAGAGAACATGGAATGTGGGAAATATCAATAGAAGCCAAGCTGAAAATTTGCTGCGGGGAAAGCGAGATGGAACATTCCTTGTTCGAGAGAGCAGCAAACAAGGCTGCTATGCCTGCTCTGTTGTGTACGTAATTGGTGAATGATGTAACCAACATTTGAGGCACCTACCTTGAGCCAGGAGCAGATAGAGACTTACATATGCATGGATCCCATTGGACCTTTGGGCTTAGAAGCAGACCAACAAGTCCCAGGGCCATCCTTACTGCTGCTCCATTTCCTACACAGCTCAGACCCATGCCATTCTCACGCAGAAGAAGGGAAACCAAAGCATGGATGCAGTCTTTTATGTGCAGCTGCTAAGTCCTGCCTATTTCCTGCCTCCCTAAGCTAAGACCACATCTGGGAATTTGGGTTAAACCTAGGCTTTTATCACTATCCCACCACAGAAGACAGGAATTTTATGTAGTGACTCGCATCTTAAGATTTATTGCCAATACCTTGTTTTCTAGCTCAACTAGTAAAGTACTGACAAACTAAAAACTGATTATTTTTTTTTTTCCTCTTTAGGGTGGATGGAGAAGTAAAGCACTGTGTGATAAACAAAACACCTACTGGGTATGGATTTGCAGAGCCATATAACTTGTACAACTCGCTCAAAGAACTGGTGCTACATTATCAACACACATCACTCGTGCAGCACAATGACTCTCTCAATGTCACACTAGCCTACCCAGTATATGCACAGCAGAGGCGATGAAGATCCTAATACTCTGGGTTGTTTGGTTTTTTCTAAAGGAAAGATCTGACAACATTGAGGCCTCTGGAGAGAGAAGGCTCCTTTCAGCCTTACTCAAGAATTTGAGCTGCAGTATCAAAGCTGTCTGTCGTCAGATGGGACTAGAGCTTTCCTTCACAACTGCAGTGGGAGAGATCACAGTATTAAGCTGTGAACGTATGTTTCTTATCTGAAGTGCTTTTTTTTTAATTAAGAAAAGAAAAACACAAGAGAGAGAAATCCTAACCTGATTTCCCTGCAGGGACATAGAGGCCTTTAACCATGGTGCTTGTTTATGACCACTTCTGAAGCTTTACCAGCTAGAATATTGGATTCTCCAGACACAAGGTGTAAGAGGTCTTTGTCATTCGGTTACTGGAATTTCGTGGTCACAACCTGCCTTGGATTTGGTGTTGCTGCACTCAGTGGATCCAGACACACAGCATTGTGGATTTTTTGGTTTCTAGTGAATGATATGTAGCAGAATGGCACTTTCATTTCTAAGGGACACTTTAAAAGGACTTCAGTTACAGTATGTTGTTAAGAGTAATTGTAATAGCAAAGTGCCAGGAAGTGTTTTGTTTAAACATTTAAAAATCCTGTTTTAAGAATATATTTAAGACTGAAGAAAACAGGACTTGCAATGGCATACAGTATATAATAATGTACATAGTATTGGATGACTAACTATCATTGATGGAAACTATCAATACCAAACTGCTTCTCTTCTCCCTTTTCTGTTTGCTGAAAGCTGAATTCTTAGACTGTGCTATGCAATACTGAATTTTCTTTAGGCTGTAGTCTTCTCTCAAGCATATCTACAGGTTAAGCTTGTTTTTCTTTCTTGTTTCCTTGTCTTTTTTTTTTCTTTATTTTGCCTGAGAATATTTTTCCTAATGATTATTTTTTGTTATTCATTTTATTGGGGTTTTTTTTTTTTTTTAGATGTACAGGAAGCCAGCAAGAGTTGGCTTCAGAATTAAAACTATGAAATATTTTACAATTTTCTTTGTATAGAATATTGAGCTACTAGCTCAAAGTTTAAAAAATTCGTAATTTTTTTTGACTAAATATTTTGTTGGGCAGTGCCTGATAAGCTTCAAAGCTGCTTTATTGAATAAAAATATATGAACATTACAAAATATCACTGAGTCCAACAATATTGTTTCAGAGATATCTTTAGAATACGGTACCACGCTATGTTTGCTTCTTGAAGCATTTTGAACCTCTATCATGATTGTCTTTGTATTTGGAAGACAAAAAAATTGTGTATCCTTCTCTGATAGTGATTCCAGAAAAAATGGGGGAAATTTGGCTACTGGGTTAGATAGTTTGGATTTCAGAATGAATCCACTCTTCATAGTAAATAAATGATTTCTTGACCTACTGTGGCAGAATTTTTGTCAGCATGTAAAGGTATTTTCATTTCATATGAAGGAATTTTCTCTAATCCGTTGCCTAGGTTTGTTTTTTGTATTAGTATTGTGAAAAAAAAGCTCCCACCTTTACTGAGAATGTTTGAATACAACATAGAGCTAATTAAGACTGGAAAATGTAATTTTGAAAATTATTAGGCTGTCATATTTAACATCTTGGATTTATTTCTGTAAGTTTGTAGGCTGAGGCAGTATCAAAGTGAACACTTCTATAATTTCAGGCACCAGAGACATGCAGAATTATGGTTTAGTTAAAGGAAACAAATACATGAATCCCACTAGAGCAAACTTAGTAGGAATTCTGAAACAATTTGCTGTGGGTGGTTTGCAATGGTTATTTATTGTCCTGACCACTGAGGAAATTCACACGTTGCAAATTGATAAGTAATGATGTTCAGAGAAATCTTGGAAAAGTTTTGGCTAAGTGAACATACGAATTTATTCTTCCCCCCAAGATGCAAAGACCCACTACTATTAAAGGGAGTTGCACAAACAATCAAAAGAGTAAGACCCATGGAGTTCTCTCATAATAGCTCTGTTATAGAGATAGATGTGCTGTAATTCAAAGTATGCAGTGCTTATTAAGCTATTGGAAATAATAAGAAATTTGCCCATCTCCAGTAGTTTTTGTATTATGTTTTAATTTTTACATTATTTCTTAATTTCTGAGGCTGCAAGGCTTTTGATTTTATTTTGATTTTGTGCTCTTTTTTTTTAGGTGGGTTGGTTTTGCTTTCCTATAGATCTATTTTCTTACTGGAATTTATATCAGGAAACAAGATTCAACCAACATCTATGTTTCGGGATAGTCACCACTTACAAAATCATTCTGAATATTTTTTCTGAATAGAATTTAGTCTTCATCCCTTCCCTTCCTCATTGCACACTCTTTTCAGGCCTGTAGGACCATGTAAATTTGGTTTACTAATAACTGGTTTTTACTATGAAAAGCACCAACAATTAGTCTAGCATGCCAGTTATGCTACTGGGCTTGAAGTTACAAATTAGTTCAATGTACAACAATTAACGCTTGTAGCAATCCAAGATATTCTTTGGACATATATTAATTTTTCAATGTTAAATATTTTAAGAGTAAAATTGTAACTTTTTTTTCTCTATAAGCAAAATATATGTAACCTGAATCGATGTTTCACGTAGTGTTTGTCAAGAAATTTTATCATAGTTAAGGCATTTGGATCTAATTTTCCTCCTATTAAGAAAACCTCTGCTGTGTCAGTGGGCCATGCCCTTGGCATGCCCAGCCCAGTGTGGGATATCATTTGTTCCTGTCGTGCTGTAGAACTTCTCTTCATCTGCGGTTGTAGAGGAAAAAAGAACAGTGTGTGTGCAAATTTGGGACTTGCTTTTCTTGCACAAGCAACAAGGAGAAATAAGCACTCTGTTGTGAGCATGAGTGCTTAAGGCTTCCTAAGGGGAAGTTCTGCCTACGCAGGATCTGTGCAGTTTGCAAGGATCACTTACACCCTCAAATTGGTATGAGTGGGTTTTCTTTGGTACTTATGTATTGTGTGGCCTTTGCATTTTCCTCCCTCCTTAATGCATAGAGTTACGTCCTGCCAAAGGCCCTATTCACTGCAGGGTTGTTTGTCCTTAATGTACCATATTGTTCACTCCAGTTTTGATTTATCTCAGACAGACTAATAAATACAGAAAAAAAGCATGTGGATATAACTGAAGAAACACGGTGCTTTTCTGTATTTCTATAAGCATGTAGTTTTTCCATCTAGTATGACTCAAGGGTGGGATTTTGTTACATTTTTCTTGTTTGGGGATATTTTTTTTGTTTTATTTTAAATCCCTGTGTTAATGCTGCACTGCAGCAGCACTTTCACAAGGCCTTTGAAAGGTATGAGAAATAACACAGAGAACCAAAACGCACAAGCAAAATCAGAAGTTTATGATTTCCGTTGTGAAATCTGAATTTCTAAGTTTGGGGATGTTTATCTGTGCATACGCGTGCACTCTTGCTGTGTTTATGTATGAGTAGATCCCAGTAGAGGTGCATTTTCACCAAACATGATCATTTTGCTGAATTCAGTAAGTGATATCGTTAATTTTGTTTAAAGACACACACACATGCACATTAGACCTTTGTGGGTGCAGCATGTTTCCAAATACAGTTAGAAAACTGAGTTTTTGTGTTGTTGGATATTTTCGTTTTTAGAAAAAAAAAAAGCTTGTCTGTATGGTTTAGTTATCTAAGAAATCTTGTCAAGCAATCTGTAAAACCAAATCTTCAAATTTTCTATTTGATGTCAACTGTTCTGTAGCGAAGAAATGGCTTTGTCTTGTAATTGGCAATGAAATAATAATGCTTGGGAAAACATTCAGATGCTTCTAATGGGGAAAACTTCTGCCGATTTTCACACAGTGCTTTTGCTATGCATGGTATTAAGTTGGGAAAGTGAATCCTGATAGTACTTTTTTTTCAGGGTCACTTTAGAAATGGGCAGCTCGAAGCACAATGCCTCCCATGGGACAAGGTTTCAAAATGCAACATTTTACGTAGAATCATGTTCGGTTTACTGCAGTTGAAGACTAAACTGGACTGTGGGAGTTGGTAACGTTACATTGCACTTGTCCTAATGAGACTGCATTAGCTGCCCAAGATGCTGCTATTTTTTTTATTCTTGTTTTTAAAAATAAAGCTCTGTTCTGTTAAATGTCTTTAAAACATTAAGATTACTTTGTTTTAAAATGGTCTTTGAGGAGGCGGAGGGTAAAGTGGGTTGTAAATTGCCTTTACAAGGCAACAGTGAAAAGAAGCCTCCTTGAAGTTTTGTTTAAGCTATAGAGTTGATGGAGCTGTGTCTTGTTTTTAAGTTGCTTTAAAAATTGTAATAAGTCTTCAAGCAGAATAAAGGTTGTTTTGAAACTGCATTTCAGTTGTTGAGGCTTCACTAAAGACCGAGATGTCTATTTACCAGCATCCTTAGCTGACTCTTCCTGTCTGTGCGTGGCCTACTTTGAAAATGAGACCCAAATGCACCTATTATTAGAGGGAACTAGGGAGCAAATAATTTCAGCTGATTCACAGCCACCCTATCTATTGAACTGAATGGAGTAGTTGAGTAGCTCCAAAATAGTCTCGTATCAAAGAGTGCCAAAATGACAGTTCTGCTGATCTCATACTCTTGCAAAAGCAATGCAATATTCATGATCTGCGATCTGCCTTTTACACTGCAGATGAAGTTCTGGTTCTTCTGAAATCAGTGTGAGTTTTGTTACTGATATCCATGAAACCAGCCTTGTCAGCCTTTGTAGCTAGAAGTTATTTACCAGCTTCATGGCTGCATCTAATTGTGAAAACCAACGTGAGAATGAAGAAGAGGGAGGAAGTGAGGGGGAATTGGGCAAGACCAATTCTGAGCATTGTTTTCTTCCCCTTGTTGTTACATGGTATCTGACTTCTTCAAGCCCATCCATATCTTGCCCCAGGAGAGGTCCTCCAGGGAAGTCATCCAGCCACTCTGGAAGCAGGAGGAGATTCCTATTCCCATTCTGTCCAAGGTTTCCCTTCCAAAACCTGCCCAAATGCTGCTCACAGTAGTTACATAATACCCCCTGACTGAGGTACTCGGGTAGCACAGGCTTGAAATAATTATTAATAATCACAACGTTGTCACTGGCCCTTAGAGGTTCTTACAAGAAACCTAGATCAAAGGCTATTACCATATTTTTAGCCCACCTAATAGAAAGTGGGCCTAGATCTCCGATGAACGTATCTGTTGCAGTTTTTCTCAGTTAGTAAGCTGACTCTTTTAAACAGACACTGAGTTGAGCTTGTTCCTGCTCCCTGAACTGATGCTGAGCAGCACAAACTCTTCTGCAGCCGTAGAGCTCAACATCTAAAAACGTCAGCTAGGTCATGAATCGCACATTGTCCATCATCAGCTATTCAGAGAAGTTATGACTGGCTGATCATAAACTGCAGAAATCTACGGACCGCCAGATTTCTTGCCTGTGTCATATGTTTGTATAGAAATCACTCTTGGCAGACTGGAAAAATAGTTTGCAAAAATGTCATTCTATTTTTGCTGTCTGCAGACAAACTCACGCCCACTTTCCCTCTCTGCTTTCTTGCTAAGGCTCAATGGTCATTTTTCACAGGGAATGTGAAAAACTGCTTAAATCTATCTTTGTGCAGCTACAAGTGGGTGTGATATTTTTAAAAGCTTGGGAATGCTTGCTGTGGGTTGTTTTTTTTTTTTCCTCCCCGAGGCACTTGACTCGTGCGAAGTCATGTGCGAGTAACTTCACACAAATCCCTTTGTCTGAGCTGCGAAGCCAAAAAGGGAAGAGGAGATTTAAAAACCTTTCACTGTTGCCTTCTCCAGGCTTCGCTGGAGGGACAGGTGGTGTCTCCTGCCCTCAGACCTCAGCCCCCAGCATCCCACCCCACACCCAGGCTTCCCTGCCACCTGGGGGGGAGCTGCCTTGAGCCAGCCACCCAGGCCCACTGTAAATCATTTGCCAGGGCTGATCTGCTGGCCAGCGAGCCAGGGCGCCTTTGGCAGGCAGACATCCCTGTAAAGCAAACGGGCCAAGCAGGGGGGCCGGCAGAGCCCGAGTGCGTGCCCATGGATGGCTCTGTGTGGACAAACACAGGCACTTCTGTGGCTGCAGGTGGGGGCAGCCAGGCACAAAATGGCGGGGGTGAGGAGAGCCCTGTGGCACAGACGTGCCGAGGCCCTGGGCCTACCCTTGCTGCCCTCCTTATGCCACAGGGGATAGCCCTTCTTGCTCGCAGAGGGACCCTTTTGAGGTGATTGCATTTAGGATACACCTAACATTTACCCCAGAAGCATGACACCCCATGGAGGGCCCTCGTTTAGAGGGTCGAATTACAGAACAGCAGGGTTTGGGAGGGACATTCGGAGATCATCCAGTCCAACCCCCCTGCTAAAGCAGGACCACCTAGAGCAGGTTGCACAGGATCACATCCAGGCAGGTTTTTAATATCTCTGGAGAAGGAGACTCCACACCCCCCCTGGGCAGCCTGTTCCAGTGCTCTGGCACCCTCACAGTAAAGAAGTTCTTCCCCATGTTCAACTAGAGGGTCGAATTACAGAACAGCAGGGTTTGGGAGGGACATTCGGAGATCATCCAGTCCAACCCCCCTGCTAAAGCAGGACCACCTAGAGCAGGTTGCACAGGATCACATCCAGGCAGGTTTTTAATATCTCTGGAGAAGGAGACTCCACACCCCCCCTGGGCAGCCTGTTCCAGTGCTCTGGCACCCTCACAGTAAAGAAGTTCTTCCCCATGTTCAACTGAAACCTCTTATGCTTCAGTTTGTGCCCACTGAGGGAAATGGCAAACAGTGAGGTGCTGCCAGCATCCCTGGCTGGAAAGAAGGCTAAAAATAAGCAGCTCTGCTTTCCCTGTGGGACGGAATGCCGGGGAGCGGGGTCAGACATGCTTTCCATCAGATGTGGGCTGTACCAAAGGCGCTAGGCCTTTCTTTTCACCTCTGAAACAACAAAAAGCATAAGCTGTGGGAGCATGGCTGAGGACGTGGTTCTGGTGTGTCTTTTTTTTTTAATCCCTTTGAGGACCTATGCCCTCAGATGCATAGACTAAAATAGACCAAAAATAGAAACTCTGTAGGGACCTCCTGGGTAAACAGCTATCAATTGATCAGCCACTATTCAAACTTTGGATAATCTTTGCAGGGACCAGCACTTTAACCTCTGAACATCAATCAGATAACCAGAAACGTCCTGACAATTCTTTGAAAAAGGAGGGTTTTATCCACGGCTGTGCCAGGCCATGTTTCCTGCCAGAATGCCATTGCAAGGACACCTCTTGTTGCATGATTCTTTCCTCTACGAAGAAATTACCTTTGCATACTAAAAAAGAAGGAGTTTAGGCCACTGATTTGAACATGTGCAAATATTGACAGGAGAAAAATTTAACAGGTAGCACACAAAAGGATCTAAAACCTGGTGTCTTCAGATCTTTGAACAAACAATATTGACAAAACGAGATAAGAATATAATTAATTCAGATGATGATTTCACTGTCGTGTGTCTGGTATTCCTAACTCGTTAAGAAGACTGTAGCCGGAGAAGAAAGATGATTGATTCATACTTGAGAGCATTTCTTCCTCTATACATGTTTATCTCCTACATGGTTTACTTCATTTTTCCACAAATCCCATTCTTGGTGTAAAACAAATGTTCTGTGAAGGTTGCAGGATTAACCCTTTGGTTGCAGCCACGCAAAGTACTTCAGCAGATCTGTCCATGGGGTGTCCTATAGGTGAAACAGGCACACCAAGAGTCAACATTTGGTGACCTTCCTACAGGGAATTGCATGGCTCATTTGTGTGACAGGGAGGCCCATCACAGCTGCCTGTCCAGTACCCACAGCAGTGCTTCATACTGGTTCTGGCTTTTGTGTGCCCTCAGGTCTGTCACTGCACTCAGGGAAAAGGAGGCATAAGCTTTACCTATCTGAAAGGTGGGTATAGCAACTCTTAGCAGCTTGTATGTTGTGAGGCTGAATGGGAGTAAAGACCTGAAAGAGCAAGAAGTGGAAATAGCAGAGGAATGCAAATCCAGAAGCTGCCAGAGCTGGAGCCAGCCACACCATACCAGGGGGCAGAGGCAAAGGGAACAGCGTCTCACCTCTCGCCACACCCTCTGGGCAAGGATACAGACTGCACCGTGCTGGGGCTGGAGGCCCAGGTGCCTTCCACCTTCCCTATGAAATCTGTGCAGGATTAGTGTTCTGTTGGGTAAAGGCTGCCACTTAAATATAGCAGTTGTTTGCAGGCTCGTGCAATTTGCAGCTCTTACCTGTTTCAGGAGGACAGTGAGGTTTAACATCTTGAGGTGGGATTCATCTCATCTAATTTTAAGCACCTAAAAGAAAGGCTTGTCATCAAAGCTATCTGGCAAAGCTCCCTTCACAGAAAGCCAGGCAATTCCCTAGGGTGATTCACCCCACCTACCTCAGGCACTATTCTTAGGATGTGGTGAATCACGATCTGGAGTCACTCCATTGACTGGAGGGGGAGCCCAGGCAAATGGCTTATGCTAGGCATGCAACTTTAAGGTGGCTGAGGTTAGGCGAACTCAGTCTCTTCCCTGCCGTCAGGCAGTTCAGTTTTAACCTTTCCAGTACCATCTGTGGTATCTTCTGCTCTTAGACATAATGATAAGGGACAATTAATTTGGGGCAGGAAGTTCAGATGGTTTACAGATTTTGGGTCTTTCATAATAATTGTGAGGGTGGCAGACATGTTCAAAAGGATGCTAGGCCATATCCTCCTTGGAGCTGTAAAGCTGGACTCCACGCAGAGGAATGTAGTTAAGCAGTAATGCCAGGGTTCTGCTGGCTTCTCTGCCTGCTGCAGGGCAAAACTTAGCACAGCCTCAGGCCTGGCTTGTCAGTGCCTTCCAACAGCCTGGCTATGTAAAGCTGGCCTGTCTATGCGAAAGCCATAGACCTGTCTTTTGGGGAATAATTTGGTCTTTTGCCAGCCATGTGGTCAGCTGAAAAGACATGGATGAAGAAGATGCTGTAGTTTTTTCCAAGTGAGATCAGTTTGTTAGTCACCACATCTGTATTTCCTTTCTTATCCAGGGGAAACATGGAACTTGACTTTCCTTCCATTTGATTCATAGCCAAGAACGGGGTGGCATATTGTGACAATAAAACTAAGATAGGAAGAACTTCAGTCAAATTACCTCCCAGTTGCACTGAGTTCTATCTCAGGGCAGGAGAGCTGTGTGAAATTCCCCATGCATCTACCACATGGAAAATTCAAGAAGGTGGCAGGACCTACAATATTTTGGGGGTACAGGAATATATACATACCTACCCCAGTTAAACCAAACCTTTCAGTGGAGCATGCTCTGATAAGAAGGGTCTGCAGATAGCATGCGGAGATTCCCTGCCCAGTGAAATGGAAAATCGGGCTTTGCATAGCCTCAGTGGCTAGAGCAGATGCAGTGACAGGTCTAAGGAAGGAACAACATTTTGGGGAGACTTCAGAGATTCAGGATACTTGAGATTAAAGAGGAGAAGCTGTTATGGAAACAGCTGTTGCTGTACTGATAACAGGCAATGTAAACAAGAAAGTCATGGACTATCAAACAACCCATGAGCACCAGAAGTTCTCAGGATACGTGAATAAGAACCTCAGAATGGGTTCACAGTATTGCACCTCTTTATGTTGGGCACTATAGAGTTCTGGACAAAAAAACTTTGCTCCTAGGTGAAGACAGACTGACCTAGCATGTAAATAAGTGTGCATAACCACTTCCCTGCAGGGCTGTGAGTATTTCAGAGGGGACGAGAGGACAAACTGATTTAAAAAAAAAAAAAAAAAGCCAACTGGTGTACAAATAAACACAATTATGTTGATGTTTCAAAATGTCTTGATCTTCATTACTATTAGCAGTGTTACTAAAACTGAAATCTTGTCATGGCCCATCCATTTCCCACTGTAATCTTGGCAGGCACAGATGAGCGAGGTCTCGTCCATGGTTCTCCAGTGGAGAAAATGCCTCTTATCTGGCTGGGCCACATGTGCTTCCAGCAGGGTGCGGCCAGAGGCTGGAACCAAGTTGTCTTCCATTACCACAAGTCACTTGGGTGCATGGGCACTCTTCTGGCCAGCTGTGTGTGACAGCTCCTGGGTAATACTGGCTCAAAACAGCCATTTTCAGAGGAAGGAAGCAGAGGGGAAGGGAAAGGGATTTCTACTGAAGTCTTGGTAAGAAATTTTTTCCCAAGAATCTTCCTTTTGGCGTCACATACAGAAGAGCACATTCTCTCTTAAGGTGATTCAAGAAAACTCCTTTTACTGTGGAAGGTGGTTGGCTGTGGCAATTAAATGAACGGCTTTCCCCTCCCTTATTTTCAGAACATCTGTAGCAATGTGAATGTGCACACTCCTTCAGCATGTCTATGCTGCAGACACTGTGACTACAGTACCTGCAGAAACACCTGGGCTCACCTGACATTTCTTAGCTGAATACAACCAGTAACATGGCCTCAAGCCTGAAGACAAGCCAACTAACTGAGAATGTATTCGGTTTCTTAGCCAGGCTGTGCCAATGAGTAGTCCTCATTTCAAAATGCCACCCTCCCCCAATTTTTAAAATTCATTTATCCCTTGAAAATGGTATACAATTGGCGGAAAGCATCCTGAGAAGCCTGAGAAATCCATGTCAATGCCTCAGTAAAGTAACCACCCTGCACAAGTGAAGCAGACTGCTGTAGGAGTTTTGCAGAAAAGATGTTCTAGAGTGTGGAAAGTGAGTCTACCACAGCTCCATCACTGCATCCCATCCTTATTGTACGTTTCTATGATGTCTAGATCAGATTTGCTGGGTTAACCTCTACTCAAAAAACAAAGACTGGGGTTTTTTTGATTGTCCTTCAAATCATAATATTCCAGCCACTGACAGGGGAACTAGCTGAAGAAGGCCAAAGCTGCTCCCACCCACACACCTGGGTGGTTTTCTGAGGCAATGGGGCTTCAAGGGAAAGTGGTGGTTAGCTTATGCCCTGCTATGAAATCAGGATGCATCTGAGGAACATTAATGCATAAAGGCCTTGACTAATGCATGTCCATGTCCCATTCAACATGTATGTTTTCTCCTTGAGCTGTCATCTTCAAAGCTTTTTAGCTCACAAAAAGCATCAGCACAAGCTAGGCAGCTGGTTTCTTATGGTGGTTTTGGTTTGGGGTTTTTTTTTAATGTCAGCTCTACTCTGTACAGTTTGAAGCTGAAAGTCCCCCATGAGAAAAATAATGTGGATATCAGTCCCAGAAGTTGCTTCACGTCTGAAGTCTCTCTACACTTTCACCAGTGTAGCTTCTGAAGCAAAACTGGCTCTGGAACTTTGAGAACTGGCTGCCATGGAGAGAAAGGGACCATGAGACATGGAAAAAAAACCTTTTCTTGCAGTATTTTCCCAAGCTACCCATTTTCAGTGGATCAGTTTCCTGGGAGATTTACTTGAATGCAAAGGGAAGGGTCAAGGCAGAGAAGTATGGCGAGGTGGTTAATGGCTAGCTTTTCCATTCACATAGTCTTCTAAAACCTTGGATTTACTTATCTTTTTAATTTCACTCTGTAGATCGTTAAGGGAGAAATTTTCCATCCCAGCATCTTTATCAATTTAAAGTTATTGATGTATTTGTTAGTGCTGATGCTTTTGATAATCCAAGGCTGCATTCCTGTGTCAGATAAACGGCCTGCTCAGCAACAAGATGTTGTCATTCTCCATCCTTTCCTAGAAATTAATCTAGTCATGGACTTTGAAAGAGACTAGGAGTGTAAGGCTCAGCATGCACATACTAAAGTTGATCAAGAATAGTTCTGCAAGGACAATTCTCATTAAAAAAAAACCCTCATTTGTTTGATATGAAACCCTCACAAGGGTTATGGATTCAGCAGAACTTTTCCAATGTTCAAAACTGAAAGCAGGATCCCACATTACATCTAATACAGCCTGTTAGCCAACAGTGACCATACTAGTAGTCACTTAGCGTATGTGAGGCCTAAGAGAGTCTCTGGCGAGCAGAGGCTGAAGTCAAAGTTAAGGCATCCTAGGTGAATGCTTTTTGCACCAGACTAAAAAGTTAGCTTCAATCCACTGGTGGCTTTACTCCATATAAATAAAAATATTCACTGGGATAAAGAAAACTGGTTATAGTGCCTAGTCATTATGGCACTCACCCGGAGACAAGGGAAGACTGAATTCACATCCCTGCTTTAATGGTTGCTCCATGTGTACAGCAGAAAGCCTCAAGCTTCTTGAAAACTAAGCAGGCTTAGGTTGAGACAAGTAATTGTATAGCTATACAGATAGCGGTGTTTTTCTCTAAGCAATTTGATTTCTTGGTTCTTTACTGAGTATTGCAGCTCAAGAAGTGATACCTAGATCAGAACTACATTTAGATCAATAATCACATTTCAAGGCCTAATTGGCCTATGATGAGAGTCTGGCTTTGGATTCTAAAGGACGAAAGTCTGGGAGGTTTTTCCACCATAATAAACAATCTCATGCAATTGTAGAAATCACAAATCTTCTGCTTTGAACAGATATAACTTAAAAACAGAACAGGAAACCAAACCCAGCCAGATATGAGTGTGACACAGAAATCAGACTGGATTGGTGTTTTCATAACTGTACTTTATCCACCCAGAAATCAAAGGTATTTTAGAGCCTCAATTTTGGTTTGGCTCATTTTTACTGAAAAGCCCAATACTGCTTAGTCTTTTGGGTCAACAACATGAACATTTGAACACAGCAGTAACAAAAAGGCCAATGAATGTATTAGAAGTTTTTATGGCTCTGAAAACTTGCCACAGCGTAACTAACTGTTAACTGATAGGAAGCTGCAAATCAGAAAAGATCCTTGGGTCTTCTGCTTCAAACCTCTTCCCTCCAGACTACTCCAATCCCAGCACAAATTCATGTGAACTAGAAATGGACAAATACACATGATGGGGCTGTGTGTGCCAAAAATCTCTTTAGGTTCACTCCATCTCACCCCAGCACAAGACTCTCTCCAGAATTATCTTAATTCCCTATAGATAGATTTGGCTGCCATTCAGGTTACTATTTTTACTGTTAAATTAAAGTTATTACCCCTGCCTACTTGCTAAGCTAAAATGTTTTTAAATGGTTTCTGCTTTCTTTACCAACAGTTTTAAATGTGACTGAACAGAAATCACTGGTCAGGCCTCCTAGCCTTGAAGAAGGTAAAGGAGAAAATTTCCTTGTATCCTTTGCATGGGAGCAGTATCAAAGTGCATAAATCCTGAGTGGGTGATAGAATTATGCCAAGAGTGTTCACTAAAGAAAGTTCAGTAGAAGAGTCACATTAAAACTTCATTCAAATAATCCCTTTTGGAGAATATTGGAGGAACACCTATTCAAATGCTGTTCAACCAGCAAAATGGTGACCATATCTGCTAGACAATTTATGTGACAACTTTTTCAATCATTTGTCTAGCACTGATACTGCTTTTGTAAGTGAGAGCCTAAATTATCAGTCTCTCTTAATTTTGCTGCTACAAGCTCCGTGGAGTGCTTTCGTACTAGTGTCATAGAAACCTGTTCTCCTTGTGTGCCTGACTGCATGCACCCTGTGTACCTGAAAGATATCTGCAATGGAAAATAGAACTCATATTTCCCTATTAGAGAGCTCAACTGTTCTTACAGATGCTGGAGTTTCTTGATCTCTTTGTTCATTGAATCTGAATTATACACTTCTTAAAAATATTGTCCTCACGGGGGGGGGGTTCTTTTTTTTAATGTTCTCCTGCATGTTCACCTCCCTGCCTAAAGAATACACTGGGGGGAGGGAGGGAGGGAGGGAGGGAGAGAGAGGGAGCAAATTGGCAGTCAGGCCAGATGCCTGGCTAACCTGGTCATCAAGAGTCACCTTCAGGATGGGACAAGCTGTTGATATGAGAGCAAATTCACAGGGGATAGTGAAAAGTTGTTCTTGTGATGGTCACCTGAATCAGCAAGGTTCAAATTTTTCTGTGTCTGTTTTTCTGTGGAGATAGCTAGGAGGGGGAAGGGAGGAAGTGGTTTTTTCGTTGGTGGTAAGGGCAAAGGGAGGTGTACATTTCCTCTTCTAAAAGAGCTATGTGTAAAGCTGCTGGGGTTTGCCTGTGTGTGTAGACAGGCCTATAGGACACGTCAGAAAGTAGCTGTTGCTGCTGCAGCACCAGCTTGCACCATAAGCACAATAAGTGATAAGTCCTCTATCTACCTTTTTTTTTTTTCTCAGCTTGACAGGGAAAATTCACACCCCAGTCTGTTGCCTTATCAAACCTGAATCTGTGAGAAAGCTTTTATATAGTACCCAACCCAAAGAAGATCACTTCATAAATCAATAAGCAACTCCGCTGTTTCAAAGACAGTGGAAATCTTAAACTACATATGGTTGTGGTCTCCTTCATCTAGAAAAGCAGATAAAAAAACTAGCAGAAGTACCAGGTAGGTCAACAAGGATGGTTGAAGGTGTGGACTAACTTCAGAGAGGCGAGATAGTTAGACTAGGGTGCTTTAATTTGGAAAAGAGACTAAGGAGGAGGTGTGATAAGTACAACCACTTCTAAAAGACAGAGAGAAGGCAGAGAAAAATGAGTTACTGCTCCTCAGAATGTAAGGTCCAAGGTCATCAAATGAACTTAACAGGTGGTTGTTTTAAAACAAATGAATACAAATAATATGTAAGTAAACTGTGGAATTCTTTGACCTGGGAAACTGTGAATACCAAGGAGTGATTAGACAAATGCATGGCAGTCAAAGCCATCAGGGTGACCAAACAATAAAACTGCTGCTGCAACTGCCAGGCAGTAAAATCCTTAGGCTGCAGATAGAACTGAAGCAATGATAAACCAAGGAAGCTGTTATATGGAGACTAATCAAGAATCTGAAAAAAAGTTATTGAGATAATTCAGACCTGGATTCCAAATTTGTTTAAGAATTTGGGGGTTGGGCTCATTATAACTTCAGATGCAATATTCAGCTCCACATGGTTATTTAAACTTCTAACTTCAAAAATGTGGGGTGTTGTTCCACTTTGGCTTTTATTCAGAATTTCGATTCAAACTTTTGTATCATTACTATTACTTTTTAAATTTTTTTAAGTCTCCAGGAGTTTATGACTGATCTAATAAAAGTTTTGGAAAAACCCATCAGAATTCCATTTCCAGAAGATTATGTGAGACTCACTTTCAGACTCTGGGGTGTACAGTACCATAGCGACACGTACTAAAATTATACCAAGTATTTGTCAACATAAACAAATAAGGGGATATTCTTACTGTGTTCTTATGACCTTTTGCTTCAAAGGTAAATGCAATCTTAATTTCTAGGATTTCTCAGCTTTTACAGAGGCATTCTAAGAGGCTCAGTTTTAAACAAGATTGAACATGTTCACAGCTGAAATCTAAATGGGTTCTGCATCCCTGTTGAAACGTTCTGCTTAAATGTTTGATCCTTGATGCAATCTACACTCTGCCCACAGCAAATGTTCTTCCCAGCTGCTGTTCTTCCCATTAACAGAAAGGGGAAGAAGAATTAAGGTACTGCTCTATCCAAACATGTTGAAGCCAAGAGTTCAGTAGCTGCCATCCAATATGTAGTGGCCTGTAATAGATTGGGTAAATTGCCTGTCCATATATTCAGAACTCACATTGCATGAAAGTAACATTGGCTTTGTTAGAAGTATATAGGAGAACAGGGTTCAAGATCCTACTCCAGCATCCATTTAACTATTTATATACCCTAATAGACACTATTTATCTAGTTGAATAGCACTAACAAGAGATCTCACTTGAGAAAGTATTGTTCTGAGTACCTGTTAGCATCACGGTGAGAGTACACCACTACCTTGTGAAAAAGATAGGGTTTTTATCCTTAAACTGACTTGAAGGCAAAAGCTCATTAGCAATTAGCCATTCTAGTGAGCAGAAGACTGGTCTCCCTTCCCCTTGAGTTTTGTCCCACCAAACAACAGTAGTATTATTTATATTTCATTTACTTTCATGAAAGAAGAAAACTGTTGCCTGCCACTAATGTGGCAAAAACCCCTGCATCCCAGCTGGCAGTTTGCCTTGGCTTGGTTGATACCTTTTCAGTGATTTCTGGAGTACAGAAGGAAGCCAGGGACTGTTGCAAATGGGCTTTGAAGCCACCTGAAACAGGCTTCACTTGTGGAGCTGTTCACCAGTTGTGGCATCACCTCGTCCAGGCAAAACAACCCCTAGAGGAAACATTCAAGTCTTTAAAACTTCAGGGTCAGGACAGAGAGACCAGGAGCTCTGGCCCCAGAATTGAGCTTTTGGGGAAGACTGTTACAAATCAGCTTAGCTGAGAAACAATTTTGTGAGGATTACTGAGAGAACAGCTAACAGCAGCATAATTTGATTAGAGACATGGAATTAGATGAAGGAGTGGCTTAAAATAAACTGCTTAAATATTTTAAAGCTATGAGTAATAGGAAAGACTGGGAGAGGGCTCTGCATATTTTTTGGTGAGATTTTCAAAGAAAGCATTCAAGAAATTTTCCGGTGGTGGAGGCTGTGTGGAGGAGGAAGCCATGCATGAGGAGCAGGGCAGAGGTAGGAGACCCCAAAAAGGCTTGTGCGGAAAAGTCTTTTTCATGGAAGAGGGTGCTTGGCGAGGCACAGCTTAGGAACTGCCCTCTACACATGAGATGTTATTCCAGTGTGGACTAGGAAATATTTTTCTTAGTTTTAATAATGTATTATAGTTGCTGTTTACCTCAAACAGAAACTGAGCCACCGCAACAGCAAACGCCAGCATCTGCCAGAAGGCTTTGGGAGGAAGAAAATCTGTATCATGCTGTATGCTTGGGCTGGACTTGAGGCAGTGACAACACACCAATTCACCTGTGTGTTTAGATACCCTGGGTCTGAATGGGTAACGATCCACAGTGCCTTCATCTCTTTCTTGAGCTGAATCAAAATCCTTGGAAAAGCTGAGGCTTGGTTCTCAGTCTGAGTTTGAAATCAGTAACCAGGAGGCAAACCCCTGCATGAATTTGCCTGTATCAAGCTGCCAGGTGCACTAGTAACAATGGCAGAGTGTATTTCCTGTACGAACCTATTCAAGTAAAACAGAACTATTATGCTGATTTAGCTTGACTATTCAGTCAGCTCAGTCTCATTCACCACAAGTCAGGGATAGAGAAAAGGTATCTTTGATCATGTGTCTTTGATCCTTCTTTAGGAGTAGAAAAGGTGCAGCTAACTTAAGACAATTGAAAAGCCTGGTACAATACATAGCTGCAACTTGCAATAATTTTAGTATCTAATTTAGTATTTATATTATCTATTTAGTATAATAATATTATCTATTCAGTATTTATAATTAGATTAGTAATCTAATTTAGTATTTAATATCCAGCAGCTTTTGTGCAGGCTTTCATTTCACTATTTTGAATGCCACTGGAAACCTGCTAGAGAAGTTAGATAGTGAAGCTATATGTATATCTATCTGAATATATATCAGTGATGGATGTGTGTCTTTGGAATCCAATTATACCCATATGGTTTCCAGGTTTTATTTATATTATGTTAAGAACAAAGTAAAGTTTGGAGGTGTATTACTCAATGCATTGTAACCTAGACTCCCCCCCGGGCCAAATATGGGCAGCTAACAAGTTTTTAAGCATATTAGCCCGCAGCCTAACATAGTTTTTGAGCTGCATGTGTTGCATTGCTTGAGCTAACATGAATGAAGAATTGTGCTTTTTAGCCTACTGAGATAGGATCTCTGAGGAAGCAGGAACAGAGTTCAAAATGAAAGGATAAGCTTATGCTGAGGATTGTTTTTTCTGCCCAGTATAATAATCAGGCAAAATCCTAAATGGTTGATAATGTTGTCATACATGTGGTATAGGCGTGGTGCAAAAACTACTTGCCCTTTGCTCTCCCCAGTGGGGTTTCTAGGCCTGAGCTGTATTCTTACCCAGCTATTGAAGCACAATGTAGTTTGTAGTGCTGCAGTACAGGAAAGCATGGAAAACTACTGTTTTGATGCTGACATGCATAGGACCATCATGCATGGATCAGACTCCAATCAGGCACTCCTCGTCCAGCCAAGTCCAGCTCAGTTACACAAAGCCAAACCCTTGCATTATCCCAGGACTGCATCTGGGCCTGTCTGGGCTGATGTTCATCAGGGGATTGTAGACCTTTCAACCTTTGCCCACCAGCAGATACGCACTTCCCTACCTGCCCTGCTCTGGGACCTGATTTGCCATGAACCTGTTGGTTCAGTTCTCACAGAGACGTACTGAGCACCTACTGATCCTTTTGACTTCTTGGGATTCAAAAATATTCATCACCACTGGGAATTACACAATATTTGTCAAGCCCTAAAAGAAGAAACACTGAATGGGATGTATTTCACTGTTACATGCCTGCTAATAGCTGCACATAATGTCAGGCGAAGCACAGGTTTGCTGTACAATTAGTGACTCAAAACCACAGCTAGTTTTCAAAAACCCTCCACTGTATAGGTTTCAGCTCTCTGCTTCCTCGCTGCACAATACAGACAATGCTTCCACTTGACATTTCATCTTGAAGAAGGAAAAACTTCACATTCTGTGACTAAGAAATTTTACTAGACACGTCAGAGCTGTAACTCCTTGAGGTTGCTTCCCATTATATCTAGAATAATGTAGATAAAAAAAGAGACTATGAAAGTTACTTCTCTGTTATGGCCAATCTGTTCTGTAGGCCTCATTAGGCCTTGGGTATACTCATCCTCATCACAGCATCAAGTCTAAATGCTTAAAATATTTTCCAACTATGGACCATTATGCTACAATTGTGCAGGCAACACTGATTTGTACTCTCAGCTTTCTATTCTCCCATCCAGACTCCACCTCAACACCAAGAGAATGACTGCATGTCTACACAGAAATGAAAGACTGAGAGATACTTTCAAAAATTTTTAATGCAAGATCTTTTTTTTTTTTTTATGGAAAAGAACTGTAATTCTACTGTTCATTACTGTACTTAATTTCCCCCACTCTTGGATCTGTGGAGCATCAGATACCAGATCACCTGCCTAATCTCCTGAAAATCCAAGGAGAACCAACACTTCTTCCTGGAGAGTTTGGAGATTGTTAAATGCCCCTCTCATTTTTTTTCAGCAAAACCATAATTAAAATAATAATCCTTCCCTCCATGTTTAGCTTCAGAAATAGCCTCATAAGCAATAAGCAGTAAACATTAAGTCTTTAAGTTATTCTCTCAATAAAATCAATAGTGTAAGTACTGCTCTTTCCCAAGTTACCAGCCTGCCTTCACCTACTGCTTTTCTCTCTGCTCCTCATCAAGTGAGAAAATACTCAGAAGGATTAAGTCAGGTATTGGGAGAACCAGCTCACTGCAGAGGTTTAGGTTTAGTGATTAGGAGCTGAAAAACCTCCAGAAATTTTGAAGAATTTGTACATTTTTATATGACTATACTTATCTTTTGCCCACTTTCCAATTTTTGCCTTCAATACACCCTACCAACTTGTGAGCTGCATTGATTTGTCTTGCAGCTGTAGATCTGAAGGGCCTAGTGCCTGTAGGCAGGAATGATGGTTGGGTACCCCAGTGCCATTTCTGAAACATACTCTTTATTTTAATTGCCTCAAGTCCTCACATCTCTAAAAGCTCCTACAGAGGGTACTTGGTGTTCCTGAGGAGCTTCTTAACCTTCACTAGACATAGGGCTGTGCTGTGCACTTGGAGGGAAGTGGTGCCTTATGGCATATTTTCTCAGTGGTGCTGGGACCAGTGGAACTGAGACCCCCCCATAACTGCTTGGACCAGCAGAACAATTTTGATATTCTGGGTGTGGAGCTTGGAAATTAGGAAACTGAGATTTGCTAATATTAAACTAATCTAAACTCAGAAAAATCCTATTTGATTTATTTACCAAGACACATATACTTACAAGCCAGGTCTTTCTATACTAATTTGACTTCATTAATCTCCAGGATGGTCACACTATTGTGAGCTTTTCACTGATTTCTTCTTTATGGTATAAATCTGAGAGAAAGTAGAACAGGACAAAATACATTCAATAATTGAGGTTCAGCTCTTAGAGACATTTTATGCACGACTAACTAAATAAAATGAACTCCCTATTGAATGCATGTAAGTATTTATAAAAATCAGATGTAGATTTTTAAGCTAATGATCTACTGTATATCCTGTAGTACACACACTGTCACTGATAGAACAAATCTCCTTTATGTGCTTTCACCAGAGCGGAAGGTGACAGAATCTGGGCTGCTCCTCAAAAGAACCAAAAGAGAGTTAGAAATCTCTGGGATGGAGTTAGTTGCCAGAAGGACTGTCTATGCCATACAACATACTGTGCATGCTGGTCCTTTCTCCCGTGCTGTGCTGATTTCAGTTTGCAGTTTGGGTGAAAGATGAGAGTTCACAGATCAAACCCCTCAGATTTCCAGAACCAGACAGTCAGAACTGGAAGGTCAAAATTTAAGCAAAAGACTAAATGTTCAGAAGTACAGGGAGTCCACACACACCAGATATCCCAGTTCTGAAATACTCTCTTCCTGTTTAGATTGCACAGAAATACAATTTAGTGCAAATTAGTGCTTCTCTCAGATAAGATAACACTCCTTTGAGAGCAGGGGTACTGTGTCAGGAGTTAGCTGTTCAGAGTCCAAATGTTCTTCCCAAGAGCTTCCAGGGATTTAAATCTTTCCAAACCTGTTTGGAGAATATAGATATTTCACTAACCTTTGCTTGTTCTGCCAAAGATAAAATACAACTCAGAAAGAAGCTGGTTTTATCCTTAATTGAGGATTAGGTCATTATCTAGCACACCTCTGAGCTCTTTTACTGCCCAGGTCCATGGGTTTCATCATTGTTTGAGGATCTGTTATGGCTCATTCCCACACTATAACACCACTTTACACAGATGTCATGACCATTTGGCAGAGCTGTAGAGCAGACCATGAAGCACCATGCCTGACAGGTGTGATACACAGAGGTGCAAAAGAGGAAGAACCCAGAGAAATGTGCAATTGTCCTGCCTATCATGCGGGTAGCAGCCATGAGATGGAGCTGAGACCAGCCTCAAAATCATGACACTGGGGAATTTTATGAACCCCAAGAAATTACATAGCTCCTTCTCACATGCATTTCCTCTTCAGCTAAGTGCTTTGCTCAGTACATCTGGGAAACTTTCCTCAGAAATAACCTAATATGAACTTAGAGCAGGAAATAGACTGGTGGAGCCGCACCCTGTCATCCCAGAAACCTATGCAGGAGCAGACACCAAAAAAGGCCCCAGATCAAAGGGAACTAGTATCCCCCACTCATCAGGACGAAGGAAGGGTCTCAACAGAGAGTAGGGAATGGAAACTGGTGTGTAGTCGGGGCAGGAGAAGAACCCCTTCTGTGCCCACTGCTTCCCCCCAGGTGCCTCTGTGTAACAGGTTTGAGGCTCTAGAGGTGGAAGAGAAGACGATAGGTGGGGTAGGTGTTGACCTATCCACATTGGAGGAGGCACAAAGGTCAGAAAGACACCCCCGCCGTATTACTACTGCATCCACGAGGAAGAAGAGGAGGGTAGTAGTAGTGGGTGATTCCCATCTGAGGGGGACAGAGGGACCGATATGCCGGGCAGACCCTGCTCATAGGGAGGTCTGCTGCCTCCCAGGAGCC
>NW_009259489.1:3099671-3125015 GCF_000687185.1 Egretta garzetta | reverse complement strand
TGGCCAGCAGGTCGAGGGAGGTGATTCTGCCCCTCTACTCAGCTCTGGTGAGACCTCACCTGGAGTACTGCGTCCAGCTCTGGAGCCCTCAGCACAAGAAGGACATGGAACTGTTGGAACGGGTCCAGAGGAGGGCTACAAAAATGATCCGAGGGCTGGAGCACCTCTCCTATGAGGACAGGCTGAGAGAGTTGGGCTTGTTCAGCCTGGAGAAAAGGAGGCTACGGGGAGACCTGATTGCGGCCTTCCAGTACCTAAAGGGGGCCTATAGGAAAGATGGGGAACGTCTTTTTCATAGGGCCAGCTGTGTTAGGACAAGGGGAAATGGTTTTAAACTAGAACAGGGTAGGTTCAGGCTAGAGGTAAGGAAGAAATTTTTTACAATGAGGGTGGTAAAACACTGGAACAGGTTGCCCAGAGAGGTAGTGGAGGCCCCATCCCTGGAAACATTCAAGGCCAGGTTGGATGGGGCTCTGAGCAATCTGATCTAGTTAGCAGTGTCCCTGCTCACTGCAGGGGGGTTGGACTAGATGACCACTAGTGGTCCCTTCCAACCCTAATGATTCTATGATTCTATGATTCTATGAACTTTGTTGCTTGTTCTTCTACTCCATTAAAATAGTAGTTAGCCACCTCCAGAGTCTTGGCATTGGGGCTTTTTTGGTCCCCACACCCAGTCTTTAACTGCAATTCCTGTAACAAACTTGCAGATATAGAATGGGCTACCTTATTCAATTGATGGGCTTTGTCACTCATTTTCCAAAACAGCTTTTACAGTAACTGGTTTTACTTGCATAGTAAAAGCTAAAATAAAAGGTTGCATTTATAGCTCATTGCATCACCAACCACAGCAGCAGGCCCCATTAACAGCCACCTAGATCAGGGAGACCTGCAGTCCTGAATGCAAATCAGTTAAATGAGAAGGACTGGCATCTAATGGTAGATAAAATTATTTGACATTGTCAAGGTCACAATTCCATGTCTGTTTTTGAAAGATACTGCTATCAAATTTGAAAGACGTAAGAGGTCAGGTATATCATTTTAGGAAATACAAGGTTAAGGGGAGAACAAAAGGTGAATTAGCTGCGTGCTCTTTATATTACGATTTTCATAGATTATTCTTCTATTAACTCACAGAACAGATCAGAAAGAACAATACCTCTTTGTTTTGTCCTTACACCTGTCTCTCTCTACTGCACAGACTCCACAGACTATAATCCAGCTTCAGTTAAGGGAACTTCGCATGCTTCTGGTGGGACCAGAATTTTATAGAACTCTGTGGTGAAGGGGAGCAAAGTTTAGAGATTTCTCACCAGGAACGAGTCAGTTGTGGAAGTCTTTTTCTCTAGACACCTGAAGCTTGGTTTGAACCATTAACAGACAACAATGCCAATGTCATATTTCAAGTGCAGAACAGCAGCTAATCTCTTATCGGGGAATCATAGCAGTTGCAAAAAGAGGGAGCCACCAAGTGAGACTAGAGTGTTTCTCACAAGTAGGGAACCAGAAAATTACACTCTTACACATTCCACTTTTGAGTGTGAAATAGGATGCTGAAAACCTATCTGTAGATATATTTCCTTTGAATTAGATCAAAATTTAAGCTGCTTTTCGGTGAGTCTCACACAACATGCTTTCTGAGACAGGGTTTTTGGTGTGTTCTTTTCTTTTTTAGGTATTAAGATTCAAAATCATCCATACAGTTCATACTTTCTCTATTCTGGGGAAAATCAAAGCATGAACAACAGAACAGTAGCTGTACCTATGGATAAATTAGGCTGTTGGAAAAAAAAAAAGCTTTTTTCCCTTTTCAGAGGTGCCTTGTGATAGGGACAGTCTGATTATCTGATTTACATTCCTATCTGTAGCAACATGACTTAAACATTTTTCCTCTGACTTTGAGTTTGCTGGCATGTTTTATAGATATCTGGCTGGAACTCTGCTGAGATCTCAGCCCTGTCCACTGGGTATAGGCTGTTGGGGGATAAGCTAGCTTCTGGCAAATCGGTGAGGCCAGACCTAGCCTTCAATGGCATCTTGAATCCATTCCCACTAGTGATGGAGCTCTGATCTTTTTAATGTGATGGCTATTCTTAGGACAATGTTAATCACAGGGCCTGCATTGATGTGTTGGAGATGTGCTGTGTGCTCACAGCTGCGCGGGAACAAGCTGTCAGAGCACGTTAGGCATGATAATCAAGAGGACATAGTTTAGACACTTTCAAAAGACCCTACCTCAAAACTTGTGGCCCTTGTGTTTCACTAGCATCCTTCAACCCAATCAGCTAAGTAAAAAATAAAATTAAAAAATCACATACAAATGCAATTAAAAGAGGTACGAGAAAACTAATTAACAAAAATCTATACACAAGCCAGAAAGTAAACAGAGTTTTACCCACAAAAGGAAAAAGTATATCTGAGTTCTGCAACATTTCATTCTTGCCATTGATTTTACCTGATAGGCTTTCAGGTACTCTGTTAATGGATGGCTACAGAAAATCCCAAGACAAAGGGTTGTAGATGTATCTCTCAGTGAAGGAATAGCTTTGTCCTGAACTCTTGCATTGTTTCTCCACATCACAAAAGTCCATAGGGTGAAAATACCAAACCTGTAGATACCTGCAGTCCAGTAAAGTGGGCACAGCTTCTTTTACAAGCATTGCCTTGAACTAGAAAAGCTTCATCATAAAGTGCACTAAGGACTTGTGATGGCAGCTCTTTACTTTTCCTCCAAAAGAGGAAATGCAGAGATTCCAGAGAATCCTTTACATAATAAACACTTCAGTTTCACTCTAGTAAAGCAATCTGCTGTGTATTGGCTTCTATTTTTCTATTACAATAACCAAAACAGCTGCATGAGGCAAAAGAAAGAATTGTTCTGGCTTTGTCTTGTTCAAAACAGATACAAAAAAATCACTATGAAAATCATCCCTCAATGGCTGATAAAAATAGAACTGCAATTTGTGCTCCCAAATACTACCTTTATCTTAAGGCTCTTAAAGAGCATTTTCAGTAATAATGGCCGATTTAGATGGATTCCCAGGGTGCTGGATCATTGCCGATGACATTAATGGTTTAAGGCTCCCTGAATTTTGATTGATTGCTGTAATCTGCAGAAACTATTTCAGGACATAGATTTATTATTATTAAGCCTATAAAATGGTGTCAGGGTCAAAGCAAGCTGATGATTTGTGTTGTGATGCAAACATTACACAGGAGAAGATGAAATCTTTTAATAAACGTGAAATTCAGGAGAGAACAGTGTTTCATCTTCTTTGAAGAATCTGTGGGCAACCAATACAGATTACAGCAGCAGGGAGGGTGTATTTAGGCTAAGGTTGCAGTGGAAAAAATAGCCTTCCACAGCACGCTGAGTCCATTGAGTGTGATTCCACCCAGCGGTTGAGATATTTCAAGGTGTTTCACTAAGTTAAACCATGCTGACCTCCCCTTCCACATTGTTCATCAATATAATCTCATCTGGCATTCTTGATTTCATGAAACATCGTGAACCTAAATCCATCTAATAGCATGCAGAGTTTCAAAAATGCTTTTCTTGGTGACTTTTTTCTCCCATAGGACTCCTAGCTAAAGAAGAGGGAGATGGAACTCCATCAGAACATAATGGGAAAGGCCATAACTGAATCTGGAGATCACTGGGTTTTTTCCTAACTCCATGCGTGCTCACAAGCAGAATCAGAGCAGCTGGTTTCTTGTACAAAGGAGAAACAGGATTATAGCAAAGCAATTCACAGCATTTCATGGAAGAGATGCAAAAGTATCCTTGTTTGATTTTCCCCTTGTGACTGGATGAAAAAAACAAAAGTTGTCAGGTCCAGGACTAGTAATACAGCCAAGAAGAATGGGAGAAAGACATACTCTGGAAAATGAAGTGTCACATGGATGATTTGCCTTAGCTCAGCCTGCATGCTGACAGGTTAATAGGTTATTTATGCAACTGAATACCTTCAGGCAAAAGTTTACTTTCTGCAGTTGACAGGGCATCTACTTAAGCACTGAGAGATGCACAAAAACTGATAATTCATTTATTTTCATGGTTCTGATCAATTAATTACTTGGATAAGTGACTACCAGTAAGCTTCAAAAACCTCAATGCTTATTTCAGGCTGGCACAGTTTAACTTCCTTGTGCCCCACTACATCCAAAACCATTGCCATCTCCCTGGAACATTATTATTGCACAGCCCACTGTGATCAACAAGATGCAAAATCAGAAGGAAAAAGCCATCTTGGTCCCTATAAAGTAGTTTAAAAAGTAGAAATAACTAAAGAAATATGATACAGGAAAAATAAGTAAAGCACTTGGGCTTTCCAGGAGCCGTACTGTTCCGTAGTTGACTGTGCTTTTATGTTAATATTTTTAACTGCTATCACATCATCAGACAGCGTTCACTGGAGTTAAGGCAGGCTAGTGGAGGAGTAGCAGAGGAGAGAATCAGGCAGGGGAAGGAGCATAAGGGCTGCTACAATAGGATACAGGTCTGACCAAAAGCCAGTGCCTGCACAGTATGTAAGCAGCCTCCTAGAATATAAGCAGTGCCACCACACAGGGTTTAGTAAATGGCCATGTCAGGAGGCTGCAAAGACTTCTCCTATTCCTGAAAATATGCTGCTGAGCAAGAAGCCCTGGAAGATTAAACTGTGTTTGATAATGGGGGTCACAGAGGTGGAGCAGAGAGAGGAAAGGGAGGGAACTCATGTCTGGGTGGGACTTACTTAAAGGAACCTTTTGCACTGGTTCCCATGGTTCAGATGTCACAAGAAATGGCAACCTGTCAAAAATGGCCATAAGTACTCTCAACCCTTGATCACCCAAAAATGTTATGCAAACCTGACGAATTCTGAGAAAAAATACAGTTTGATGAATATGTAAGCTTTAGAGACAGTCTTTGAAATGATAAAATTCTTCCAGAGCAAAATGTTTTTCAGCTTTCTTGGTTAGTCTAAAATCTGTTGCATCATCTGTAAGAGTCTATTTAGATGGTGTCTTTCATGCCTTGAAAACACTCAAAATTAATTGCTCTGCCCAAAGGCAATGAAGACTTTGTTTGGGCCAAACCCTATAAACAGTGCTGAATTCCTTCAATTCTCTGTAATATCACTGGAGTCAGGCTGGAGGCCCTGGCAGGATAATGCTCAGGAGTACCTGAAGATCACAAGCAGTCCATCTGTAGGAGTTCAGTCCTTCATCTTTGGCCACATTTGGGAGTCCTCCCCATAAAATCTTCCATAGAGTAGAGAAGGAGCAGTACTGGCACCCTCTTTAGTGCAAATATTCCCAGAAAATGCTGTCAGCCCTATGACCGCTGCTGTAAATGTTTGGACAGGATTCACTAGCAGCCTGGGGTTGGAGGGCTGAGAAAAGCTCTGATTTCTTTTGCAGAGAGTCTGAGCAAGGCTTTGGAAAAGCTTCCTTGGTGACAACAAACAATGTGTCCACATTCTTCTTCAGAACAAGCAAGCTTCATACCCATGTAGATGATAATGCAAATACTTCTGTAATTAGAGTTAATGAGAAGGAATGAACACTCTGGGTCAAAATTAAACAGTGGATAGTATAAATCATTGGCAGTTTTGCCCTTTTCTCACTTTCTTCATGATTTCCAAATCTCTCTTCATGTTTCTCTGTATGCCAAAGCTCTGCAGTACTCTTTGGTGGACTTTGGAGACAATGGGATGAAAGGAAAAAGGGGCTTTTGTATGTGTTGGCTGAAGGACAACTGAGGAGTTGTTCATTTAAAGCTGAGTCCTGTGTCAGCCAATCTTTCCAAAACTGGAATGTCAATTTTGGGGCCGTGCCATGGGCCAGTCAGTTGGACACAACTGGCTCAGGGACTGAGGACGCACGTATGGACACTACAACAGCTGACGGACTCAAGGCACAGGCACACCAGGAAACACTTGAAGTCTGTTGGGAGCTGGACATAATCAGCTCAGAGGATGGATACAGCCACTGGCTAGCCAGGTGGACAACCCTAATTTAAAAATTACTTGTAGACCAAGATAAAGCTGCTAAGTAGCAAGGAGCTGACCCAATGTATCACTGCCCTGAGTCTGAGGCTATGCAGACTTTGGCCTGGCTCTTTATAAGTTGTTTTCAACAGGAAAAAGGGGCAGAAAATGGGAGGCAAGTCTGAAAAACACAGTAAATAATCCAGTGAAATCAGAGTGTAAAAGGGTAAACAAATTGATAATTTTTTTTTTTTTCCTGAGGACTTTTGAAAATAGTTATTTCTGCTTATTCAAGTGATAGAGTGTGAGGACTACAGAAATCTTTCCAAATGCTAAGCTTGATTTTTGGCCTGGTTTTCTAAGGCAGCGAAGACCATGTTGTTGATCTGCCATCTCTCCAATATCTGTTGAATAGATTGGTTGATTTCTACCACATTGAGAAGGGCAGAGAGATAGACTTGAGCTGATTTCGTGTTTGATTTTTCTTTTAGGAGAGACCCTTCTTATAATGAGAGTGGCCTTCACTCTTTCTTTAAACCAGAAAAAAAACCCCAAACATGTAAGTGTTTCTAGTTAAGTATGTGTGGAGTTATATATATAAACTATAACTTTAACCTATCTATGCAACTGTAACCTACATTTATAATTACAAATATATAACTGTACAACTATATATATAAACACACACACATGCTTGCTGTTTTTGTTTTTTGGTTTTTGGCTTTTTTTTAACTCAAATATTAGCCTGATAAACACTCTGACCTGATAAATGCTAAAACATTTCCAGAAACCCCAGGTAGCTGCAGGACTGGCTGGAACTTTCTGGAAGCTTGCTTCTTCCTTTTCTCTGCTCTTGGATGCTATGCTGAGGCTGTGCAGACCTTATCAGCGGTTTTCACTCGCTGCCTTCCTTCTTAACATATTACGGGGCCATGATAATTTCAGCATCTGAACAAGCAAAACATTATCTAATTAAATCCCCCCACTTTGATGTTAGTTCACCCCTCTGCATTACATCCAGCAGATGGGACCTGCTTATGGCTGCAGATGAACTTGGTAGCAGGACATTGAACAGATGCCAGATCTTTTGAGTCACAACCCAACTAAATAGCTATTTTGGCGGTTGAGCTCAATGCAAAAACTGTTCAGCATTGCTGATAAGATTCCTGAAGAATGTTTGAAGCAAAAGGTAATATTTGCAAAATTGAAGTGCATTTCCAAGGTTACATTCCCAACCCCATGAGCAGGAAAAGCAAAGCAAGAAGGCTGCGCTTATATCTCTTTAATGAGATGGTTGGCACCACACCTGTATTCTTGCTAGTGTCTGACAGCTGTGATCTCCAAGTGGGGCATACCTGGAGCATCCCTGGGGCCACCTCCCAGCAGTGCCACCCCTCACTGCACCACAGCATCCGCGAGGCACTGCAGGGTGGAGAAGTTAGGACTGAGCTCCTCTGGGTGACAGAGACAGCTCTAAAAGCAGCTCCTGAAATCCAGGGAAGCACAGGACTGTGTCTATGAGTGGATGACTCCCTCAAAAGACCCATAGGATTTCTGGTAAGCAAGCCACACGGCTTCCAGAAGAGAGTCAACCAAAAATATCTTCAGATTTACCATACCTCACTCCATTGTATGCCTTCTTTGCCATTTTGGTGTATTAATTTCAGGTCATGGAAGAAAGCCAGAGCTTAAGTTTGAGAAACTTCTAAGAAAGGGGCCTGTCCCTGGCTCCCAAAGCCATGCATAAGGCATGAATGCAGGGTGACCTAGTGGGCCAAGAACAGCCTCACTCTGGGGCACAGGACCCTCTGAAGTAGACCCCTTCCCTGCAGGAAGCTCTGAGCTGTGTGTGGCAAAGAAGTCCACGTTCCCCTAAAACAGAGTGGACACATCATTGTCCAGATCTGAAAGTAAGCATTACATCTGTGCATTAAGCAAGACTAAGGGGGAACCAAGATCCTAAGTGTGGACACCAGCCTTCCTCCATGTGGTGCCTGGACCCCTGTACCTTCCTCCTAAGGCAGCTGGGGGGTAAGTGACCCATAAAGAACCATTGGTCTATGAACCAAAGAAGTGTTTAACAGGGAGATGGGCATAGAGCAAGGAGTGGGGAGGCTGGGAAGAAGAGGAGCTATCATCAGTCACCCACCCTCATCTCTCATATGTGAAGAATCTTTGGTACCACACCCAAAATATTCAGGCAAGCAACTTAAAAATCCTGTTACTGGTGGTGATGGGACCTACATAGTGGAGGAGCCATCCTATGTGGGCTACAGGAACAAAGGAAGCACAACTGGAGCAGAGCTGTGGTAATGGAGGGAGGACTAACGAGCTATGCAGGTTGCAAGGCCATGTGGAGAGCCTCAAGCACAATCTGGATCTTAGGAGGTGTTACTGGGTCAGTCATGCCCTCACAGACATACAGGCAGGTCTAGCAGGCCTGGGACAGATGACCATGGCGATCAGACCAAGAGCAGAGCTTTGTGTTCTCTCTCTCAGAAGCAAACTTCTCTGGGTGCCCTAACTTACAGGTAAAAAGTCTGTCAGACTTGCTGTGATTTCACTTTACTGAAAAGTCAGATGGGCCAGAAAACAAACCTTTTGCAAGCTGTTCAAAGAGGAGCTGAATTTTAATGCTGCACCTTTTTTGTCTGACCAAGCTTGCCCTGACTGTTTCCTAGCACCAGAAAGGTAGGGCTCTCCCAGGACAACAATTCTCTTTCCATGCAATATCTGAAGATAAATAAATTAGCCAGTGAGTAAGGAGGCAGTTCCTGCTTTCCTTTGCTGGAGTGGAAGGACACCATCACCTAACAGCTCTCTATAGTTTAGATCAACCCTGCCAAAACATCTTAGCTCTATGGTTAAAGTTACATCTGCTTTACTTGGTCTAAACTCAGACTTTACTGAGTAAAGTTCAAGGAGCACTGAACTGGCTCTATTCATGACAAAATGAGGTACAGACTTTTTAATTGCACATGTAAACAATTAACAGGGTTTCTAATAAAGGTTCAGTGCAAGTCATGTGGTCATTTTAGAGTCACATCTGAATTATTTCTTTGTGCAATGTAATCTGTGTCAAGCGCCCTTGGGCCGGAAGCCATTGTAAGCAAGTTGACCTATTTACCTTGTGCCTTTATCAAAATGCCTTACCTAAGTAACCAGTTCTGCATTTACCTGTGAGATCTATGAAGAAAAACAAAATGGGCTACAAGAATAAACAGACTTGCTAATCATCCAGGTGGAATGAATAATTCACGTTTAATAACTTATCCAATTAAGTCAGCCTATTTGTCTGCTTCCAGAATATCCATAAACAGACCCACAATTCCCCCTCATTTACTCTTTATTTGCATTTTCCCAACTGTTGCAAGACCGGTTATACTCTATGACCCGCTCCCCCCTCCTCCTCCTCCTGCCAGCAGGACTCCTTGACATGGTTCTTCTTTCCCTGAGACTCTCTCCCCCTCTCTTGTCCTCAGCGACTCCCCTTTGCACACTGAAATCCTTCAGTCTCCTTTTCTGAGCTCCTTCGGGTATTTTAACAAGACCCTTCAGCAGCTGCGTGCCTAAGGGCATTTTTTCCCTATTTGCTGACTGAATGGTTTGTAGTGAAGGCAGAGGAGAGTCTGAAGTAGCTCTGAAGCAGCAGTAATGAAGAATTACAGCATCTTGTAAAATTTTTGTTTAAGGCCTTCTTGCTCAAAGAGTCTTTTCTGAGAGCAAACTATGTTTAACTGGGTAAAGTCCTAATAGTCAGTGTCCCTTTCTTCCTTCCCCATATATGACCAGACACTTTCCTGGAGGATGCACCTTGTTTAGGGTGCATTGGAAGTTTCCTGACTAATTTATCCCACAAAGTGATGCCCAAAGGCAAACTTCTGAGTCCAGACAGACCTCTGCAACAGTCAGTCCCTGCAGAAGTGGCCCCTCATGCACATGCAGGACCACCTTCAATCCAGGATGACAGAAAAAAGCTCTGGAAACTTTTTCCTTCCTTTTTTCCAAATGTCAGTTTGATCCATTTAAAGTATTCCAGCTGTATACAACAGATTGCTGTTTTCTGTCATTGCTTCTGTTGGTGTCACAAAACGAACAAGTCTGTGTGAACCCATTGTCACTACTTTGTCTCATCTCTCTGCCAAAGAAAGGAGACAGCCGGGAGCCTTCTGCTCCAGGAACCTACACCCCAAGCCTACTGCCTCCCATGGACTTGTTTGGTGCACATACAAATTTTCATTGAAGGCGAGTAAAACAAATACTCACAGGGAAAATGCTGTTGTGTTCCCACTAAGCTGTGGTACTGTCCAGAATGAATAATATAATTCATTACAATGCTTGTATCTCCCCAGAAAGCCAAGAGAACTGTATGGCAGCTGGCATAAGAAATCAGTGCTACGTGCTTGGCCCAGTAGAAACACAGATGTGCACAGGTAACGCAAAGGTGGATGGACAGACAGACTTGTTTTCTATCTGTCTGAGACTTGTTTTACGACTGTGGTGTTCATATGGATCTGTTCTAATACATTTGTTCCATAGGACTACAAGACAAAGTTTGGTGCAACCAACAACTGAGCTGAGGAGACCTATTGTCAGTGTAATAAAGTTTATTGCAATATGAACACTAAGAAAGAGATGGTCTGACTGGCTGGTGAAGACTTGTACTGGGGAGACATCCACCTTCAGATATCTATCAGATTTTAAATTTCCCTGTTTAAAATGCAACCAACCTGAAATTGGAGTCTATTAGTGAGAACTATTACACACACTTGCGTAACTGTCCTCTGTCCCATTCTACTGCTTTTTTTTTTCTCCTCTGTTTCCATGGAAATGTGAGTGAGAAGGTCAGACATATGGTACAGGCAATTGTTTTAAAGGTGCTTGGAAGGCTTTGCTATTCTCTGATTTCATTTTCTCTGAGAATGGAAGTGAGAATGAAAGCCAGACACTCAGTTTTTGTTATTTTTGGTGGTATTTAATTTGAATATGTAATCCCAGGAAGCCAGTAAAGGCCATTTTACTTCTTTCTACACCTAGGAAGAAGATTGTTCTTGGGGGAAAGTGATGTGATGGGCAGCCATGACTCCATTCCTGAATACATTAACATGGTCCTGTCATGTCACATGCTATGTGACATTGCTATGCAGTGCCTAAGAGGCCATGTCTGAAACAAGGATGCTGTATGTACCTGGGAAGGGACCTTCAAGTCTACAAAGTCTATTTGCCCATTATGAAATGGGAGTACTATTTACCTTGGGGATGTTTTGAGGCTAACTACAGTTACATTTGGAAAGCACTTTGAGATTCACCACTGGAAATGATTCTAGATAGAAAACATTTCCCTTGCTGCTACTACTAAGCAGAAGTAAGACAAAGGTATTAGACTGCTCTCTTTTGATGATTTTCTCCTATTTTATTGTCATGCTGCTAGCTTCCATTTCCATGGAAACAGGGCTAGGGAGGCAGTTTGTAGCAATGTGCAAGCTATAGTTGGGAATGACACATGTAGATTTTAGCTGCTGGATGTCGGTTGATAGCTATAAAATGAGGCACAATACAAGAGGAATGACAAGAGGGAAAGGGATGGAAAAAGGGAGGAAGACCCAGAGATTTCAAAGCCAATGAGCATTCTTCCTTCCTAGTAAAGGTTATGGACATTTTGTGTTTTCCCTCTGCGTTCGTACCTTCATTTTCCAGGCCTGTACTTGGACCAGGCCTCCTTTCTATTATTTCTGTTATAATTAGGTAATATTTCGTTGCCATGGTGCTTGAAGGCCCTAGAAAACCTGAGGCCCTCCAGTGCTAGAACCATGCAAACCTGGAGCAAGACACATTTCCAGAGTGGGAAAGAGAAAAAAGCACAGGAAAGGTAAAATGATTTGGTTGTCGTCACATGCGCACAGGCTGGTGACAGAGCCAAAAATGGCCCTTATCCAGAGCTCATTGCACAGCTCCTCTCTGCTTGCTGTGCCAGTGCTGAGGGAGACATGCCTTTGCCACCTCTTCCTCCCATGTTTTCTGTGCTCCTCCTGAACCTGGGATTTCCTTACAGAACTGCCTTTCTGCCTACATATTCATTTCAGGTTGCTCTTCCAAACCCCATGCCTACAGCAGTCTACAGACCACATCTTCATTAGCTCTTTTACCTGTATTACTGCATTCCTTCCCCCAAGACTGCTCAGACAGAGCACTGGCTATGCTAAACCTGGTGTGAAAGAGCCATCGTCCCCCCTTCCCAGTATGCTAAACCCTCACTGGTTCGCCTAAGCCACCTGTAGTTCTTCAGGGAGAAGTTTTGCCTGTGAATTTATTTTTTCTTGGAAGCTCCTGATCAAACCGTTCCTCCTCTTAAAAGTAGTGAGGCATTGTAATAACAGGGCAATTCTCTAATCTCTAACTCATAGTTATGGATATTTCACCTTTGAATTCCTCAGCCTGATAACACACATGCTGCTCCACCTTTCCACTGAATTCTGTGATCAGTCATCCTCTTTGCTATCAAAGATGTTGCCTGGGTTTTCTCCTTTGCTATCATGTACCTTGGTTAGGGCCCCCAAGTCTCCTAAGGACACTGCTACTTCTGAATGGAAATTCATGATGGAAATACTACATTTTAATTACTAAATTGTAAATAAGGTCTTCTGTCTAGAATATATCATACTGAATGAAAAAATCTCTTATTGTTGGCAAGGCAACAGGTGCATTACCTTATTGGCAGATACTGATTATCAGGAAAGGTATTTGGCACTGGTTAAGCTGGGTCACTGAGATACATGGCCTCTAACTCACCTGCACTGCAGGAAGCAAAGTGGTGTTGCAGGGAGAGAGGACACAGGATGAACAGCTGAAAGGCAAGTCTCCTAAAGGAGAACGGATCTAACCTTTCTGATGGTGTGGGCAAGGACTACATTTGGGCCAAGTAGAAGGGAGGAGTTGTGTTTTGGAGGCTTTAGTGCATATGCTAAAGGCTTGATCAGGCCCAAGAGAGATGAGCTATGAATTATTGCATTACCACAGCTGACTAGAGCCTCTGTTACAAAAGTACAGGAACAGGACTGAGGATGAGGGGCATTACTGTGAAAGCCACTCCTTAGTGAAAGGTGTATTAAAGCCTGTGTTTTTGAGGAGAATCACAAACTCATTAACTGCAATCGGTGTGCTTGTTCAGCTTTTCTGTTTGGATACTCTCAAACCTAAGTAAGATCCAAATGTCATTTATTGTGTGTGTGTGTCCCCGTCCTTTATTTTTTCATTGAACTCTCCAGTTCCATGTATGACTCTTTTCAGTCTAAGAATGGGAAGACTGAAGCAACCTAAGTATCCAGCCAAAGCCAAAAGCTTGTTTTTCTGTAACTACTTGAACAAGTAGGTAATCAACCTTCCTCTGGGTGCTCAGGAAGGACTGGTGTTCATAAAGTTGGGGCAGGCAGCATAAAATCTCTTAACAGCAGATAAGCTAAGACCCTCACACATCAATGCATTGCACTAAAGAATTAATTTGGTTTATCACAAAACAGTTCTAGTGTGTTAGATTTTTCCTTTTTTCTTTTTTGTTATTTCTTTAGTGCACCGGGGCCCTTTTAATCATTTGCTGTTCTTCTTTATATACTTTCCAATAAGAAGAGAAGCACAGAGACATTTAGGGCATTTTATACTACAGGGAGAATGAATGAAGGGATGTAAATTCATTTTATGATATAGCACTATTCCCTTTCAACCTTAAAACTCAGCAGAGTAACACATCTTTTCTCTGTGTTAACCTTTTCCACCATCTTCAGCCCACCACAAACCCCTCTGTTACTTTACAGCTGAAGTGTACCCTGTAGGAATGTTGCCCCTTCCTTGGAGCACCTAAAAGCTGATAAGGATTTATAGCTAAATATGAACAAAGACTGCTATCACTGGAGTGCAAGCTGCCCCAAAATAATTCCTGCAGAAAAAAAACAGGTTTAAACACGAAAAAGGAAAATAAAACAGAAGGCATGGAAAAGATTAGCTAACTCAGACATCCTCCAAATCTTCCCTAAATCCTCCATCATGGATGTGTCAAAGGCAGGGAGATGCCTCAGTTCTGCCTTTACAGCAGCTAAATTCCTTCCCACACTCCAGACTGCCCCAACCTCTACATCCACTTCTCAGCCTTCAGTGTTCCCCAGCCTCTCCAGGAATCAGCTTTGCACAATGTCAGGGACTGGCAGACACATGCGTCAGGCATCCCTGGCACTGCAGAAGCCCTTTCCATGTGGGAGCAACCACACAGAAAGCACACAAGAGGATATGTTTCCCCGTCTTCCAGATTTCAGCACATTAACAGAGCCAGGCATCAGACAAGTGCTGAAAGAAATCAGAGTCACCACATGTAATTCAAACCCATTCCAGCCGTAGCTGATGAAAAATACCTATGAGCACCATTACTGACAGAGTTTGTCAACACTGCCATGAAGAAGGTGGCTCACTTGTTCTCCTAAACCAGAGCTTGGCATCTCCTGGGAACACTTTTTGGACCTGACTGATGCTATAAATTATGCTTGGCTCCGAAGCACTTCTGACTAATGGGATTATAAAGTAACCAGAGATATATTTTCTTTTAAAACTTTTGACCACCAGGCAAGCTCTTGAGACTAACTCATGGCATTGCAATATGTTACTTACAAGTTAGCATCTACCTATAGTCTAGAAAAAAAAATCTGTGCTTGCTCATGGGATTTGATAGCCATCTCACTCCAGAAATTGTTCAAGTGGTTGAAGAAGAAACTTTTGAAAGAGATTAGTTCTGATTAGCACCAAAATAACGGGAAGGGGTGAACTTGGGGCAAAGACCAAATGGAAGTAATAAAAAACACCTGAGTAACAAAGGATGTAGAAGAGCAAACAACCTCACAACGTGCCTCTACATCAGAGGAGTTTGCTCCTGCAGCATGAGAATGGATTACAATTCAGCAGGGTGTCTGCTTCCTCCAGGCTGTTTTGCCTAAGCTAAAGACTGGGCATTAGATGAGCATTAAATTCAACAGAAGGGCTTCAAGTGCTGAGTGCTTAGCTTCTAATGGCAACCCTGAAATGCATTTAACCTCCCACATCTGGAAGCAGGCAAACAGAAACAATCCTACAGCAGTATACAAGAGACTTTTATTCCACTTGTGCCAACTGTTCTTCACTGTCTCACCTAGCAGCAGATGTGCCACAGGGTGGCGAAGCAGAAGGTTCAGGGAAATGTAGATGACCTAATCATTTTGTGTATGCCTAATGTAAATGACTTCATCCCCCAAAACAACTGAACCCAGCAGAAAGTTTTAGCAAGCAAAGAAGGTTCCTGAAGACAGTGATTACAAGACAAATGGCATTACATTTGACAGATAAGTTATTTCTTTTGTGCTTCCTTAAAAATCTTTTCCCTTCTAGTCCCAAGACTTTCCGTAGAAGAACCTACAGGACCTTGTAAGAAGGAAGAAAACCCTTCCTCCAGGGAAGTTATACTGTGTTGGGATGATTTTCCACCAATTATTCCAATGTTACAAAGATATAATATTGCACTCCTTTTACTAGCTTCGGACCTTGACAAGGTTTCTTCTTCTTACACTGCAGAAATCACCAGGGCTCATATGTGCATGTGTGAATATAAAGCACTGTTTGCAACCGAGCCGTGTCCAAATATTTTCCTTCTTAGCATGCTCAATGAGAAATGAAAGGAAAACATGAAGAGGAGTGTGTGTCCCAGAAGTCGAAAGGCCATTGCTGTTACTTCACGTGCCAGTGGATCCTCAGACTATGACCTCTCATAGCCAAACTAGCCTTGATGACTTTTGTTATGATCTCTCCTGCAGGGTAAGTCTATCCTCTGGGCAGCTTATATACCCTGGAAATGAATGTCGCCTCTTTGTGGTGGAAGGAGAGGAGACAGTGATCCTCTCATCATCCTCTCATGCCTTGCCTACTTCTGATCTGAGTAGCTAACTGTGCAGAGAGAGTTCCACAGCATCCAGGGAGCAGTCAGACATAGTTACATGCATAGAGCCAGAAAGAGTTCCTTGCACCTTCCCAGATTGTAATGTGGCTCCATGATCTGCTCCCGCTGAGTACATGATAACTGTCCTAAGTTTGTTCTCTTAGGAGTTTAGGGGAGCTGCTATGAGTTTCAAAGACCAGAACCCGAAATGGCGCTGCTCTCTCTCTTGGAAATAATAGAGAAGGGGAAGAAAAACAATAATGGGAAAGAAAGAGAAACCCCAAAGACCAAATAAAAGACAGGTGGTCAGCTTACAAGGCCCAGAGCCATCTTTCTTTGCTGTGAAAATTAGGTATCTATCACCACAGAGATATGAAGAACTTAGCATGGTTCTGGCCAGCTCATCCAAAGAAAACACCAGTGTCCCTGCAGCATTCCCTGTCTCCTCTCTGTCTGGGAGAAACTCCAGAAAGTGCTCTGTTTCCCTGGTGCCATTCCATATGCCAATACCTCCTTGAAGGCTGGGCTGCCTCTGTCACCTCTGTAGCCCCCTTGACCCAGCATGCTCACTCCTAATGCTTACAGTGCAGCTGGCAACAAAATTAGAAAAACAGTTGGATCCAAGAAATTATAGGAAGCATTGGCCTAGAAAATAACCAGGAGCCTATTGTGAATCCCTCACCATCCTGGGTTTGAATCATTCCAGCTTGCCATCACAGACACATCTCTGGTAATAGTTTTTTTTTTTTAATGGAATGAATTATCTGAAGTGTTTCCTACAGTAGATTTCCTAGTTTAAATATTTTAAGGTCGATTAAACTTCTTTCTACTTGAAGAACTGGATCACTGAAGTCATTAAAAACTTTCCTTGTCCTACTCATTTCTCTTTATTTCCTTATTTAGGTCATGGGTTTGGGACTTTTTTCTTTACTTCCCCCCACTTCACACACACACACACACACACCCCCCGAAAGATCATACTGTATTCTGTGCAGTCTTTCTCAAAGTTTATCAAAGAACTTGGTTAGTCAAACCTTGGTCTTTGTCAAGAGTTAGCACACTGTTGTGCCAACTTATGGCAGGCTCTGGAAACACATATACAGGGAGTCAGATTTGACAATAGCAATTATTTGCTAAGACCCTCACAAAACCATTTATCTAAAATAGCAAATCTATCTACAGAGTCTGTGGCAGAAGTACTTAGAGTAAAAAGAGTGTGGAAAATGGCATGGTTGCAGAAAGGCACAAAAGATCACAGTGATAATGCCAGCACCAAGAAGAACAGAGACTGGAACAATCATTTCATAATGATGGTTCACATTTTATTAACCTCTTAAAATGGTGTCCTTAATGATTACAAACACCATGAGCAATGGTCTTACAATCTTTCCTGTGGTGGAGCAATTGCGACTTACTACTGAAAAAGCTGCCTGTTTTCTTCATCCCAAGGAACAGCTATCTGATGGTTTGAGCCAGGAAGATGAATCAGATGTTCCTGCAGTCTGTTTCTGACTTTGCTTGACTGAGGGAAACTCATTCAAACTCTGTGATGGAATTTCCTCAGCCATGGAAACAGAAAAATTCCTGTTCACGTGGAGAGACACTGTGGATGCAAGTTTTGCAAAGTGTATTGTAAGCAGCAGAATGGGGAGCCGCATTACATAAATGTGAAGATACGTTCTGTACAACTGCTGGTACCTCACCTGTAACCAACTGTGTTTGCCAAGTCCTCACGTCTATCACCCCAAACTTTTGGCATCCATAAATGCTTTCCATAGGCTTACCAGCATGGGGCATGCTTCTGCAGCTATTAGAGAAAAACTCAACTTCAATTGCATGTCCCAGATCTATCTTTTTAGGTCACTTGCTGGCTCTTTTCACTTGGGGACTTTGTCTTAGGAAAGGGTAAAATCTTGAGCTCTTTTGGGTTGTGTATTGCATAACCTGGAAGGATACGCTGACCTCCAAACCTCATTTTTCAGCAGCAGAACTGTAAATATGTGTGGCTCACACTTCAGGAATCGCTAGAGAGTTAAAAGCTGGGGCTGGGTGGTAGGAGCTTATTTTTGTCACAGGCAATTATATTTGCAGTTGTGCATGGTCATGAAGATAAATCAAAGCCTATGTTTTGTGGCAAAGGAGAAAGCTTGTGGGACTCAGTTTCAGAGAGCTTCTCAATGAATCAGTCATCTTCAGGGGCAATGCTGGCAGTTGCTGGTGGTGCATACTGAGCTGGGTAGGAACGGAGGATGTCCATCTTTGACATACGAAATTAAGGCAGTCAGTTTGGTGTAAAATAAGCACCGGGGAGATTAGCATAATTTACTGTTTGTGTGCTGAGGGCCTGCCTTAACATGTTCTCTTGGTCAAAGAGAATAGCTCCTCAAACAGAGGAAGGCTTATCAAGTCCTGCAAATAATCACTCTAAGGCCTTCTCCATGGGAAGATACACATCCAGGGAGGGATGCACCAGACAGTCCTCCCTGCCCCTGTGTGTGTATCTGGCTCACATAGCGGCAAGCAGGGGATCGTTGGCATTGCTTATTCAGCTGATTTTCCCCGTCAGCACTGCAGCGTGCATCTAGCCCTAGTGTCCTGTGTCTTCTAACTGCTGACCAGCAATTGTCAATTATTGCTAGGACCTTTCGAATCTGAAACAGCAATCCTGAAGAGGAATGCAGCCACAAAAGAGCAGATGAAAGTTTTCATGCAGAAAGGAAATGAATAATTGCTCTTGCATAAAAACAAAGCAAGTTATACATCATACCTACAAGCCAAAAGAGGGAAATAGCAAAACCAAAAATACCCCTTGAAACAAACAAACTAAAATCTTGTGATCACCTGGAAGCACAGCCAACTCAAAGAACACTTCGCAGCACAGCTCTTTACATCATCGCCAACGGTTGCCTTGTAAGAGGCGCAAGTCAGAGGTAAGTCAACCTGCCCATAGAAACTCAGACAGTAGTGAAGAAAACAAGAGTGGCAAAGCCATGTCAATCTGGAGAAGTTGCATCCTTCCTCCACATGTGGCAAGGGCAGGAAGAGATTCATTACCTTTTATTGGCTCACCCAGCTGATTGGAAGCCTTAAAGGGTCACTGCTGGTTTTCTACAAGTTATTCTGACCTCTGTAAAGTGGATAACATGCACTATATACTCTCTAGTATATACCTTATAGCTGTGTATAGCACACATGCATATAACAAACATGCATAGCAACATGTCATACAGCTTCACATGGGTTCATCTGAAACGTGACATCTTTGTTGAGGGAGGGGGGTCAGTGTACCAAGGCACTGAATATCAGGAAAGGTTTCTCACACACTTCTGCAGAGAAAAGCTCACCCAGTTCCATCCAACCCTGGCAGTACTATATCAGACTTCTCCCCTTCACTTGTCCTTCTTTCCCTCTTTCTTTTTCTCATTATTTTGTCTGACTGTGATGCTTTACTGACACTGGCTAACCCCCTAGCTCCCTTGTGTTTGCTGTTCGCTTCCACCAAACCGCACTTAGTGCTGTTCTCTGCCCATAAGGACATCGCAGTCTGACCCTTTGTGCTTATACTTCAGTTTGAGTTTTTATTAATTTGAATAAAAGATATATTTTACTTTCCAGTTTATTGATTAGCTGTGTACGGTTCTTAGCCTGGGATAAAAAGATGTTTAATGAAAGCTGTGCTGCCTCCTCCCACACAGAGAGGGATGGAGTCTGTAATTGCACATGACACTACATGCTTCTGCTATCCCTCAGCAACCACAAAGGTAAATCTAAACAGATACAGATATTTATAACCATGCAGCCTATCCATACTAAATGTTATTCAAGCAAACCGGTTTCCATCCACGGGCTTCTCCTTCTCACCAGCCTTCCTGGAGAGGCAGTTTTGGGTAATATAGGCGTGCTCTTCTGCTTCATGTGGAAGAGATAGGCAGCTAAAATGGGTTGTCTCTTTACTGCTAGGTTCATGGGAATTTTTCTTCTACAGATGGGTCATTATATAATGGCTTTACTGCAGAGTAATGTATGATTACTATTCTTGAGACATCAAAAAAAAACCCAGATAATACTGCTTAGTCCTAAGCAGTCATCAGGCTTTGCTTCAATATGTTGGAAATCCTTTACACAGCAGAAGCCTAGGACACATGTAAATATAATTTAGATTGTATCTGACATCAAAAATGGTAAAAGAAATCTTCTCAGGAGGATAGCGAGTCACAGGGGATTTACAAGTAAAGCTGCATACTATTTCTTAGTAGGAAATTATTTTTCCACTCTCTTAAATGAGCACAAAAAGATCCCAGAGAGAAGCAGATCCACCTAGGTGAGATGACGCAGGCTGTAGGAAGGCTTCCTAGAGGTCCAGGAGAGAAGGACACTCAGGAGAGGGCGAGTTTCAGTTGGACCATGACAGAAGGGATGCTGGAGGATCTCCGTACCGCTGGGAAAAGCCTCAGTGGAGGTGGCTTGTTAGGGCTGGGGAGGCAACCCAGCAGGGTGGCAGGGCAGCAGCAGGCTGCACTCCAAGCTTCTGCTCCCCCCTGCATCCCACGGGACTGAGCCTGTTCTGCCGGGATTCACACCTGGAATAGGAGCAGGGTCCAACATGCTTACGAACCGATTACCGATCCTGCAGCAAACACTGTGCCTCAACGGTGCAGTACACATGTAAAGGACCTGGACAGAGGAGAGGCTTCTGTGTTACCACTCTTTGTTGCATGAATCCAAAATTTAGATCCACATGCAAGAACTGTGGCTGCTGGGAGCTGGTGTAGAGCTCGTCCTGGCCACAGCTGTAACGCAATCAGCATTACCTGCACCCAAGTCCAAAGCTAATGGAATCACCAGTGTTGGGGTTTTAATATGGGGATGTATTTGACCTTGTAGTCTACTACTGTTCCTCACTTTAATGTCAGAGCATGCTTGGAGCTGTACAACTGGAAAAATAAATATAATCCCTGTACTGATGATCTTACGTTCACAGGACTGCTTTGCAGAACTGTAAGGACCTCTACAAAAAAGTTTACTACCTTTTATGAGTCTGAAAAACATTCACTTCTTGAGCTTAAAATGTTCAGCTCTTCTTTCTGGCCATAAATAAATTATTTTAGTGAACTTTATCCTTTCAATTGTTATTGAGTTACGGCAGAGTATAAAAAAATACATCTTTTCTTCGGGTATAAAATAAATTCTTGCAATGTTGTTGTTTTTCTCTAATCTAAACTACAGCAAAAACCAGCTGAGCTCTAAGAAATAAAATCTGGCAAGGCCTCAGTTCAGCTCAGGATTGATCCTTCTGCCAGTCCTTGCTCAGGAAGATAATTTAGCATGGACAGCAAGTTGGGTATGTGCTCACATCCCCTTCAGGTCAGTGCTAAAGTTACAGTTAAGTATGTGATGAAGTGTGTGGAATAGGGGTGGTTTACTGAATTGTGACCCAGCTGATTTTCTTGTCTGGAAAATAAAATGTCTGAGCAGGAGATGAGAAAAAACATTTCAAAACTAGGTTCTCAGGACACAGAAGAGACAGGCTAAGTCTGCAGTGGCACACTTAAACACAGAGGGTCAGACCCCCAGTATCCAGGATACTGAGAGCAAGATTTGTCCAAAGTTCTTGCTGCAGCTCATCAAGTCCCAGAGCTGTAGAATTTGGGAGAAGAGGGGGCATGGCTCTGTTGTGTGGGCATGCTGGCCCAGCATTGCCTATAGAACATTCACAGAGTCCAGGCAGGCTGGGGCAGACAAAGAATATTACTAAATGCTTTCCCCTTTTCAGATCCCGCAGTCTTCCTCACCCCGTGCTGCTGACGAGGCTTTGTGATGAACCAGGGAGCCACTGAGCTGCTCCACAAGAACATTTTTACCCCAGGACCCTGCTTTTGCCCCCCAACTGTTTTAAAAGCATCAGCTCCGCACCACTGACAAATCATAAAACAATCCCAAATTACCAAAATGAAAACTCGACCTTTGCTGTGCAAATCTAACACTTCTGCTGCTATTGAGCCCCTTACCTCTGTTTCCTTTTCAATACGTAGTACCAATAAATGGCAATATTGAGCTAATAGCTCTCCCTTACTTATATTTAAAAAATAGACCACATTGACGTACTATCCAGAAACACCAAAATGTCTAGTTTACTACTTGATTTTTTTCATGGAAGAAGGTTCTTGAGGGCTTGTAGGTGCTCTGCTGGCAGAGTCTGCTTTCCCAGGCAAGCAATCTGTTTCAGGCTTGCTTCACTCTTCTACCAGGATTTGGAAATATTTTTGTCCATCTCATGTGAATTCCCAAATCATGGTGCTTTCTCTCTGTAAAATTCTACTTTCAGGATGGTGTGCTTCATTCGGAAACCACAAGCCGTGCTTAACAAGCTAAACATTGGACCTGATGTGAACTTGTTAACTAACGTGACCTAAGCAGAGGCAGCATCATGTTCCCTTCCTGAGCTGGCAGCAGGAGGTCACATTGTGAAGTCTGCGGAGCCCAAAAGCGACGTGAGCAAAGCTTTCCTGTAAAACGGAGACACATTAACTCAAGGTTCAGAGTACAGAGCAGCCATATGAATGGAAACCTCTGATTAGGGATTGCAAAAAAAAAAGGTTAATGTTTAGCTGGCTTATCTGCTGACAAAACATTGCCAAAGATCTTCCTTAGGTTCTGATTTCTAAATGGTACATAGCATGAGTTGGGTATCGCATGGCAATGTCGGCTGGGTCTTTTTAAGCTGAGCAGATACACTGCCAGGTATATTTGTTTAGCTTTAGCTTGTCTGTTTTCCAATTCTGTCCCCATCTTTGGTGTTCAAGAATGCATAGGCGGTATCTGTTCTTTCAACATTGGAAAGAAACGGGGAGGCGAAAATGGTTTAAAACTTCTTAAATTGCTGAAACCATGTGTGTGTGAGGCTTAAAAATGGTAGATAAATAGTTCTGAGCAAGTAAATTAAAACTCTGCTGAAGACCGAGCTGGGCGATGAGAGTGTGCACTGCTGCAGTGAGCCCAGCAGCCTCACGAGCAGACACCACGACTCCCTTTTGTGTTCAAAGCAATAACAGTACCTTGCTGCCAGGGGACGCGCAGCACCCTGATGTTGAGTTCTGGTGCTTTTCCATCCATCTTGAAGGCACTGGGGGAGCTGGAAGAGGCTGGAGCAATGCTGAAGGACCGCAATGCTGCTTTCCCCCCACCCTGCGGCTTGAGTGGCAGGCTACGTTGTGTATCTGCAGTACGCGCACTATGTGTCCCTGCTGGGAGCAACCACAGCAGCAAGTCTGTCAAGGGGACCCCATTGCCATGTCCCTGCCGTCACTCCTCTTTACAACTTCTTCCAGGGATTTCTTCACATCAAGGGCTGATCTGGGCCAGAGCCAGGGATGCAAGGCTAAGCGCTTTCCCATGCTGCCTGCTAAGTCGCAGCACTTAGCCAAGGCATCAGAAACATTGCACAAAGCCATTTTGTGTCTATCATGTTTTTACTGAGTCTCCAGTTACTGTCTTTTCAGTTTTGCTGTCATCCCTTTTTACCTATCTCATGTTGCAGTTTCAGTCTTCTAGGATTCTTGCAGAAATGAAGCTGGCTTAAAAACTTATCTCTGTCAATTTGCAAAAATCACCTCTTCCTTCTGGATCAGCTGATTGGGCCTGTCATGCAGGGCTAAACAAGAAAGCAGGTTCACCCTCCTGATTTGTGGGTATGGGAAATATAGAAATGCTATTCACCTGAAGTAGAAGTGGATTGACTCCATCCATGTGCATTTACCCAAAACTGCATCGGTATGAGATTTCACAGAACAAATGTCAATGAATCAGGTCCCTTTTTGAACAGCTATTTCTGGTGTCACTGACAAAATTTTCTAGGCCAGTGGCCATCTGTGGTAGCTGCACACCCAGGAGGCCAGAAGACATTTTAGGACCATGGTTATTTTCTCTGGGATATTTTTCAAGCACAGATCATGGTAACAACATGCCTGGGGCCCCAGGGAGCTCAGCACATACCTGGGTACCAGTCCTGCTCAGTTGGCCCCATATCTGCATCTATAAGGATGGATTTAAGTAGACTTCTGGGTCTGCTCTACCTGCTGGTTGATTCTTGTGCACTTGAGTGATGGCTGGAAGAATCACAAGGCAACTTACGGCATTAGGGCTGGTTTTGCAGTTGTCCGTCAGCAATCTGACATCATTAGACTGCCTGTGCGCTGCTGTGAGTGTGAATATTCTGTCATTTTAGCTGGTGCCCTCCTACCACTTCCCTGTGCTCTTCCATCTTCCCAAGCCCCCCTCCTTCTGCTACACTGCAGACTCCCGAAGGGGGAACGGCCTCTGCTCCGTGGTTGCTCCCTGTTTGGCACTGTGGCTCCTGGTGCGCAACAGAGACTGTCAGTTTCTGCAGTAATAATAGTATTAACCAACTACTACTGCTGCCATTGCTGGGGCAAGAGAAGGTGCAGTGTATGGGTCTTAACTGGACTGAATGTCCCGTCCTGCTGTGTCCCATCATTAAAAGAGACATAATGAGAGCAAAGAAATAAGGTATGAGACTGTGGAGTTAATATGAGTGTCTAGCCCAAGGGCAAGAATGTTGGGAGCCTTGGCCAAGGTTTGTAGATGTCACAGCAATACAAAGACACGGTACCTGTATTTGTGCACAAAAGCATTCTTCAAGAGGAAAGCAACTTCTCCCCTGCCTCTGTGGAAAAAAAGGGTCCCTTACAATCTATTTCAGATGCAAATGACTTTACAAGCAATGAGAGGGGAAGCAACTCATTAAAGGAATGCCATTTGGTCACAGATAAATTGTGCACACCTGCACCTGGATGGTATGAGATCTCTTATTGATGTTAGGTATGTATGAGCAAAGACAGAATATGTCAGGAACTGTTAAGCTTAAAACATATTTTTTTAATAAAATTACTCTTTGTATGGGATGTAATATCTTGCTTTCCTAGGTTAGGTATAAGCCTACCGCAGACTTCACTACACTTGTTGCTTTGGTGATGGAAGTAAAACAAGAAGTAATGTTTTTGCCTTTTCTTATGTAAAGACTGAGCATTAAGAAATTAAATGAAGTTGATTCAAGTTTAAGTAAATCAACTTGAAAAATAATCAAAGTCAACAAAGGAGATAAATACAGACAAGAGGCATACCAGATCCCAGAAAAATCCAAAAGGCACTCTGAAAAGCAGTATACAGTGGGACAGATCCCTACATAACTTAGCCATAATCTGAGGAAAATCAATAGTAGTCTAGCCATTTCCACTTCCATCTTGGTGAAGACTGTACATGTAGGTGTCATAGAATCATAGAATCATTAAAGTTGGAAAAGACCTCTAAGATCATCATCAACCCAACAGCACCATGCCTACTAAACCATGTCCAAAGTGCCACATCTACATGTTTTTTGAACGCCTCTGGGGTTGCTGTCTCCACTTC
>NW_009259489.1:3091403-3099626 GCF_000687185.1 Egretta garzetta | reverse complement strand
TTTTTAACTAATGCCCAATTTAAACCTCCCCTGGGACAAACTTGAGGCCGTTTACCCTCGTCCTATGTAGGTGACATGATTTACTGTGTCCTAGGGAAACACGGGGCACAAACATTTGTTTGAAGCTAGATCCAGGATCGGTGCTTGAGTCCCTGAATAACAAGGTTTGACTTTCAAAAGTGCTGAGCCTCATTTGGACCTACTGGAGTAACCAACATCAGAAAACGAGGCCAGTTCCTTCTAGAGGCAGTCGTGCTATAGGGTGCAAAAGCTCAGCTCCTGCTTCTCTCTTATAAACATAGGTCCTGGCACTTCACTGCATTTTACCTGGGAGGCAGCCAGCCATCAAAACAGAGCTTTACCCGAACTTCATATCTTCAAATGTTTGGAAAAGCCTTTTTAGATTTGTAACATATCATGTAAATGACTTTTAAATTAAAAATATCAACCATTTGCTGTATCATGCTGGGTAGGTACTATGGTAGCGGTTAGAAGGAGAGCACTGAGGACCTCGACACCAGCTCGGCCCCGCTGTTCATAAGGAGGTGGTGAGAGGCCACAGCCAAAGGTGTGGGCATTTGCTGCCAAGGGGATGCCTTCTGGAGGGCAGTGGCAAAGGGAGAGAGATCGAAGATGACATACGACTTCTTCCCAAAGGCAAAAATAGAAGAAAGAGGAAAAATACAGTTGAAATTGAAAGACGCTTTGAACAACTCAAACCAGAAGGAAAGAGGGGAAGAGGATTTGGCGTATTTGGAGTATTTCAACTTTCTGCCTTGATATGAGATACAAAAACGTTGTGAAAGCTTAAAAATTCCCACAGGTTGAGAAAAAAAAAGATCTGCCCCTCTCTGGTTATTAACATCTCTCTGTCATGAACTCAGATCAAAACCACTTGTCTGCAATGGCAGCTGGTTCTGGCTTTTTAACTCTTAATGTCAGGCCTATTCTCCTTCTGGTCCAGACCTTATCCCCAAGTCTTTCCTGGAGTGGGGAAGAGCGCGCCATGCCAGCCAGCTGTGCCCAGCCCAGACCCACTCTGGCTATCGCTAGAGGAGGTATTAGAGTTTCCTGCAGGCAGATTTGGGAAGGATCTTCATAAGCCTGCATATGGCTAGCCAGTGCAAACAGAAGCTTCCACATTATCTAATGTTTAGGACTTCTCAGAAAAATGCTGCATGAGGCTCATGTCCAGGAGCACTGAAGAAATTCAGGAGGAAGGTATTAATGTAATTTAATTATACATCCTGTTGAGTGTAACTTCTCATTCAGTATATAAAGCTTTAAAACTATCTTTACTGGAGATAGGATTTAAATCGGAAGTGATGCTGCTGGTATAATGATCTGATAAAATGAAAAATCTAGAGTGTTTTATTTTTCTTGTCTTTAGCAAGGACTTTTCTATAAATTAATGTCACTACAGACTATGAGCCTTGTGCCACTTCAAGGATTTTCTTTACTGAAAAGGCTGTTTTATAACTCTCCACATAGAGGAATCAAGCGAAACCTTAAGGCAGCTGGCTGTGCTCAGTGTATGAGCATAAAATAAGAGCGTGACAAAACAGTAACTACTGAAGGTTAACAGGGGCTCAGAGGGACACTGGACAAGTACCAGAAAAAAAACAAATAAGTCAGGATATTCCGCGAGCTGAAGTAGTCAAGCATGGGAGAATGCTTGGGGGAATATCATATGGCCTGCCACTCCCCTATGGACACTGCTCCCATTGATTTTCTGCAGCCTATGCCTAACAAAAATAATTGTTTCCTCCCTTCATCCCCCCAAAAAAGAACAGAAACAGGGAGGATTAAGGGAAAGAAACTTGGGAGAAAAGCCAAGTGATCTCAGCACAAAATATGTTTCTGGTTAAAGATGTTCTCCTGAAATATGAAGACCCAGCTAAAAATCCTTCCTCACTGCTGGTGAAGAACTTGAACCCTGAATCCACCACAGCCAAGAATGGGAGCCCCATCTTTGGACTACAAATGCCTTCTTTTACATGTCTGGTTTTCTCCTCTTGTTTTCACAGTGAACATCAAATGTCTTCTGTAGATTTTACTGCAGAAGGGGCAAACTGTGGTAATCACAAAACTTTCTGCCTGACATGAAAAAACATTTCTATCCCTCTTCCACTGGTGCTGATCTGATACAACTGACATCCCAGACACAGGTAACATGAATGAAGCCTTGTGTAACCTGGATTTCCCCTGTGAAACCACACCGGCCTGCTGCAGCTTCCTTGCATTCTCCAGGACTGCTGCTGTGATTAAGCTGTCCACATCTCTGGTCCCTAGGATAAAAAATCCCACCCCTGCAACGCCACCAAGTCCATTAGGAAAGTGGTTTTTTTTAACTGCCTTTGAACTTCCCCACACATATCAGAAGTGACCACAGGGTCTTACGGTGAGCTCGCTATGGCATCTCTGCTTTCCCAGTTTTTATTCCAGATTGGCTCCAATGTGTCCTGGAGAAAACTTTTTCTGCAATACGACTGCTTTTACATATGATGTTGTCATGATCCATTCATCCTGTCTCATCAGTCTTCAGAGGCAGACCATGCCTTGCTCTGGTTGTTCACCCTCCCAGAAGAATGACTGGCATGAACACTTGCAATTCGTTCTTTTATATAGCTGGTTCTCAGACTCTTTCTAACCTCTGTCTTGAAATTGCCTCATAACTACCTTGATTGATGTTTTCAGTGTCATTCAGTTGCCTGTATCTCTTTCAAGTTGATGATGTCATATTTTTGGTAAGCTGCCATGCTTCATGTCACAATGTCCCTTTGGAAAAGAAGCCAGCTAGGTACATCTCAGTCTCCTGAAGTGTAGATTTAAATGCCAGGTCTGCAATATCAGTAGCATGTGATGAAAGCTTCCAGAAGCTGATAGTAATAGCTTTTTGAAAAGCTATCAAGTCATTCATGGTCACCTTCTCTTTGAAGGTTTCTCATGCTGGGACACACAGGATCTATTTCCCGTGTACTTTTCACACGTACACAGTCCTGCAAGCCCCTGTTTTAGTGTGGCCTTCCAAAACTTACTGCCATTTCTGCAGCCTGTGTCACATCTTTCTGTATGCCTCCCAGTAGTTTGGGGTGGGTAGGCAGTCTCTGGGGTATGGGGTAGTTATGCCATGTTGAGGTAACCGTATACCATGTCTGTGTAACAGTAATCATGAAAGTTTACTTACACCTACAGGTTCTGGGGGGGTGGGAGAGGGAAGCATGGCTACTCTACAAACACTAATAGTCTGTAAACTGATTGAATCACTTTAGTGTGGATATGTGTTTTATTACTTCTGCCTTCCCAAAGCCGGGTCACAGACTTGGTGCAGTCAGTGGACTTCTGCATGCAATACAACTTCCAACTGCAGTCCTGTATTCCTGGTTGGTCCCAGAAGACAGTGTAGATTTCTGCCATGATTCACAGAAGCCTCCCCCAAGCTATCGTTCTATCTGTGCCGCCAGAACACCATCCACTATGATGCAACTTCCTAAGAATCTTGTTTGTACATCTTTCTGGTAACACTGAAAGTCTTGCCCTTAGTTTTTACCCCAAATGTCATTCTTTGCCATTTCTATCAACTTGATGACATCCCAAATATGGTGAAGTAGCTCTGATGACATTTATTAATATCCATTGTTGGCACTGGTTGCCAACATGTTTCGCTGATGTCAAGTCAGTTTATATTTCTCCTTTCGCGGCCTTTGATGTTGAGCTCTTTTTAAGTGCTTTGTTTGAAGCACTAAGGGTCTCTGGCAAATAGCTTGCCTGGTTTATAAGCAAGTACCATGCTACTCACCCAACTCTTGGCTTTTGTGACCATACAATCTCCTTTTCCATTCTCTTTGCGGCTTCCATTGTTAGTTGTTTTGCTCTTGTAATGGAATTGATTTTCTGGGAGTCAGCTCCTATAATAGCCGAACTGTTTTATCTATTATCACATGTAACAAGTCTGGAAGACATCCCAGTCCATCAAAAAAATAACATGATGGTAATTTACTAGCCTTCTGGCTGCTTGATGGAACAGAAGATTTAGTTCCTCCTGCTACACCTTCAGTTTGCCATTTGTCTATGAAAGCAACATTTCTTTTGACTTTGGGGTTGTTAGGGTCATATATTTTAATAAAAAGTTACACTATGTTTCTGATTTTGTGAGCATGCCATCGTATGATTTTAATTTGCTTTGTTTTGCTGCAATTTCACTTTTCTTCCTTGCAAAGTCTCAGGGTGCCTTTATGAGATAAAACACTGAGCCATGTCCCAGTGTCTGTTTGGCTTTTGGCTTCTAGTTTATTCGCGGCTTCAGCCCTTCTTTTGCATGGGGTACTCCACCGAGCTTTACAGACATCTTCTGTTCATTTGTGCATTTTGTGGTTGGTGGTTTCCTTTGCTGTTTTGTGCTGCGCTGAGCTCTTGTATGTGCAAGTACTCACCCCTTGGATGCCTGCTTCTTTCTGTGATCTTGTTCCTTTGTTTCCCTTGTTTGTGCACTTTTTTCATCATGGCAGTCAGAGTGTTTTCTCTGTCATTTGTCTCCTCTGTGTTTGGGCATGCTTTCCCTGTTCATGCCACCATGTTTTCTGGCAGCAGGCCCTTTGCCTATCCCGTCTTTGCTCTGTCTTCGGATGTAAGACTGCCCATTAGCCTTGCCCAGGACTGCCAGTCTTGGTGGAGTTACATGGCTGCTTGGGTCATTCTCCTTTGAATGCTGCTGCCTTTCATCCTGATTATGAATCTAGCCCAAAGTGCTTCACCTTTTATAAACTGTTCCTTGCTCAAGTCAGTCCTTTTGCATACATTGTAATTCGATGAGTCTCTTGTTCTCTCTTTTTGTGAGTACTCCCACTGAAAAGATAGATTATTGTTTTATGTCTTTGAGGAGTTGAGTGTGCTTTTTTGAACATTTGTAGGATTTTGGATGGAGCCTCCTAGCCTGCCACTGCTGGATGCTGCTGATGTGGGTGATGCCCTTTCCCACTATGCTAATATCATAGCTAGTTCTGAATTTTGCTTTCTTTTTTAGATTGCCTCTTGCAATCTTCTAATTGTTCCAGCACAATCAAATGAAAACAGTTTTGCCAAAAGAATTGGTAAACTCATCCCTTTCCAAGAGCATCTGCTTGGGAACAGGAAATTGATCGCTACCACAAGAACCATTTTCTTTGTTTGAGGAAGGTTGATTGCACTGTTGGGAGCACTTCAGAGGAGCGGTTTGGTTTGTTTTTTTTTTCTTTTCCTGATTTGTGTACTCTATTGGGAAGTCTTCTGTCACTGTCAGCTGTATTTTCTTGAAAAATGGCTATGTCTGACTAAAGACCACAGTCCCCTTCTTCTCCCTCAACTGAAGGACTGAGTGCCAAATTGCTATAGCTTTATAAAGAGAATGAATAATGACTACACCATCTTCTCTCAGGACAAAATCTACAAGGAAAATTGCAGGTGTTATTCCAAACACTACAATATACGCCAACCTGCTCATAACTGGGCAGTTCTATGCAGTCAATAATTTAACAATGCCTCACAAGGAAACAGTTTTGCCTTTTTGCCTACACCATAGTCCATGTACCAGCTGCCAGCACAGTCTATATTAAAAATGCAGGGGACAACATTACACAACAGGTTTATCAACAGTATTCTGCTTGAAGTGCTATGTATTGTGCTTAAAAATATGCTAAGCATAATAAAAAAAAACAGTATAAAGTGCATCTGCCTGATATGAGGGGGAGCAAAAGGCAGAGAGCCTTCTGTAAGAAGTGCTTCCCACTTTGTGGGAAATTGTTCCATTTCCAGGGAAAAAATGTGTTTTACAGAAATTCCGTCCCAAATCTCCATGACAAATCAGGTTGTGATTAGCGCAATGTAGTCACATCCATGTTAACCTAGGGAATTCCTCCCACATTTCATCTGGGTAGCAAAACATTGCGGCTGCCGTACCGCCATGCGTGTGCGGTGTGACATTCCTGAAGGGCAGAGTACAAATAGCTATTTAACAACACGTAATTCCTGGTGCTCAGGCCCTCCGTTGTTGCAGGGTGCTGCTGCTCCACTGAAGGCACCAGGCTCAGGGTCCGAAGAAATCACATAAATTCTATGGAATCAGCAACTCAACAGAGCCTCTCAGAGAAACCCTCCAGTTCTTTTGCCTGTATGAAACCCCAAGTACCTGTAATCTCCCATGTGCTCTGCACATAACTCTGTCATAGCACCCATTTTCTTGCACATAACTCTGTGGTAGCACCCATTTTCTTGTTGGGCTGAACCTCTCAGCCTCTGGCAGCAGCCCTAGCCTTTCAGCTAAGCCTGACTGTAATCTGGTGTAATCTTGCTGGTTGCTCGTGAATCAGCCCCCTTGGGCAGGCTTCCCACACACCACCTAAGCCTGGTGAGCAGATAAGCACATTTGTGGGAGACTTCAGCATACAGCCGCCTACTCCATCGGAGAGGTTTTCTGGGTTGGTTAGTGCTTGGTTTGAGTTAATGTTAGTTTAATTATTTATGTCATGGCACTGTTGGCACAGCTGCTCAGGAAGGAGAAGGTGGAACAACAGCTTCCCCTCAACCTCCTTCGTCCTCATCAGAGCAAGAAGTACATGGTGGAACAAACCTTACCCAGCCTCCAGAGACTGTTTACCTCATGCTGGAGACTCTTGACACTCCCCCTCTCTTAATAGCAGGAAAAAACATTGTGGTATTCATGACATGCTCTTCTATGCCTGTAGAATTTTCTCTATAGTATGGATTACAAATGCCAGGCAAATTATAATAATATCTCTACTTATTTTAGATATTGATCCATCAATCTGCCCTGTAAAGAAAATAACAATTACTGTAAGGAATATTACAGCTAAGCCTCAGGAGCCTTCCAGCCACAGCTGCAGACTGGGAGATGGGCTTATCTTCTGACTCATAACCCAAACAAGCTCCTGAATGTACGTTGTACATGGGAATAGATGAGAATGCTCTGGAGGAACAGAGCCAGGAAGAGCAGTACTGAAGGTAGATAAGGTCAGACCAATTCTGGTAATAAAGGCTAATTAGTAAATCAGCAATGGAGTGTTTCAATAATGTAGGCTGCATTGCATCAGAAAAAAGAAAGACGGAGTGTACCACGTGTCTGAGGGGATGGAAATACCCCGAAGGGGTGAAGTCAGCATGACTGAAGAACTACCTTTACTTAACCATTGAAGGGCTGGGTATGAGACCCATCTCAGGCACTCATGGTTTTATTCACTCAGCATTTTTTCACTGCTGGAGACAAAAAAGATTCCGGGTGGAGTTTACCTGGAAAGGGAGGAGCTGAATGATGTTCAGCATGAAAAGGACTCAGCTGGTCTTAGATATGGGTTTAGACTGAAAGTGAATGTCCCAGCAGAAAAAGATTTTCAAGACAAAAGTGAAAGGTCATTAAAGTGTTTGAAAATGTAAGTATTCTGTTGCAATGAAGAGGAGAAATATGAATGTCATTGTCTGAAGAAAGGTGTAGTATGAATTATACAAGTCATACCGTAGGTCCATATCAGATTTGGCATCAAACGTTATTGAGAGTAAAAATGTAGTACTGCAGGAGTATTTCCAACAAAAGTAAAAGTGAACGAAGGAATGGTTAACAAGTGTATGTCATTTACGTTTGCCTCTGCATGACAACAGGCCTGACTTTTCACAGCAAGAAGGAGTGGGAGTGGGAACAGCAACATTTCTTTTGCTTTAGGTTGCAGTGGCATTTTTATGAAGTCCCGGCATGTGAGGCTTCCCTGGGAGGGCTGAGATGCTGCTGCTCAGACCTGTGGCTGCAATGTAAGAACGAAAGGCCATGCTTCGTCTTCTGTCAAGGGGTGACCCTTCAGCACCTATGGAGTTACGGAGACCTCAGTGAGGAGAGGCTGCTTGCACTGTGACACCTCCACTGCCAGCTCTTGCAGCGCCGCAGCCGTGACCGCGGCGCACAGCACCACTCAGGGACGCAGCGCTGGGGGGTGCCCAGCCTGGAGACAAGGGCAGCCCGTCTCGCCCTTCATGTCATTGCCACTAGCGCGGGTAGCTACGGGTAGCTAAGGGTCCTGCTTCTAGGTCAGGATCCCAGTGGCTGAGCGAGGCCCTGCCCTAATGAATGCAAAAGGCTGTCCCTTCCCCTAGGAACTGATGTTTCTTTTTCATCAGCAATGCAGGCTGGAAAACTGTGCAGAGTGGGGAGACCAGAGTGAGTGAAGGGCTAATGAACTGGTG
>NW_009259489.1:3071959-3091365 GCF_000687185.1 Egretta garzetta | reverse complement strand
AAAAAAGCTCAGTGTGAACAGGTGGGAGTGACAGGATTTCAAGACAGCCTTTTCAAAGCTCTTTGTATTTTGTTTGCTTTTATTAACACCTAGGTAACATCAATTATTAATTAACAAATGAAATAAGGAAGCTTCTGTTAAAAAATCCGTAGTCTTCATTCCTTTTCGCTCAAACCGCTGAACACTCCTGAGACTTCCCCTTCTGCTCCAGCAAACCCATAAGACCAGAATGCCACTTCCAGTATTTTTAGTATGGTAAATCTACAGACCCTTTCTTAGCTACCTCCTTCCTCTCCTCACTCTCCACCTGCTTGTAACAATGCCACAAAACGTGGCCTTTACCCCCAGATTTATAGGGCAGTTCAGGCCAATATAAATCGAATAAATGCTACATACTTGGTGTGCATTTTTGTTACCAAATGGGAACTGGTCAGACCCATATTTAATAGAGAAACATGAATTTTGAGGGATTATTTTACAGTATCGATCTGATGCTGATCTATAATAGAGTTGGCAGGGAGGGCTTTTTTGATTAAAGTTTTCTGGGGGAAATTGATGATTTATTGACTCATGAACACTGTCCTGACCTTAGCAGTCTAAACTCTTCTTTCAACTAACTAGTGTGGAGAAGAAGTGCCATTCCTGTCTTGCAAGGGGACAAGCCAAGATCTTGATGGCAGAGCGTTTCTTTCAGGGCATCCAGGGATGAGGATGTTTCTCTGGGCAGCAGCTGACCAAGCCAGCTGCAGGCTCTGGGCTGTGATGGGTGCTCCAGCCGGGACCCAGGGGCGCTCCAGCTGTGAGCACAGCCTGTCCTTGGGTCTTCCTGAGGAGGTGCTCAGCAGTAGGTGAAAGTAGGTGGCATGGCGGCCAGTCTCTCTTCCTCCTTTACACATATCCTTTGCGTTCAGTAGGCTCAGGGTACATGTCTGACAACAAGCTGCAACATGGAATAAGTAGGAGGATGTAAATTTTGTGAATTCCAGGAAGACTTAGTCATGAGTTTCTCCCTGGACAGCACTATCATTTGGATATCTACCCGCCAGCAAAAAAAAATGCTCAGATCTGGAAGCCTTTATTGGAAAATCAGATTCAGAAGAACTTACTCTGTCAAATGACAAGTTGTGAATAATAGTGGTGCCTGACAGATGAGTTCTGATGCTTACAGAGACATCTATGCAGCCTTTATGATCCATGAAGGGAGCCTGGGGCCTCTGATCATCTGGTGAGGGATGACTCACGCTCACGCTCTTCGTGATCAGCCCCCCTGGAGCAGACCAACTGCAGCAAAACTCAGAACAAACCTTGTCACGGTCCCAGTCCCAGAGCCCTTCATACTCATTCACCAACGTGCCCCTGTAACTTCTCTCCTCGTTGCCTATGCTGCATTCTGCAACAGGACCACAACCAAGCACACGAAAAAAAGGCAGCACACCTTCATCGTTACTCCCTGGCAAAGCTGCCCCTCAGCCTGTTCCCACCCCACTTGCACCTCTGGCTTCTCAGCGTGCGGTGGCAGAAGGCCTTCACTGGGATGGCCTCAGTCTGGGGTGCCCAGCTGAGATGGGGCAGGCAGTTGGGGGCTACCACCAGAGAGGGTGCAACTCTGGCTCCTACATCTGCAGACCACACTTGCTCTTAGCTTTCCCCAACACAACCCCACTTGTTAAACAACCATGTGAGATTGCCAACCCAGGATGCAAAATTTAGAAAGATGGAAGGCCACCTCTAAAGTGCCTGGTTGAGAACTGTCATTTCAAAGCAGCTCCCCTAGAAAAGGTGTCAGACTTAACAGACCCATTGATTTAAGGATTGAAAAAATCCGTTGTTGTTACACAGGTGATAGATGTTTGCAATGCCACTCTGCAGAGTCTGCACACCCACGTGGTCCACATTGCACAGTCAAGGTTACTCACAGAAGTTTGATGACCTGACCTGATCACCTCAGCTCTCACCCGCTCCCAGAGGTTTGGTCTCCCCTTGGCACATCATCTCCTCAGGGTTGTGAGAGATGAAGATCCAGTGGTGAGGTCGCCTTTCCTCTGGTTCCTCCTTCTTAACACTGAGAGTCGAGGACATGGAGATGGCAGGTGGGCACCCTGGTCTATTGGGCTCGAGACAGAGCCCCAGTCCCAGACCAGAGGGGTATTGAACATGGCACAGGAGAGGCAGACCGGTGAAGACCCTCTCACCAAAGACTCAGTGCTGCTTGCACATTTACATGAAATTGCACCAGACCTTTTGATGGCATCTCTGTCCTTGGAAAAGGCTGGCACAGCTGAAATGCAAGCTGGCACGGCTCAGCACAGTGGTTGTATCTTGTGCCAAGCTGCCATGCCATCTGGTGGGAGCTGCCTAGCCAGTGGAGACTAGAGGGCATCTGAGATGCCTTTGACCTCTTCAGCCCCATCTTGTCCCTCTGTGCCCCTGCAACGTACTAGTTGTTCTTAGTGTACCAAATCAAGATAAGACAGCAATATTTAGAAAAAGAGCCTTGACAACCCACAACATGGTGTTTTTATCTCAGGAAAACAGCAGCGTGTCATGCACACATGGGATGTGGGGGAGCCCAAGATTTATGCAGATAATGTCGAAAGACTGGTGGGCTGAGTGGTGAACCCTTGCACAGCCCACATCCTCACTGACTGCATGGAGCAGATCTGGAGCAAAGTCTTCATCCACCAGTTCCAGGTTTCACCTTGGGAGGAATTAGCTGGTCCACAACACAAAGAAGCTCAGGAGCAAAATGGCATATATGCTGGCTGGGGAATCATCACAGCAGGGCTGGAGGGACCAAGGTCCTGAAGAACCCATGAAGAAGTGCCTTCTCTAGTACCCTTCATCCCCCTTGGAAATCTAGAGTCTCCAGTCCCTCACAAGTTAGCAATGCCTTAATGGGAAAACAGTTTAGCTATTCCTGCTTTGAACATACTTGCCTGAGGAGTGGGATGGAAATATTCCTTCTAACAATGACCCTGAGACGATGTACATATATGGTCCTCTTGTTCTGGAGAGTGAGCAGAAGCACTGCCCGCCCTCCCTGTGCTGCAGCATTCAGCGGGGGATTTCCAGGAGGACAGAGAGCTGTCCCCAGCTGGGACCAGGGGCACTCATTAACCCACTCCGCACCTCCAGGTGCAGCTGGGGTGGCTCAGCAGAGGAACTCCTTAACTAACTGTCCAGGATTTCTGGCACTTCATTAAATTCCCAGAAATCCAGGTGGCCAGCATAGCCTGACTGAACACGCCACTGACCATTGACCCTCCCTGGGACCACTTCCCAGCCGCTGCTCCTTACTTGCCTATGATTAAATCCCCTATCTAATTCCTTCTGGGTGTTTCACTCACAGCATTGAGAGCTGCTCTAGGGTCAAGTAGCTGCACCTGAAGGCTACCCAATGCTGCACAGCGAGGTGCCTTTCTCCCACATTAGCTAAAACAGGCTCATGCCCTCAACAAACCATTTTCTGACACTGAATGCTTGGCTGTATTCATTATAGTGGAGGATATTATTCAGAACCGCATACTGTATGTGCCAAGCATTACATTTTAAAACAAAGTAAGTCCAAGGTATTCAAATGCAAGAACAATAACTTTTTTTAAAAAAGAAAGCCTAACCGGAAAATTGTATTTCCAATTAAAGAACTCGGAGTAAAACTCAGGTGCTGGGTGGGAAGTGCAGGTGGCATTTTCTGAGTCATTATTGAGCCAATTTACCAGCATGATGTGAAGGGGTCACGGCACTTTATCATATAGGAGAGAGATAAAACTGAGATCTTGATCACATGGTACTCATTAGTTTTGATGTATAAATGATAGTTATTTTTCTTAGGTGAAGTTAGTAGGGTTTTTTAATGACTCTTCCTTTGTTTCTGGGAGAAACCACATCTTCGCCTAGGTTGTAATTTTAATTTCAAATGTACTAAGGTGAGGTAGTGCATGCAACGCTGTTGTTATCTGCAACAGGCACCACTTAATGCACAACTTTCACTGTGGGAAGGATGGTAAGGGGGGAACACTGTTCTCTGGTGCACCAGAGGAGATACTGCATTACTGCAGTCACTGCAAAGTGGCAAATGTTATTTTAATGACACCCAGCTTGGTAGTTTCCCAAGGGTGAAATCAATATCTTGGCGGTTAAACTGAAGCTACCATTATATTACTGAGAACATATGTATGACCTCATTGACAATGCTCAGAACATTGAGCTCAGAAAGGGAAATGTGCCTGTTGAAAGGCTACAGACACCCCAATTCATCTGCAACATAGAAAAGATGTGTTCATTTAGACAATGCTAGAAAACAGCAGCGAAGTAGAGATAGCTGAATGTTCATTACAGGCAAGGTTCCTTCTGCTGCTTTTTAGCATAAGCAGTAAAAGGTCACACTGTCTCTAATTGAATTGCTTTGTACTGTGCTAATCTATCTAATGTCCTGTTTGCAAATATAGCTACATCTTAAGCCCTTTGTGCCATGTGGGCTAACATTCCGGTTGTGCTCTTTATTGCACTTTTGCATTTTGTAATTAAGTAACTGTGGTATCAGAAAACTGTTGGTCCATATATAGCTTTACATTCCTATGAATGGACTATTTGTTACTGAATTCTTTCCTAAAGTCTTATATTTGTCTCACATCTTCAGAATTTTTACTTGCAAAAACCATGTCCCATTTGAATCTGGGGGAGACCGCTTGCAGCTGACGCTAGGGACTTCACTTCTGAAAGTAAGAGTCCAGTTTTGTTCCTTGAGCTCAAAGCAGGGATTATATTTACAAAGTGCTTTCAGAAACAGGCACATGCTGCACTTTGACTGGCTGCCCCTGCTCTGCCCAGAGAAGTGATCTGTGGGTTGGGAGGGGATTGTTTCTGATTTATTTTTTATTTTTTACAGAAGATAACCTTAGGAACAGTGTTGGTTTTGCAGATTTCTGTCTGGTTTGCTTCTTCTTGTTCTTTTTAAACTTTGCACTTCACTGTTATGGAATTCCCTGGGACTGAGGACATGAAGATAGCCAGGACTTTTGTAGTGAGGAAAACACTGGTTAACGTCCATATGAAAGCCAGTGTCCTACAGAAATTCTGTCCAGGTAGGATGGCATAGTAGAGTAGAAAAATTTTGCAGGAATGTGCTGCCAACCTTGGTGTGGGATCACCTCTGAAGAATGAGGACTCATGGGCAGATGGTATGGTGCTCTTCCCTTCTAGTGAGATGCACTCAAATTTGTTCTTAATTTACCACTGTCACTTCAGCAGTCTCAACATCGCATTTTGCCCAAGCTTTTCCCTAAGGACTCATCAGATTTTTCACTTCACAAGGAAGAAGAACATGCCTCCAGCCATCAGTAATCTAACATGGCATCTTGTTCCAAGCCCATGTAAGTGAATGGCAATGCTTCAACAGTTTGCCACCGTATGGGAAATTAGTCTGGTCAGGTATGTTTTCAAGAAAAGGCAAGGAACCTACAGCTGAGACCAGCTAATGAACATACCTTTCTGGAAAGTGTTTAGTAAGAACATCTTTACATTTACTTATATTTGTACTACTTAATGTTAAAAGGCAGAAAATCTTTGTAGTTCAACAAAGAAAAAACAAACCTGTTCCATCATCCTTTGGTAGGAGCAGGTGACATCAATGATCTTTGGGTAAGGCCCTCCATTCTGGTGTTCATTACTTAGGTTAGATTAGGAGTAACTCATTAAACTGGCTTTGGGTTTACACTGAAATGATTAAGGTCATGGCCAAGTCTTAGTATTTTTTTTTAAGTGTTATTTCATGGTCGCCAACAGCTGGGAAAAATGACTTTGTCAGCATCTGTGCAGTTATGCTTGCAGGGTAGAATATTGTACCGATCAGCCACTGTGTAATGCTTAGCAAACGAGCTCTCACCAAAAGGTAGCGCATTTGTAGGAGTCCTTCATTTGCCACTAGAAATTCTGCTATTTCCAGGGAGATGCTTGATTCAGAGATGAGGGGGGAAATTTGACCTGAGCATGGGCTGTATTTGTTCAAACAAGGAGGGTGAGACAGATTGTGGTACAGACAACTGCTAACTCACTGTTCAGACGGGGAAGAAGGTATCATCATTTTATAACCTTTTATTTCAAAAACATGCAACTTGGATAAAATAAAGAAACAAACAAAAAATGCCCCAAAGCAACACAAAAAAAGCCCAAACCATGCCACACCAAACAGAAGACAAAACAACAAATGAACCCAAACAACTCAGCCATGAAAGCTGCAGCACACAAGTCTTGCGAATTTTTAAGAATAAGCAATTTTGTTAGGAAACATGAGAAGGCATAAATGATCTTAGAGAGAGCTGTTTCGTAACAGCATTACTATACCTTTATTGGCTGAATGGTGACTGGTTTGAAATCACAGCAATGCCACAACAGCTCTAATGTACAGGACTCTTGTATGTATTGTCCTTGGCTCACTGAAGTTGGTAGCATTTTGCTGCAATCCTCTCTGCAACCAAAATCATGCTCTACAATGTTAACTTACAAACAACTGGCAAAAAAATCCAGGTAAGCATCCAGACGAACTTCTCTAACTTTTTTTCATATGAAAACTTTTTAAAAGAACATCAATAGCCACAGGCAATACTTAATGTGACAATACAGAAGCTGAAAATAGAGCTGGTATGTGAAAAATAACGGTAACATTGTTTGAATGGCAACATATAGTTAACCATTCATAATAGACATGAAACATCATCCAAAAAATAATTTTAAGAAAAGAAGTTTTCTTTCACTGGAAGTCACTGCTGCACCATGCTTAAAATGCATGTTTTGTAAATAATCTGCATTATCATCTAAAAACCACTGTCTTGTTGACGGAGTCACGAGTTTGACACGTGGAAGGCAGCTCAGCCTAACTCAGTGAGAACTCAAAATGCAGGTCACCCCAGCTCAGAGTCAAAAGCACTCCATCTGCAAGTGTGTGTGTGTGTGCTTTGTTGACTGCTCATAAAATGTAAGCAGCTGTTTTGATGAAAATAATAATTACAATTCAGAACTCCCATACCAAATGCCAATGGTTCACTGAGTGGCAAGGAAAGCATATATTTCATTAAACATTATGCAAGCAGAAACCAACCTGAATTACCCCTTGATCATAGGACAATCACAAGAATTAGGAAGGACCATCTTCATACCATCTAGACAACTTATCAGGTAACAACTGATCAGAGGCTTTTTGTCTAAAATATTTTCCCATTTGAAAATGTCTTTTTTTCCATAGAATGCTTATAGTGTAGCAAAATTCAGCAGAGGGAAAACATTTTGAAACAGAATTTGATAATCTTCCAAATAACATTTTCAAGACAGAATTTGTTTGGGATGCAATTATCTTGTTAACTGAAGATTTTAAAACCTTTTTTGTTGCTTTACTTCTGTATTTCTTCACAAGTCAGAAGTTGTACATAATGTTATGCAACAAAGCACATATGCACACAACCGAAAAGATACACAATTTAGAATAAATAAACATTGTAACAAAAATATTTAATTTAGGAATCACATTTCAGAGGAAATTTGAACATATTTGTATTTATGAACAGAAATGAAAATAAGTTTTGGATGTAGAAGTTTGTAAGAAGCAGCAGCTGAATTTCCACCACACTTGGTTAAGTGGTTCTCGCGGTTCCCAGAGGTCAGCACATTCACTGAGCTCACTCTCAGTGGCACAAACCCACACAGAGGAAAAGAGCAATGCCTGAAAACTTGTTCATGTTTGAAAACTCATGTATATTCAGCCATCTTTGACTTTCATACTCACAGGCACTTGCACCTTTTCAGTGTTAGTGCTATGAATACTGAGGGAACCAGATGGCCATGCTAACCATCACTCACCTCTCTGTACGTGTTAGAAATGTCAATTACAACTGACGTACTTGTAAATAGGGAAATCATGCGAAAAGCTCTTTTTCTTAGGACTCAGATTTTCTGTGGATCTGATGGCTTTATGCGTTTGGCAGTGTTTTGTGAGCTGTCGGGTCTTCATACAGGGCCTGTGGGTTTCTTGGCCAGTGACCAAATGATGGCTAAGAAGACCTGGGTGGGTGTGGGTGACAGGCAATAAGTTTCTGTGAGAAATTTGGCACATGTATGCCTGGCAAGCCTACTACAATTAATATTAAAAAAAATCACCAAACTACTTAATCTGTAAGGTACGTATGGGCAGGAAAAATCTGAAAAGTCATTTTCTCTCTCCCCCTCAGATGAAGACCCAGTACATTATAACTACCACAGGGAGAAGAGATATTTTAATTGAAACATGGTATTCACAACTTGAACAATCTGTTCTTGCTGTGTATTTGAAGTTTAGATGTCTTCTCTGAAATTACTGGATTAAAAAGTGGACGATCATATATAAACTACTTTTGATGGGTGAGTGTGAACAGTTTTGCAACGCTAAATAAGCCTACCTATTACTCCCTGGACAAAACAGCTGAAAGTAATTTTACATCTGTATCAGTACTTGCTGTCTGCTCCATTATACGTCATTGCATTAAGCAATGTGACCTCTGAGTTCTTGATGTGTTAATAACAACATGCAAGGGAAAAAAGCTACCACCACTGCAGTGGGTTGACCCTGGCCAACAGCCAAACTCCCCCCCCGGATGCTCTCCCATGAGATGGTGAGAAAACAGAAGGTGAGGGGACTCATTAATCGAGACAATGGCTTTTTATTAGGGAAAGCAAAAGCCGCGTGCACAAGCAAAGCAAAAAGAGGAATACATTCACTACTTCCCACTGGCAGGTGGATGTTCTGCCATTTCCCAGAGGATGTGCTGACACTTCCCAGAAAGCAGGGCCTCAGCAGGCATAGAGGTTGCTGGGGGAGACAAACACTATAGCCGCAAACATCCCCCTTTCCTTCTCTCCCTAGGTATTTATTGCTCAGTTTGTTGTGTGGTATGGAATATCTCTTTAGTTAGTTGGAGTCAGCTCTCCTGGCTGTGTCGCCTCCCAACCTCTTCCCCGCCCCCAGCCTACTTGCTGGCAGGGAGAGGGAGAAGAGAGAAAGCCTTGGCGCTGTGCAAGCACTGTTCAGCAATCATCAACGCACTGGTGCGTTGTCAACACACTTCTAGCTACAAATGCGATATGGGCTCCTATGAAGAAAGTTAACTCCACTCCCACTAGACCCAGTACAACCACAGCCAAGCAACCTTGCTTGCCTGAAGCATGCAAACTGCGGGTTGTAATGGGGCAACCTAGATGCAAGACAGCTGGAGCTTGCCACAGAAGCTGTAGCACCCTTGTAGCACCATTTCTTCCCTACCATTATTTCCTAACTGTAACACCATGTAATAGCGCTGTAGCACTTGCTTCATCTAAGAAGTCTGGCTTGAAAATAGCATCCCTTACCTTACTCTCTGTGTCTTCCAAAATACAGTCATTCCTTTTGCATGTCAGCACCTCAATCTTTATCTTAATATCAAGCAGCCCTCTCAAGACGTCATGAACCTTTGTCAGCAGCATGTGATTAAGAAAGAAAATTTAGCTGGCGTTCTGGGAAGACGGAGTGTGTCTTGCAACAGAACAGGGTCTCCAGCAGCTATGATGGCTCTGCAGGCAGGAATTATTAAAATCTAGTGAGAAACAGCCAGCTGTCCTGGCCAGTGTGACATGGTAGGAAGGTACAGCCATCAGTCAAACTGTATTTTACAGAATACTTTTCCACATTGCAAGAAGATATACTGGATAAGTAAAACTTAGCCAAACTGATGTGGAAATCAATGTAACACTAAATCATGCTATGGAAAACGCTCCCACAAGAGTTACAAATGGTCACAGAACTACCCATTTAGGTGGTTTTATCCCTTGTAACAATTTCAAGCAATACAAATACGAAATGCCTACCCGCTTCATCTTGCACATACTCCTATACCCAAAGGTAGAAGCCACCAGTCAATAACGAGACAATACACAGAAATCCCATGAGCTATCCTGCCCATCGTTTTGCTTCCCAGGTGACAAAAGGTATTTTAAATATTCAGGAAGGCCCTATATGGCATGGTAAGAAGAGGCTAAATGCAATGTACACCTCGTTTGAAATGCTCTCTGAGGGTAGAGAGCTGAACTATAAAGCTGAAATTTTAGTGCCCACTGTTTCTTGACACTGTTTGGTAGTCAGTGATTGGCTCCTGACTGCAAGCCTCGTTATTCCAGGTTTTTTTTTAAATGCACTTTCTCTCCGATTCAGTGTACTCTGCGGTCTGTACCTACACTTTGTTCCTTACTGCACTTAACATATGCAAGATAATATATTGCATTTAGGGAAGAAAGCTGAACTTTTACCTCTAAAATAAAATACATGTCAATTACCAAGTTTAAAAGGTTATTAGAACTAAGTAATAAATAAATGGGGAATTTTGTTCACCCTTCTCAGAGTTCTAAAACTACTGGACATGAGAGCATTACAAGGGAATAAGCCACTGATCAGACAGTCCGGCTGCTCCCAGTTAGCAGTGGGCTCACAGCAGATCTTCAAACCACAAACCTCATATATGACATCTATGACACCTATGTTTAAGCATCAGCTTGACCTATTCTTGATGTTTTACTGCCACATTTTCAACTCCTCAGCTAAAAAAACCAAGGTCAAGCTTTATCACATTTTGAGAATAGTATAGATTACAGACAGAATAAAGTCAGAAATGTTCACATTTTCTTTTCCCTGAGCAAAATTCAAGGGTAGGGTTTGCACTGAACCCAGAAGAAAAGCAAGGAAGATCAGGTGCAGTTTGCATGTCCGTGCAGACTAATTCTGTTTTGTAGCAACCCAATAGGGAAAGGAGATAAGACACTGGAAAAAAATCAAATCTATTGCTAGAAATTTGTTTCATCTGCCACTGCACACTTCAAGCCTTAATCTTCATGACAAGTTACATGAAGTTTTAATAGCTGTGGGCTCTCTTTATGAATGTACTTTCCTATAACTGGACTTTATACTGTATGTGGAATTGGAGATTAAAACCTGTTAAGAGTTAATTATGCTCTTCACTGTACCATGTGGGAAGAAATGGTGGTGAAGTTACATTCAGGAAGATCATTTGTTTGAAGAACCAGTATCATGTGTTGAAGAAACTGAAGGAACACAACTTACTGAAGGAATTTCTGTTGCTGGATGAGAACAGGAACATGAGCTTTAGCGGGAACTAGGTAGTATGATGAATTTAAGGAACTTGATGAATATAGTGGTTAACAAACAACTGCTAAGTTGGCAAAAAAAACAGTACAGAAAAGAAAAAAAATGTGCCCAACACAAGCCTCGATCCAAAGAAAAAATGAAACAAGAAATTAATGAAACTACAAAGAGTCGAAAAAATGCCCCAATGGAGAAAGTTATAGCAGCCATTACTCATTAACTCTCTTTTAATAAAAAATAACCTGTTAATAAACCTCTACAAGGGATGGTGATTTTGCAGTTAAGGGACCTCTGCAGATCAGAATGGCTCTTGCTTATGCAACTTCACACACATACACAAAATCGCAGTTGGTGGAAAATTTATTCTGTATATCACTTTCCACTCTACTAGACTTTGATATTTTTGAAGAAGGGACCACATCCTGTTCACCTTGCACAGGGCTTGACACCTCCAATGCGTCTGAGGTACCTCAGAAAGGCGTTAGGGGCCAGACAATGCAGCACACACAGGAAAGGACAAACAACACCACCGTTCCGATGACAGTGGTCCTCCCTAAATGTCATGACCCTCCTGACAGTTCTATTCTTAATCCAACACCATTCTTCAGGGACAATCCAGAGAGGAACGTAATATTAGGACAGAACAAACATATCTGATGTCTAATGGACCTTCAGAAGTCGAATGGGTCTGCCTAAGGCATCCCTGGACAGCCTTTGAGGCACTTACTCATTTCTATTTCTAGATGAGCAGCATAGTCAGGTTACTTTGACAGGGCTGCTCTGTTTTCGTGTGTAAACCTAGAGGATCTAAACAATGCCTGCATTGGGTGGGCTGGACCCCCAGCCCGAATGTGAGCATGTGGTTTTCTTTTCTCTGAGTTTTGAAGGTCATATATCATACACATTGCAGAGCCCTTGTTTCAATATTGGATGGAAGGGATGAAGTTGATAATAGTATTCTGGGACTGATGTTCTAGCAAAAAAAGTTTAAAAAAAGCACATAACCAGTTAAGCCTCCTGTCTGTACTCTTGTATGTAACAGCACATCTGAGAGAACGAGATGTGCTCTCTGCAGTTCACAGGTTTTGACTGACCTCTGGTACAGTCACCAGTTACAAATGTTTTTATCAAGTGAAGCAACAGTTATGGCAAGCTGGAAGCTCTTAAACATAAAAACACTTTTATGAGTGGACAGCATTCTAATTGGACTGCCTGGGGTAGGTGTCCAGCACGCAACAGGCAAAAGGGGTTTCACAAGAGCCAGGATCATCTGGCTGGGGGAGGAGGCAGGGGAGGCCACTATTTCAGACCTTGGCAGCATCCCAGTAGGTGTCTGGGGATACAGGTTATCCCCTCTGTGGCAGGCAGAGATGAGGAGAGGACTTGCCTTTAACCCATTGCTGCAGAGTTGTACTGAGGTCCCTGTTGCACCAGGAGACATATGTCCCCAGCTGCTGTCTGCTTCCCAACCGCAGCCGAGAACCACATTCCTGTGGCATCCTCAACATAGGAAGCCGCTCGGTGCCCCCAAAAGCCAACTTCTCTGCTTTCCCTGGTATGAAACCCAGCTCTCCACATGGAGATGAAGCAGTGACAGAACGACAGTTTTATAACTCAGTCTTTCATTTATAATCATTCTGACGGCTGCTGCTGTCATGGGGTTACCCACTAGGTGGGAGAGACCTCAAGTATAGCTGAGCTCCTGTGCTAGAGAGGTTGTTCTGCACCAGCTGATGTGTGATCATGCACGTTTCTAGCCTCAAATGCATGGGGACAGATGCTTTTCACTGATGCTTAACCTACCGCCTTTTGCGCTGAGAGAAAACATTGTTCATTATTGTGGCTCAGCTGACGCACATGAACTTGTTCCTCCCAAAGACTGAGATCTGTGCCTGAATCCTGAGTGGGCAGAGCACAACCTCAAAGTGTCTAAATGCTTGAGATGATGCTTTATTGGTTTCCTCTTGTGCAGCAGCTGTACAGTTGAAGGGAAGTGATAGCCGTCAGTGCAATGGGCTGCATGAGAGCTCTGGGTGAAGGTGCTGTCGCCTCCTCACAGCCAGCTGTTGTTCTTGTGATTGCACTGGACCCATAACACAGGCTAGCTCTGTGGGCCCGCCCCGAATTTTTCTTTAAAACACCTTGCAGGACAGAGCTACAGGTTCACCCACTGATGCTGCTCTTGAAAATTCCTCAGCCTTTCTTGTCCTAAACTCAAACTGCTGGGTGCCCAGCCTCCCCCCAGGAATGCTTGAGAGCCAGTGGTTGATCACAGAATCACAGACTCATAGAATCGTTTAGGTTGGAAAAGACCTGTAAGATCATCAAGACCAACTGTTAATCTAATTCTGCCATTCTACCACTAAACCATGTCCCTAAGCACCTTGTCTACACCTCTTTTAAATACCTTCAGGGATGGGGACACCATCACTTCCCCGGGCAGCCTGTTCCAATGCTTGACAACCCTTTTGGTGAAGAAATTTTTCCTAATGTCCAATCTAAACCTCCCCTGGCACAACTTGAGGCCATTTCCTCTTGTCCTATCACCTGTTACCTGGGAGAAGAGACCCAACACTCACCTCGCTACCTCTACATTTCAGGTAGTTGTAGATAACAATAAGGTCTCCCCTCAGAGTCTTTTTTTCCAGGATTTTCTCCATGTACCCTTCAGATGCAGCACGTGGATTGCCCCAGACACTTCTCCATGAGCCTTTTCTCAATCTATGTTCACCCCCTCTGGAGGTCTGGTCAAGAGAGTCACTGGAAACCTCCCAGATGCTCAGGCATTCAGATGTGGCCAAACTTCAGCCCTTGAGGTTTCCAGTAAGCCAGGGACCACAAGCACAAGACATAGACATGGGTCATTAGGATAAATATTGCCTGTGAAAAATCTCACTTTTATCTGCACTAGTTCAGCCCAAATCATCTGGCTCCAGGAGAAAACTTCCAGTACTTACATCACTTTTTGATCCAGTGCCCATTCCTGATTTGCAAGATGTCACGTCTCTTCCACTATAATCAGGTGAGCCCTTTTTCCTGGTGATACCCTGCCTTCCTTCACAGATCTTCTATGCAGACTAAACCCTGCAAGCCCTGCTTTCTCTCAGTCCTGGAAAAGTTTAATGTCCCAGAATCAGTAGCCTTTTTGGTCTTTAGTTATCCATGTATTCTGTGGAACTTCCATCTCCCCAGTTACAAAATTTCAGTGAAACCCAGTCAACTGGAGACATGATCATTACAGCCATAGTTTTCAAACGTCTGATGGCTCTGATGGGTCTCCTCCATGAGACAATCTGCATAAAACACCAGATGATGGGGCAATCAGAGCTGATCCTGCCTTAACTAGTACTTCACAAGAAACAGACTCAGTTCAGTTGCTTCTTTACAGGTAGGCATTAGTAGGACCTCTGTGGCTTTTGTTCCTAGCTAGGCAAGAGATATCAGGTGCAAGACCTGTGTGTTGTACATCAGCCTTGGGGCTCATCAAGGTACCAGCTCCAGAGAAGCTCCTACTGCATGGCTGGTACCTCTATGGGAACACTGCCCTGGGGAAGCAGGACCAGTCCTTTTCTGTCCCCTCCATTTACAACAGAAAGTGGACTTCCTGCAATGCTTCTGCATCACTTCTTGCCCCTGGCCCCAGCACAGTTCTCCAGCAAGACAGCAAAGAGCCAACTGTCCAGGAGAACTCTAGCAGCAGTAGGACCTGCTCTGTGATGCCATGGGCAAGACACTAAAGAGTCATCTCAGGAAACAACTATTTGCTCAGTGGGATGCCTTTAGTCCCTTGGGTTGTCCAACATGGGGTCCCCATCCCTCAGGCTGAGCTCAGAGTTTTCTGTGCTGTGAAGGAAATCCACTATGGGCAAGACATGAGGACCAAGGTACAGAAAGTTGTAGGGTTTTGTAAAGACCTTGAATATATAAATGTGTGACTTCCTCTGCATCTTTATAGAGTGGAGCACTTCATAGCATCTGAGTTTGATCTACAGCTTTGGACACAAGAATATGCATAGTACACAGAAATTATATGTAATAAATTTAAATGATGAAATAGGAAGCCAAGTTCCCTGATTCACATCCATCTGTTTTAATGTACTTTTGATGTAAAAGCAACTTCTTAAAGGCTCTTGCCTACTTTCAGCTTGCCGCTGGATTCAGCTCTTTTGCTTCAGATATGAGAGGTGCTCATGAAAAGATAACAAAGTCCTATAAACTTAAAAAAGAACCTTCCAGCAACACTGACACTGATAATACATGTTTGTAATGAAGATAAACCCAGCTAAGAAGACTGACTAAAATAGCAAAGGCTCTACGTTGATGTGACCTAACACCAGAGGCATTTCTGTCATAAAGGAAAGGCTCGGTTTGTGCTTGTCAATGTATGTTTACATCTCTGAAGTGGTTTGTGGCAATTTCTATATGGGAGTTGTCTTGTTATTTACTGTGAGAAAACCTCAGAGAAAGACTTGAAGGGTAAGCCACAAACTGCTATTTTTGAAGCTCCTGTGTTGTATTTATTCCCACTTGACCTTTTCTTAAGGTTCTCTTGACCTTAGGTCTGTGCATTAGCCCTAGTGCCAGTCTAATTCCTAGCTCCCCATCTCTATTCTTCTGAGGGTCCCCTTGGATTCTTAAAGATGTTTCAAGACCACACAAAATTCCTGGCTATACTTTTCTGGGGAGAAATACACATAACTTCTGTCTCAAATTTCAGCTGGGGATGGAGTTCAGAATAATATGTGGCTTCCATGATACCTCTGTAAATACATGTATGATATATATGTATGTATGATGCACATGTCTGTAGTGACTATAAAACTTTCTGCTGCTAGTTAACACCTTGTATTAAAAGAAAAAACAATTAGGAAGATCTGCCATTTTATTGTATGAGGAGACAGGTTTTGGTAAGCCAAGAAAGAGCCATGGTGTCCAAGATAGAGAGTTCACACCTGTAGGGTGAATGTTTCAAGGTCTGCCAGTGTAAAACTCAGTAATTCCTTCCAACTGTCTCACATCGGTCCTTGGATAGCAGGTTTTCATGGAAAAGCAACAAGACGGTGTTATTTCTGTAGAGAGTACTTTATTGGCTCCAGACACATGAATTGAAAGTCTCGTTACAAAGAAAGAACAGCTTGAGACCAGTCTGGTTCTCTGGCATTGTCAGTGTCATGCACACACCAGAGATCATGCTGGTCAAACCCTACCTTCACCAGCTGTGCCCAAACCTGGAATGGAAACGAAACAGCTTTGTTCCAGCTGGTGACTATATCATCTCAAACAAATGTTTTCAGTTTCCAGATTGCTGGAAGACACAATGCTTTGGGCCACAAGTCTCTCCCCAAAAATATCTGTGACTGTGAATCTAGTCAAGCTCTATGATGGCAGGGGCTAGATTAGAGAAAACCAAGATACCAATAGTGATGGTACTGTTGCCATCTTGATGAAGGCAGATTTTCAAAGCATTACCTAGAAGCTGATGGCTTGGTAATGAAGATTAATGGAGAGATTCATACACATGTCTCTTCATAAAGAAAGTGGAAAGCACAGTTAGATATCCAAAGGTGGTCTTGCACGAACGAAAGGCAGAAAAAAGCTGAGACTGCAGCTGGAATACTTTTATGTGCATGTGTGTGTCTGTTACACAGAGTTCCTATCTGTAGGTCCTCTGTGTGGCTCAGTTACAGTGGGGGCTTTTTCTTCCCCTTATTATCCATGTTTTAATGAGGAATCTCTGGAGAAGGAAAAAGTGACAGGTTTTAGCTTTCCAGTTTGTTTGCTACTCCTTAATTATTCTTTTGGAAATTATAGAACAGTTCTTTGGAGAGTAGGGAGCACTTCTTTCAGATTACATATTTTCCATACATAAATGTTCAGGGGAGCAATTTGAGATGCAGAAGCAACAAGTGCGAATAAGTTCATTAAAAGTGAAATGCTACTGAGAATTGCAGCGATAACTCTATCCCAGCCGGAAGTAGGTCATTGCATCACAGGACTGAACCTGATGGGGGACCTGGATTACTGCCCTCACAGAGCCAGGGACTGGAACTTCATTCTATGGCCCCCAGCAATGTGCAGATGTAATCACGCAAAAGTCAGAAGCAACATGCAATGTCATTGATGCTACATTTAGCAAAAAACATAGAGTGAAACAGTAAGGTAATTTCTGTTGATTTTCTTTCTTTTTTGGTAAAAAAAAAAAGCTTACAAAATGAAACTCTAGTTTTACAGGCCTTACTGTGACTGATAGGATCTAGAGATGATCCTTCAGCTGTACCTGTTGAAGGGGCTGTCAACCATTCTTATGAGAAGTGGTTTCATCGCACTGAAGTTAAAAACTTCCTTGGCAGATCCCTTGCCCTCTGATGTGACTTAGATGTGTTCACAGTCACGCTGTTGCTTTAGATGCAGACTCACACAACTAGTTATTAAAAAAGACCTCCTGCAAACATGAAGTCATACCAGCCTCAATACAGAAGATTAATTCATCCTTCAAGAATAATGATCTAAGTGTGCAGTTAAACATCCCACTGTGTTCCTCATAATGCCAATACCTGGACCATTTGTTGATCTTCATAATTTGATGATGACTCTGAGACAAGATTATATCTGTATATGGATTATGAAATACTTTATGACAATGAACAGATGTATGAACAACCTCACCAGAATCAGCCCTATGCATGCTCTTTGATACTTCCTCAGTGACAATTGCATTTTGAGACACATCAGTAAGTTGATTTTCAATCCGTCTATCATGAGCTACATAAATTACATAATTCAAGTGTTTTAATCAAATTGTCATGCAGGATGCCTTGAAGATGTCAACTATTGTATCAATACAATTACCTATGTCAACCAGACCCATAATCATGTCAAACAAGACTGTTGCCTTTCTTTGACAAGGCATAAATTCCATGAAAATATAAGTAACACAAACTTTTATCATTTGTAACATGTTAATTCAAAGCTAAGTAATTATTAAATATGAAAATATTCTGTTCTGATAAGGTCAAAAATTAATCCAAGCAATTAATTTTCATTTTTCTAAATGCAAGCTTATTGGAATAGACATATTCCACCTAATTGCATCCAATATTTCATCTAAATCTATCAGAGCATAATTTTTCAGTGGAAGAATGTTTAATCTGAACTTTTTTGACCAGCTGTGAAACTAAAGCTCTTAATACTAATAATTGCTGGTGGGTAAGAAATGCACTAGTCTCACAAGTCTGTCATCAGTATTGACCATGCAATTTGCGTGGTCTCTCTGGGAGTCTGGTAACACACCATAGATCACAACCTTCATAGGGCACATGGATAGTTCAGTCTTTTTATACTATTGGTACTATTTAGTATGCAGTGTATGTAGATCCAACAGGCACAAGCATTAAATGGCCCATATTGGGCAGCAGTAACTAAACAACAAGCTGATAAAAACGAAGTGGAGACAGGAGTCCTTAACCACCCAAGCAGCCCACCTCCTAATGGCGCTTTCCACGACATTTGCATTTTTACCTACAATCCCTAGTGCTAGTGAGTGCAGGATGGAGAATGCACTCAAATTTTGCCATGAAGCAGTAGTTCAGGAGAAGAGGGGGAAATGGCTATTTAAAAGTAAGGAGGAGTACACAGGACCCCGTGACACCAAAACACAGTCCACAGCCCTGAGAGCTGATACATGCCTTAGCCAGAAGGGACATGGAACAGATTGCTCACCGGGCTTTACCTCCAGAAAGTGAAGCAAACACTCAGCTGCTGCTATATCCCTGTCCCTGGGCTTTGCGTTTGGGTGCTCTTCCGTAGCAGAGCCTGGGCACTACAAAACTACCCAGTTTCCACCTGGAGTGCTGTTATTTACATTGTCCTGTCTTGTAATTTATTTCTAGCCTCGCAATGAAAAGACTGACATTCAGCCTTGATTAATAAGAATCTTGTTTATTTTGCCTCTGAAGCCTGGGATATGGGAGCAAGGTAGAGGGGGTAGGAATCGAGCAAGTTTCTGAAGTGGGGTAATGAATCCAAATAAAGCAGAGTGGGTGTTCTGCACACACATACACACACCTCCAGACATATTGTAGGGACTGTTGTGGTGGGATCACTTGCTGCCGCACCAGAAATGCCTGATTTAGGATGAGAGTTTCCATCCTACAGGCATGAAGCAGCCTTGCAAAGAGCCCCGAGCAAACACATGGGACATCAGGCTTGGGTATAAAGCTGTCATCACAAGACCAAGGCATTAGCATACAAA
>NW_009259489.1:3065747-3071947 GCF_000687185.1 Egretta garzetta | reverse complement strand
AACTCCCAGTATGCAGCATGGTCAAGAGTTCTTCAGCATTCAAAAGAAAAACTCTGCTTCTCTCAGCCAGGGAAACTAATACACTAGTATATTAGCAAGCAAAAGGCTGATTGCTCCTAGATAAAGGGATTTCATATATATATTAATATATATTTTTATATATATGCCCACACAGATAACTGGCCTTCGCGTCTTGTGGCCAGATGGGAAATATGCAGCTAAATAATTATAAGTGCTGAGATCTGCAAAGGTATTTGTGGTTGTGTCTGTCTAGGAATAACCAGCAGTTTGAGGTGTTAAACCGGTTTTGCTGGCCCCTTACTTCAGATCAATCACCTTCACAGGGCTGTGGAGCTCTGAACTGGTACAGACTTGTTTTACCCACCCACATTTCTTTAAAAAAAAAAAAAAAAATCTGTGAAAGAGTAACCTGTCCTTGCAAACTCTATACCAGCTCAGGACCGGTCTGCTCCACAGCCCTCATGAGGCCAGAGCAGTTCGTGACAGCCACATTACCACTGAGCTCTGCACTGATGAGGCTGGGTAGAAATGTGCTTTGCATCCTCACACCTCATCGGCGTGAGATTTGTATCACGGGATGCACTGGTGGGGCACAGACCTGGCGTCCATAGCTCCAGGCTCTCCCAGCTTTCCTTCAGATCAACCCCCTGAGGTACTTCCAGTGTGACGCCAAGCCAGCGTCCTCAGAGCTGCCCACCCCCTGGCTTGTGGGCTCAAGCTGCTGCACCAGTGTGGATCCGTGTTGCTATACAGCATCTACAGTGTCGCTATACAGAGGTGATTAATGAAGAGTGTAGGGTGGCATTCAGCAGCAGATATGACATCTCCCCCAAAGTGAGCATTTCGGCTGGGAGGGGTCCTTTAATCTCTTACTCTTGTATTGAAACTGATGTGAATATACTGTTTCCCTGCTATTTATACACCTTAGTCTATATTGGTTAACACATCATTTTAGCAGAATGTTTTACAGGCCTAAATTACCCTTCAGCTTAAACCAAACAGGCAACAGCAGTGGCCTCTTGGTCCACACACATATTTCCTGACACAAGGGCACCTGCACCAGGCAGTTCACTAACGGGGCACAATATGATTATCTACTACTTTGCACAGCAAGACCTGGAGCTGATGAAGAGTGCTGACACTTCAGCATAAAGCCAGGGAGAGCATATACACCCTATCTCCCACTGCGGCAGAGAGGGAGCCCGGAATAGCCGCCCAAGGGTGGGCAGGGGTTGCTGCTCGCTCCAGCTGGATGTGACCAAGTGGTTCCCGACACAGGGGCTGTGGAGGCAGCCTGCAGTGGGCTCCCTGGGAAGCCGTGCCCCGCTGCACCAGGGCTCCATGCTATTTAAGGATCCTCCCATTTAGAAAATCCTTTGTAGCCAGTTTTGTAGACAAGCCAGGCTAACAATGTTTATCATAGTCATCACAGCCTGTGCAGGGTTATATTCTGCTTAGCTCCTGTTAGCTTTGGATTTCATGTCTGTGCTAAATAAACTTTGCTGATTTCGAAATAGCTGAAATTGCTGACTTACATAAGGGCATATTCATTGTCATACATCCCCGCCGATAAATAACCAGCCTGCTGACCTCAAAGGAGATGGACACGGCAGCATGAACATTGTTTCCAGTAACACTGGCTGGAAATTTTCCAGGTGATGGTTTTTGGGTTTTTTTCCCTTCAAAAAAACCTGATCTGATAAAATAAAAAAGCAAACAGAGAAATTACTTGGTCACTGGCTATTGTTTTCAAAGGAAATCTAGTGATGCCTTCTATATGGTAGGCCTGTATGGTTTATGTCATGTTATACCTTTACCTAAAAGTTAAAAAACAAAGAAGTCAGACCGAAATGTCTTAGCCCTAGTCAAAGTAAGGCATGGGGCCTTTTCCAAATAGAATATTTCATTTAAAAGCATTCTTAGCATTTCCAAAATTAAATACATGAAGAACTTAATTTTGTAGTAAATGCCAGCCTTTTGAATTTAGATGTTGAGCAAGGACAAAAGGTAGGACTAAGGTCCTGAATTTCTTCCAGTGTAGAAGTTTTGATTCTGGATTGATTCCAGCCCACATAATGCAACAAAGATGTGGAACAAGTAATTACCCACAAAGATCTTGCAAAGAAGATGACTAGGGCTTTCCCAGGGCTAGAGGAAGTCGAGGGCAGTGGGTCATGGGTACAAAGTGGCTACTTAAAACATCTTGTTTCACTATCTAGATGACAGATAGAGCAATGAGGAAAATAATTTCCTTTCCTGTAAAAGGAAATTCTCGAGGGACATTCAGGCATTCTTTCACTTTGATTTTTTTTTTCATTTGTGGCTTGAAGATCTGTTGGTTCATTCTTTACAGCTGTGAAGATATCAAACACTCCTACACAGGTATCCAGCTGAAATCAGTGCCTATCCTTTGGTTTCAACACCTGGTCAAATGCTTAAGATGATTACATTTCATTTGAAAAAGACTTTGAGGGCTTTTAGGCTCCTACTGCTCAGATCCAGACACAAAATTAGTCCCTAACTCCTATTGCAACACATGGGAAGTGTCCTCACTCCTTGAAAGGACACAGAAAAATGTTTTAGTGTGTTTAAAAATCTGGGACACATTTGAATGAGTTTGCTTTTGCCACTATTTTGCTATCAACAAAGCTGGCGGGCTTCTGGATCCTCCCTGCTCAGAACTGGTTTCATCTCCCTGGTGGTATTTGCTCCAGCTCTGTATCAGGGAAGTCCACACCCTTCAGCACCCAGCCATCCTTTGAAGCAGCATGGTCTTATCCCTGCATGTGTGGCACTGTTAATTCTCAACCACTCATGGATTAATGAGTTTAATATCTACTATTATTAAGTAAACAGCTAATTTGCCTTTCTGCACTAGAATTACCTACATTGGTGGCAACAGAGACTATATCCTGGTACCTGAAGTAGAACTGAAGCACCATCACTGTGATCAGTCTGGCTATCCCTTTCCCACTTCCTAACAACCCTCAGCAGGATGAAGGTGTTGATGGTGAACAAACATGATGAAACAAAGAAAATCCTTGATGGACTCAACAGTCAAAAGCATAAATGAGAAAAACACCTAGGGCCTAAGTGCTGACTGACTCTACATGTCCAAATTTAGATCTCAGTCTAAATGCCTGTGCTCTCCTTATGAAAGTGCACCAGGGAGCATATTTAAGCCCAACATGTTCCTCAGCTCAAGCTCCAGGTGCCCCACATTGCTGGACTTGGCACAGGGCTGGCTGGGACCCCAACTACCTCTGTGTCACAGCCCTTCCAAGAGGGAACTGGTGGCCACTTTCTTTCTCAGTGGCCAGTAATGTGGCAAACTGCTGTCGGGTGTGCCAAACCAGACAGAAGCATACCTAGGGCTGTGCCAACAGATGGCGAGATCCTAACCTCCCCTTCTTTCCCATCCACTCTGCCCCAAAGTTTGCTAATGTACATGACTACATCCATCTGATGTCCAAGCCAGTGAGCTCAGACTCATGTTCAAAACACAGGATAGAATTATGTATGAAAATTTGACTGAATGCCTAAAAGTTGAGTATTCAAACTGCAATAACTTCTGGAAATGCTGATTATTTCACCCAAGGTGATACTCATTATGAGACTTAATATGTTCTTCAGACTTTAAGAAATAAAAAGGTTAAAAGTTAGTGCTCTAAACAGAACTGAAAAATAGTAAGTTTTGTGGTGCTGGTCTGTAGTTCGCTTATTTCACTGTGTGTGAGTGGCACAATGAATCCACCTTCATGTAAATGCAGAAGAAATAACTAGCTGCTTCTGATTTGTGGGGGCTTTTCTTTTGTAATTTGCAACTACCATGTTACTCCCACAAGACTCTGGACCCATTTATAATAACCTCTTCAATGGACCAGCTATCTTTGTTAATATTCATATCTGTCTACTCATAAAAGAGTAAAAGATCTTGCCTTTACTGCAAGTCAAAGCCATGTTGACCCTACAGATAATTGCCAGGCTGAAAAATCCAAGAAGTAGTGCAACTGAACTCAGTACCAGAGGGTTCAGTTTATTCCTTTAAAGGATCTTTGTTGTCTTGAACACTTCTCAACATCTAGACATCAAAAGCAAGTTGATTTCTACCTTCAACCTTGGCTGTGTGAAATGAGTGGCTTTGCACTCACTGAACACAGGCTCTTGTTGCCTTTCACATTTGCTTTCTTTGACCCAATCCCCAATTAGCAGTGGATAATAAATATTTGCACTTAAAATTAATAACTCAGTCTGCTGTTCTGAGGAAAGGGAAAGGTCACTAGCTGTATTTCTGTCTTTTAAAGAGAAAGGATTTTGATGTAATCTCATTGCTGGCAATTTGAAAACTCAAGGCCATACACTAACTTGGCTCCACAGGGGTGATCCCGGCTGCATCGAGAGCAAGAGGGGCTGTGCTCCAGTGGATCTCAGTGTTTCCAAGCCATGTGGAGGATGGCTCATCTGGTGAGGCCAATGTCCTCAGCACCCATCTTGCTGTGCCCCACACCGTGGCAGGGGACATTGTGGCACCCCCTGCAAAGCTGTGTGGGATTCAAGACAGTATGGGGTGACTTCAGTATGACCGTGTCTTCACCTTTTATTTTTTCTTTCTTTCTCAGCTCCATCCCTGGGGAGAACAGACCAGATCTCCAACTTGTACTGCGAAGAGGAAGAAATGGCACAGAAGTGATTTGCACCATGAAATGCGCTATGAGGAAGGCCTGGCCCATCTGATCTGAAGTGGCCACTTTGCCACTTTATCTAGGCAAAATCACAAGTACCCCAAAGACAGAGTTTCATCCTTAGCTCTCAGCTGTCTGGGTTTAAGTAAGCTCCGTGCTATTACACTAATCAATTATTTTTCTCTTTTAATTCCAGTGTGTCTGCATGAAGCAGACAATAAAACATGGGCAGAAGGAGCTGCAAGATGAGATAAGATAGAGGCTTGAACATTTTTCAAATTAACCCTATTGCTTTGTGTCATTTGAGGAGGTAACATGTTTTTTCCTCTCATGGCTAATGAAACTGAGGCCTCAGAATTCCCCAGATTGGGAAGGTGTGCTCAGCCCCAGCCCCACTCATTTTGCAATTTCCTGGGATGAGCAGAGCACCCCAGCTGGGGCCACCTACGCTCATCAGTGGGGAGACGGTACAGACATACCCATAGGCAGATATACTCATTTCTACTGCCCAGCCACAGCGTAAGGTACCAACTGTCTTTCCCAACTGCATCCCGAGGGGAGAGGTTTCCACCCACAAAAGTGAGCGCTCCTTCAGCCTGGTGAAGCCCAACCAGGCACTGAGCTCAGCCAGAGCCATCAGCCATGTGTGGTCCCAAACCTTTCGATCCTATAAATCTTCCAAACACCCACTTTTTTTTCCAGGACACATGCTACATCAGAGTTTAAATTGTATTCATACCATTTTTCTCTGATTTGCCCCATGCCTGTATGTGGCCTACAGCATTTAATGGTGCTTCAAGACTTACGTATCACCAACAGCACAGTGAGCCAGGATCCATGCCACAAGGATTCAGCTGTCATTCAGGCAGCTGCGGATGGTACATTGGTCAGAGTGAGATCTTGTGAGGACCCTCCGGGGCCTAAGGGATTTAACAGGGAATGGTGAATACCTTCTGGGAACAGAACAAAAGAAATCACTGAAAATTCAGATTCATTTTTATAAATGAAATGGAAAAAAGAAAACAGTCCAAGGATACAGTCGTTTCTATTCGTGGATATCTCATCTTTTTTCATGATCACACTTTTTAGATTTTTTTAAGTGCTATTCAATCTCCTGCTGCTGTGTGTTATGTATCACGCTGTGGCATTAGCTGTCGCTTCAGAAATATGGAAGTAGGCTCACTACATAAGGAAATCAGGGTTCAGGACATTGGATATAATTTCACCCAAAGGCCCATTTTAAGCTGGTAACTGGATAAAATTTATCTGTTGCCTATGCACAATGCCCAAGCATCTGCATATGCAGCTATCCAGACAACATGCAGAAGTGAGAGCACCTGGAGACAGCACAGAACATTTGCGCAAGCTGTCTCTGAAACCGCTTTTCTGTAAATAGAGCACATAGACCCCAATCCACCAGAGGATAAAGCACACTGCTTAATTCTAAGCATGTGAATAATTCCTGTTACCTTTGCACAGTGTACCTGTGCAGATCAG
>NW_009259489.1:3049706-3065705 GCF_000687185.1 Egretta garzetta | reverse complement strand
TGCATATGTGCTTCTCATTAAATCTCTGCCTTAAGTACTTTGCTAGAGTTCTTCAATCCAGAGATGGACTCTACGTTCTTTTTCCCTTGAACTGGGACTAGTATATATAGTCTATATATATAAAAATTGCATAATTTTTAATTATTCGTGACTGGCAAGCACCAAAGAAAACTGGACATGCTGAAGCTGCAAAATCTGCTTGAGAAGGACTCAAAGGAAGGGCAACAAAAAGATGGTGCTAAGTGTGCAGCGGACAGTGCCGTTACACTTCCGAGAGCGAGCCTTCATGCCACTCTCTCCCTAGCCACTTTTGCCCTAGGGTTTTGGGTGCTCATGTGATGGAGACTGCCAGCACAGGCTCTGGGGAAGGACGACCTGAAGCAGCGGGCTCAGAGACAAGGCTTGCAGTGGCAGCGCCCAGCTGCGAGGGTCCCTGATGCTTTCCTGCAGGAAGCAGCGTATTTAGGTGGTGCATATGCAGAACACCTCTTTTCAAAGTGACCAGTGCAGTCCTGCTCTGCACTGCCCTGGGCAACCTTCAGCCTCCCTCTTGGCAGCACAGCCTGCCAGCTGGGGCCCTGGGGTCACCGAGAGATGACTTCTTTTATTATACATGCATATATCATCCTGTGTTGACTCCAAATCCCAGCTCAGCGATCGCACACAAGGGGATAGTTTGCAAGGTCTCCACTGACAAGTGACAATTTCTTTAGGGCACAGATGTTGGCATTTGCTTTTCAACACCTCCCTGTAACTTTACACATGCGGTCTGGGTTTATTTTGAATCAACATATCACAGCATATAGTTTATAGCTGTCCTCAGACCTACTTCCAGGAAAGGACTCTGACTGTGTCACCCCACACCACCACCACCTCTGCTCCATGTATGCTAAGGTCGTTGTGCCTCAACTCAAGCAGGAAGAGTATGTGTTGGAAGAGCCGACCCCCCTGCTGTTTTCTCAGTGCTGGACCACTGCAAAAGCCAGGTGTGCTCTCTGCAAAACTCCCCTGGGGCACATTCACTCACCTTCCTCTTAGTTAGAAAGAGTACAAAATATTTGCTGGGTAAATTATTCTTGGTTCAGATAGTGTCCACTCTCCCACCCCAACACCTCTCTACTGAGTTTTTCAAACTAACTGGCCTTTGTGGCTTTAAGACTCTGTAGGTAGACCTACACCCATCCTTGATGGTAAAGGAAAACACCTGAGGACTTCCAGAGCAGCCCGTCTGGGCGAGGGGTGTACCAAGATGGGGAAATATGCAGGTGTCCTCCCAGCTGTAGGCTTCTGCACACCTCAGAGTAGCTATCTGCATGCTTTGGACATTGGCCTCTGCCTGTGCATAAGGTCAAGCTTTCAGCTTGTGTTGTGCAGGGACGAGGCATCTAGTCTTAAGGGCACTTGGCGGTACCCCTCAAAACACAGCATAAGAAAGCTGGCATTCCTATGTCTCCCAGTCTGGCCACAGGTCTTTGCAGTACTTTGGTATATTGAGGAACATACCATTTTCTGTAGTCAGAAATAAAGACACCTGCGTATCTCCACATTTCTTAGAAAAAGAAGGATGGGAGAGGAGAAAAAAGGTTTCAAACATGCTCTCAAAATGCCTGAAATTTAAAAAAAAATCCACGTTTTCTAGAAAGTAAGTACAGGAGACCAAGTGATTTTTGCTCTGGGAATTTCAAAGCAAACTGCATGACTTTGGCATCTCTTAGTCATGTTAATGACTGCTTAGGTCTGTCATGCTTATAGAGGAGGTGGAACTAAAGAAAAGAGCTCCCAGCTGAATAGAAACACACTGAAAAATAGGACCAGCCCCTTGCCTTTTTTCTCCTCAGGCAGACCACTCATTGGCCACAGATGCTGGACTAACTCTCCCATCACTTCCTAATCAGAACCACCAACATACCTGTGCTCCTGCAACAGGTGAGGCACCCCACTGAATTTGACTTGGCATCAACTCAGTAGGTGAGTGCGGTGCTACCAACAATAAACCACAAGGATAAAGTCATCAGTGTCAAGGCAGTGGTCTGCAATCATTCGAGACGTTTGATCTTCAGTTGGGGCAGACCATGGCCAATGACACTAGAGAGTGAAGACGCTTTGCGTGGTCCGTGCCTGCGTCAGCCCTTGGGTTCTGGCGGGCTCCCTGCAATGCTGGGGCTCCAGTTGTCATGTACTGGCATGGAGTAATGGCAGGACGAGCATCTGGTTCTCTACATTCATGCTGGGTTTCCATAGCTCTTTTCCATAAACAGTCTGATCTCTATTTCGATAGTGCACATGTATTCTTCTCCGAGACCCTGGGTTCCATCCTTGGATATCCACTCCACCCTTCCTCACTCTGTTTTGCAGTGCTTTTCTCCGCCATCTGCTGCAAGGAGCTCATCTGTCAAAGGGACAAGATCTTTAAGGATGTAAAGGAAGAAGCCCGTCAACACTGCTTTCATCCCACCGTGTTTGTTGGAGGGCAGCCAGACGCTAGCCAGCCATGGAGAACTTCACAGGGCCAGTTTGTTTAAATGCATTTGAAAAAAAAATGTTTGTCAAGGGCACAGTGCCCTGGTGTCAATGGAAAGGGGCCCACCCTGGAAGGAAACCAGATATTTGAGAATGCCACTTTTCCTGGCCAAGGGCAGCCACCTGCCCAGGGTGCTGCAGGTGCCGGGGGACCACACTTAGCCCCTGGCTACCACTGGGAGCAGAGACGGTGCCAAATTGCTGCCGGTGTACGTGACTCGAAGAGAAAACTGAGAGAGGCAGCGCTAGGTGGGCCAGCAGCAGCTGACTGTGCTGGAGTCGACCCCAGCCATCGTGGCGTCTGGGCATGCTACCAGCCAGCTCCCTGGCCTCACTGCCCAGCTCCTCAGCTGGACTAATGATTTTGAGAGACACTGAAAAAAAAAAAAATGCAAGAGGATGCTCCTCTTGATGATGTAATGACTGGGGTGCTTGGTGGAGTTAGAAGCCAGACTCTCTGCCCCAAGCACAGTCCCCCACATGGGAGGCACCACAGACAAACACCCATGAATTCCAACACAACCACCTCCATGGGCGCAGTGTGCAGGGGGGAGGCAGTGGCTCATTTTCCAGCTGCAAACCACTGGACTGATCTGCTGAGGTAGAGCTGAGCACTAACCTCATCAACTGCCTTCTCTGAAGCAGTGATTTATTTTTTTGTTCTTTTTCCCCTAGTCTCCTCTGGTGCCCAGTGCTTTCCTGAAGCAGCGAGGCAAGGCTGAAGGCTTAGAAAGAGGCATGTTTTAGAGGAGCACAGAACTGGGGCTGGTGAACCATGCCAGCAGAGACCGCACAGAGAAAAGTTATGGACTGCAGCACACAGAGCTCATCAGCATGCTCCAGCCGGGTGATTCACTGCTCTGGCCAAATGACAGCCAGAACTACAGTCACACCACCACAGACCGGCATGGGCTGTATTTACACCACACCTTCAAGAAAAGTTGTATGTCAGCATGAATATTCTCCATATATCTTTATATTCACTCAAAGCTAAACTGCTTCAGTACTAAGGGATTCTTAGTAGACACGTGAGGGAGGAGGAGAGATTTGGGAAAATTTAAGAGCTCTAGAAATTATATAAACCAGTATTCCTATAAACTAGGGTAGTGTGAGTCTAGGGCCCACACCCAGACAGGACTTGAAATAAATGCCTTCCATTAATCAAGGGAGAGGCAGGAAGGCTCCCAGCTCTCCAGCAAGAGAAGGCACGAGTTTCCAGCCCTCATGGTCTCTGTAAATGTTTAATGCTCTGGTTTTAGAACTGATTATTTCAGACTCAGAGATCAGATCGATGCACTTTTTCACGTATTATGGTAAGCAGGAAATACTGTTGCAAATCTCACAGCTCTGAGTCAGTGGAGAATGGGTACAGGGAAAATGGAGGGAATTTTGGGGGGAGGGGTGTGTGTGGTCATATTCCCCCACTAGAATTTGGGGAGACCATGCAGGGAGGCAACCCAGCTGGTATTTTGACCACAACGAGGAGCCAGTGCATCAGCCACTGTCCCCTGCTGTGCCCCATTCCCATTGGCAATGACAGCCATGCCACTGCCCAGCATCGTTTGGAGAAGGTCCTTCCGCCACCCCCTCCACGCAGCACCGAGCACGGCGTGCACTGGCCGTTGTTTGCCTTCCCCGGCTCGGGAGAAGGATTATTCGGTCCTTATTGTCGATGGCTGAATGGAAAGGCTATGCAGTAGGTCTGAGTCACACAGGCGTGATGAAAACAAGCTGGAGAATTTAAAATGCCAGGCGCTGCCCGATGCCAAGTCAAAATTAATCAGGCTCCTTGATCACTATTGTGATTGCTAACAGAGAAGTGTATGTATAATAACTTGGTTTCCTCTCTATTGTCCAACCTGCCCTGGGGCTGTATAATTTACAGGTAATTAAGTTCAGCAAAGATTATTGAAAAACAGAGAAGGATGCCAACCTAACTCTCTTTTATTCATCTGCCAATGAGAGTATGGTATAATTTACCACTTAGGTTTGGAAATCTCTCCTATAGATTCATGCTAAAAGGACCTTTTCTACACCAAAACCTAAAGCGATCCTCCCCATCCCTTGGAAGGAATTGTATCAGACTAAAGATCACTTAGAAAAATCACTTCTGCCAGTAAAAGGCCATTTAAGTGTAAGACCTCACCCCTTAAGTCTTTACAGAGGTCTAACTCCCACTGAAGCCAAATAAGAAAGTGCCCTTTGGGGTTCGTGGAAAATTTGTCTAGATAGGGCATTAGAGGGAGAGAGAAAGAATATTCTTAGTTATGGAACTAATCAGGATAACACAGTCTGGGCTGATGTTTACATCCACACTGATCTACAGGAGCTCTCTCCAAAGATGTTAAGATATGGCACAATTATGGAGTAAGACTACCTAGGCATTTGGTGGCTTTCCAGCCAGAGCCCCAGAAGTTTTCCAAAGTTAGAAAAGTTGTTTCCTTAACAAAAACCTTCATTTAAGACATATTCTTTCCCAGGAAGAACTTATTCCAAGCTGTTTAAGAAACATACCCAGGAATGTGCTGCTGGATGTTGAACTCAGAGCTTACTGAATTTTTGCATTATTTTAAATATCTCTGATATTTTGGTTCTGAAAATTCATTTTAAATATTCAAAACATTCAAAAACAGGAGTAATAATTTAAAGGTAAATACATTATCTCTGATGTTATTAAAATTCACCACAAAGCATAAAGGAAGACCCCTGTGTCCATCTGAATCTCCATCTTTTCCTCAGAAGAATATAAAGTATCCACACTTGCAGTAGAGGTCCATCTACCCCAGTATCCTGTCTGCCAGTGGCTGTTGACAGCTGCTAAGGCAAAACACAATGCTTGTTGGGTTTTTTACCCACAGTCCAGCTATCAGTGGTTTGATGATTTCCTGAGCCAGAGGTCACACCCAGGCCTTCCACTTCAATACCTCTTGATGGAAGCTTCTCCCACCTTATTAGGTGGTTGGTTTGGAGTTTTTTTACCTTTTATACATCAGAGCCATAAAACATCCTGTGGCAATGAGTTCTGCTCATGTGCTGTGTGAAAAAGTACTGCCTTGCCACTAATGTCATGGGTTTGGGGGTGGGGTGGGGGTGGGTTCCCAGTGGTTCCATTGATCTTGTCTTTTCAAAAGGTGCAAAAAATTTATCTAGAAATGTGTATTAAGGATTCTTCTTAGAGGCATTAAGGACTAGGTGAGATAAACCAGAATATATTCACATAAAATGGGCTTCTGCCAATTTAAAAAATATTTTTGTTTCTTTCACAATTCTTCTTTTGTTGCATTTGCCTTGTGCACAGGAAGACTACTGGCTTGCTGCCTCTCAAGGCTCTCCACATGGACCTGTACAGCTGCACAGACCTCCTGTGCTGGGGCGAGTTGCACTTTCTGAGAATAAAAAGTTCACTTCTAGGGCCTGAAGTCCATCCCCAAAAAAACATTTCTCATTCCACTGCAGAAAAATCGTTTCAGAATGATGCTGTGAAAACCTATGGACTTAGACCAGATTCTGTTAAGGTCAGAATCTGACCTAAATTCCCCCAGGGAGCACATCTCATTAAAAAAAAAAAAAAGCATTATGTTTACTCTCGTTGCCTGCTGCATCTTGCCAGTGGGTGGCACAAAGCCATCATGAGGGTTAGTACCAGGATGGAGTAGCGTTTTTAAATGTTCTGAACATAAGTGACTCAGTAGTCAGCTTTCCAGTCCTAATGGGCTGGCTGTTTCAAATTAAACTGAGTTATAGCAGGGCCCCTAGTCCACATCAGAGGATAAGAGCATGCAAAATTGAATTGGAAAAATGTAGCCAGTTTGTGTTCCTGCTTATGAACATGCAGACAAATCAGCAACTCAGAAATCACCAGCTATTAGTTTATTGGCAATTCATGCAGCTTAAAAATAGCCATGGAAATTTATACCTAGACCACCACCCCCCCCTCAAAATCAGCTAACCATGATTGCAGTAACAACAGAGAGCCCAAGTGGTAAATTCCTGATGCAGCTGTTAAGCTGGGGCCAGAGAGGGAGTGAAAGGCGAGGGGTGGAGGGCACAGAAAGAAGCTTGCATACACCGCCAGCCCCAAACAGCTACACCTTGTGAGTCAGAATCATGAGGCTGACTTGAAAATTCTCATAAATTCAATGTTTGGTTTTACAGATTTTAAGCCTTCAGTTTGTAACTTTTGCACGTGCCATAGGGTCAACAACAGATGTTTGCTTAATGAATTTGGGAGCCTCCCTCTTTGCACATCTAGGTAGGCTTTGGGGAAAAAAAAATAAATTACAAACACTAAAAACATATCCTGATTTAAATAGGGAATAGGTGTCATATCAAAAAATGAAAGGTTCTGCCACTGACTGAAATGGAGGAGGGGGCAAAACCAGTATAAACCTTTCCTGCACCCCAGTAAGTTCATGCCTGGAGCTGTGGTGTACGAGAGATGGCAACAGGCCATGCCGTAGCCAAGGGGGCACAGCGATGAGGGTAGTGTACTGCCTGCTCTCACCACAAAGATGCAAGCCATCATGGGGGAAAGCAGGGACAACTCAGATGGCTACATGTAGTTCAGCACAGACATGCCTACATAGTGCCATGCTGGAGCTAACAGGATTCTGATCTGTCCAAGCCCCTCTGCTGAGTTTGAGACCTTGACCTGGCCCACAGGGCACTGCTCTATACAGTGTGGAGGTACCACTGGGAGGTGGCTGCCCACCAGCCTGGAGATCTTGAAGCAAAACAGCTAACCATGCACTTGCTTGTGCATATTGTTTAACTGTGGCTTTGGATTGCCTTCTTCACTGTCTTGCTCAGTGAAAAGAATCAGCAGGTTTCCTCCGCAAATCTGCTGTAGGTCCTGAGGCCAAGCTGCCAGCCTTGCTGTTGGGACAGGGAGGGATGGAGATGAAAGAAGTCTCATGTATAACTATAGCTTATCCTAGTTAGGGAATTTGGACTACTACTATGTTTCCTGTCTGGGGAATCACTGCTTTTACAGATCAAGTATTGGCTTGAAGAGGGAGATGGACATCCATGGAAGAGGAGAAGGCAAACTGATTTAAGATCCTCTGAATGACCCTATTCTAGAAACATTACTATTTTTATAAATAAATGACACAGCATTTCCACAACCTCTGGACACATACCTACAGAATTCACTCCTTTGAATGGCTGAGGCTTCCATATGTCAAAGTTGTTACAGTGTGCTCTTCCAGATGGACTGTGAAGATGAAGAGACTGCAGCCCAAACCTCCTGTCACAGACCTGAGCTTCAACCATTGCAGAGGGGCAGATTGGCACAGACACCACACCAAGCAAAAAAAGCCAGGCTCTGAATCTTGAGCCCCTTACTGAATCTTGTTCTTAGGCATATAATATGCAGATACAGTTTAAAATTCTTTCGAAGCTTTGAGGGAGTACTGGACTTCTGGAAGTTACACTGGTGATGCAGTGGAAGATTTCAGGGCCATTTATAGCTTCCTTAGGGGTATGTTATTCTCTTGGTGCAAACACATGTAATTCCTATTAATACTATGTGAGCAGTGCGTTCACACAAAGAAGTGATATACCCCCTAGTGACTAGATCAGAAAGGGTCTATTCAGCAGACTGAAGTTTGTCCATCCAATGTGGCAAATCACTTTTTCATGCTTGCGAGGTATCATTTTCACATTGCTCGGGGACATTTCTTCCCAGGGTGCTGCTGAGTTCCGTGAGGGTCCAGCCCCAGGCGAAGAGCGACCCAGGTGGGTGCAGAAGGAAACGTTTGTGTTTCTCATGCGCACTCTCCCACACCGCATTATGTTACACTACACAGTCTGAACACATCTCCCTTATGCCAGCTAATCAACAGTGCCTTTAGGATTAAAGCTAATATTTTCAAGCTGTAGAAGCAATTAATCTTCTCCCATTTCAGACACCATCATTGAAGTGCTGCCAATCCAGCACCTGCCGCCTTTCACTGTGCTGGCCACAGTGACACTTCGTGGCACACCATGCTGGCCGTACACGCTCAGGAAGAAACCCCGATCAACCCAGACTAGGTCTACATCACTAGAGTAAAGCTCAGGCCAACTAGATGGCAATGAGACAGCAGGCCCACTGCCTTCACACAGCACAAGCAAAACCTGTGGCTTTTATATGGGCAAGTGGGGAGAAAGCAGAGAAACTGCGTGCGTGTAACAAAAGCATGCACAGCCACATGCACACCCAACCACACTATCAGCTACCCCTCTCTTCCAACTCTTTCAAGTTCCCAGCCAAGCATTGCCTTCTCCCAGCCTCTCCCTTTCTATCTCTTATTTATTCTGCAGATTATCTCCACATACATCTTCAACATTTTTCTGTGCTTCTTTCTAAATAAAGTCAGCAGAGGAAAATCCCGTGTTCCCTGGGGGCAATTATCTGAATTTATTCCTTGCCAAACCGTCAGTCCCAGGGAGCAGCAAGAACATTCCCATTCACAGGGGTTCATATGCCAAAATATTCTGGGTTCATCGTTGGGTTTGATCTGTAAGAAATGCAAAGGGCTGGAATCCTCCTGCTTTAACAGAGCAGATGGGAGTTTAATCTTTTACGGTAATGTCTTGCATGGAAAGAAGTCCTTGGCTACTGACTATAAGTTTTCCTGTTCACAGCTAGTCCAGGGGTATTTTAGCAACCAGAATTTCGTGCCCTGAGGAGGGAGGTATTTTAGATGTTTGTGACCGCAGGTGTCAAACTGCAACAGAGTAATTGCAGAGGGGAAATCAGATGTGGGGACACCAGCATGGATGGGGTTTTCTGGACACCAGGACTAGAAGCTGCCTCAGGCAGCTGAGCCATATGAAGATGGGAACTAATGCAGATGTTTGCCAGCTCTGCTGACCACCTGTATGGCTGATGGCCAGGAAGCCATGGCCAGCAGGGGCACAGAGCAGTTCTTCATCACCTTCACAGCCTACTCACATGCAGGATGGAGGGCATCAGAAGGGCAGAGAATAACTCTGACATGTGGGGCATAGGTGTACCACCCCATTGCAGTCTATCTAGCCTGTCGTCTGCTAGACCCTACTTCAGGAGCAGCCAGGTCACTGAGCACAGTGGTAAAACTACCAAGCATTTGCGGTTTGGTTTCTCTCAGGAGTCTGGGCAGGCTGTACAGAGGTAGACTTCAAAGGGGACAGAAGACCACTTAGGGGAGGACTACTGAGCAAAAGAGGGGATGCCCTGAACTGCTTCCACCTGCCTAACCCTACAGCACCTGGGGAAGCATCTGTGGGCAGAGCAAGGCCAGGAGAAGGGTCTGCTGCTGCGCTCCATCTTTTCCCCACTCACTGTAGAGGACATAAGGAGAAGTGCTCCAGCTGACAGAAATAGTTGCCACAATAACATGATGGGTCCTACTGAGAAGTTTTTTCTTCCCTAAGGACGAAGAAATTACATGGGTTTGTGGCTCAGGATGCCTTTTTTGGTTGCTGTCTTTGAAGTGTTATTTTTTTGGAAGTGACATCCCATCTTGTCATCATCAGAGTATTTTTTCAAACAGGAATGGAAGAAGTAGGTCCAGGACCTCATATACTTTTTACTCCACATACCCTCAAGTTGCCTCTCTCCACATGCACTGCCCTGCGTTTTGTGGCCTACATATTCCAGAAGGATTTTCAGAGGCATGTGTCAGGCACTATGCAACCCTGACTGAGCTCTCCTGGAAACCTGATGCCTTACCTAAGCATCTCAAATGGCAGTAAAGCACACCTGAATATTAGCCCCAAAACGAGGGATGAGGAAGAAAGGAGAAATAAGGATCAGCTCCCCAAACACATTAGCTGTAACGAGAAGCCTGAGTGATGCTAATCCTAAACCAAAATCTCTATGCTATTTTGGGCCACTGGAACTTGGGCTTTTTTGTGGTCTCTCTGCCTTGATCTGTCTGCAAGGGAATTAGAATGGCTTGCCATTGGCAGATCCTAATCTTCCAAATACTGGTGGCAACCGCTCGCCTCGCAGGAGGGGGATTCTCAGTTGCATTCGGGAACCCTTGAGGCAGGCAGAAAACAATGTTGTATGATGCTGACGATCAGACCATCTTGGGTATTGCCAGTCACATCCCCTACAGTTGCCAATATCCCATCTGGAGACTTTCATTTGAAACAATGCCCTGCTTTGCTATAATCTGTCCCAAAGTGGGATTTCCCAGTGTTTTGCCTCTTCAGCAGACTGGCTTATCTCAACCAGTCTGATTATCAGACAGTGCAGTTTACAATAATAACGAGACAGCAGTTAACCCAATTTGACATGTCTTTAGGCAGTCACAAGCGACAAGCTTCTCCGGGACAGGGAGGGCATTTAAACAAGTTGCCCTTGTTTGGTGCGGATGAAATGGAGCTGCAGCTCCTTTGTTGAAGCCTGAATTGCTCTGTCGAGGGGGTGGGATTCATAAAACCCATAGAGTCATGAAAGGGGCAAAGATTCATTTTCGAGTGGAAAAAACAACTCATGATACTAACAGCGACTTTTTTCTCCCCCTCTTTTTCTTTTCTGTTTTTTTTTTTTTTTTTCCCCAGCAGAGCTAACTGCGCAGTGCACAGGAGCGAGATTCCATGGAAAGGATGAACAGGAAGATCTTTAACTCTGGGAATGGGCTGCTCCATCGGAGGAAAAAAGTGAACTGCACCCTGCAGCAATTGCTCAACTTGTAAAGATTAATATTAATGCCTTGGTAAGATACTTTCAGTAGTATAGAGGAGAGTGATTAATGCACAGTCTTTTTTAGCCATCATTACCTCCCCCACTCACCCCCCAAAAACTTGATCATCTGCATTTCTTCCTTTTATTTTTATTATTTTAAGATTGTTATCGCTATACTGATTTAACTCCAGTTTCTGTCCAGAGAAAGAGCATAGCTATCATGCCCACGTTCAGACAGACCTGCCAGTCATGCAGCCACAGATCAGCGTGAGCAGAGTGGAGAGGACTGAAGTCAGGACGTGCCATGAAATTAAAGTAACTGTTTACTCAAGACAAAAACAAGCTTCACAGGCTTGCTTTTCCTTCTTGTACTCTCCTTAGAACACATGGCAGCAATAAAGCTCACAAAACGAGGAGCTTTGTGGCTGCTTATTACTTTAAAACAAGGAAGGGGGGACGCTTCTTTTCTCAGGGAAAGTCTTTCTGATTTGGGCAGCAAAAGGTAAGTGCCCCAGCAATAGGTACAGCCCAAGTGGATCCCATCGGCCATTTCACAATGGCTTTGATTCAGCATGTCTTGTTCCTTGGCCTCAAAGGGCATTCTGCTTAAGAAACTTCCCAAAGATCTTCATGTGTAGGACCAAACCCTCTAGTCTCCCATCATTCTGAGAAGGCCTGGTAGTTTCAAAGGGCTGCAGAAAAGCTCAGGTGGCCCATCCAGGAGAGATATGCACCCTGACTGAGGAGTTGGGCACTGCAGTAGCAGGGGGGCTTCTTGGAAGGAAGGACTTAGGCATGTGATACTACCCCAAAAATGCAGCTTTCCAGATATCTCATGGGATGTCAATAGCAGAGAGAGTCCTTTGGGAAAACACCTATTTAAAGCACATTTTCTCTAGTTTTCAGTGGGTAAATGGTATTTGGTTTGTAACCAATGTTTGGGTCTGTCTTGAACACTCCCCAGAAGAAAGCAGATCTGAAGGTCCTCACGAAGAGTCTCACCAACCCTTCCCATGGTGCAAGCCAAGCAGACGCCTTACTGGCCACCTGCAGGAGACCTAGGCCATGTCCGCGTAGCTTTGTTTGCCCCTGCGAGCCACTGCCTTGCTCTGTGCAGTCTGGAGGAAACCCTCAGCTACATCTTCATAAAACCCTTCTGTGCCAATGGGGTGGTGTTTAGCAGAGGACAGGTGCCATCTTATAACCTTTAGTGGGGCTGTAAGCTTGCTGGGCCAGACTATATTCACACGTATAGGCAGCCCCATCAGGCTTTGGAGTTAAAAACTTTAGCACAAATATTACACACCTTCCCTAGGCATATGGCACCTTTTGTACATACAACACCAGAAAAGAGGCACTTGTTCCAGTCAGAATTAGCTTTAAATTTAGCCTTTTGCTTTCTACATCAATACAAAATCACTGGGCCGTATATTCAATTTACTCAGATCCATTCCATCCCATTGGTATCAATGGCAATGTATGGGTATGAATCAGCTGCACAGTACTGGGTAATAATCTCAGTATATTCAGATTTAAAGTTTTATTTTTCATGCTGTTAATGTTTCAGTCTGGAAAGGACTTTGCTAACTATTATTGGAGGGTTTCATGCTTTATCTAGTTATGTTTTAGGACATAAAAAAAAAAAAAACTTACAACAATCTGAACAAAATATTCATTATCCTATTGATAAATCTACTAAATATAATGTGTTGTTCTGTCCTCGGTCCAGCCAGGACATCTGTTTTCTTGGCTTTACAGTACTTAGCACAATGAATCATTTGCCTCCAGTCATTCGCAGTCCCGGCACATTATGCTGCCTAAATCTTAGGAAAATTCCACCCGGTCTCGTCCAGATAATCCAGCCGTGCTGCACTCCTTGCTCCCACAGCAACAGCAGTGATATCTGCTTACCTCTTTCTCTCTCAACATAAAACCCCCAAGATCTGTATTTTACAAAGGCTCCCTTCTTGCCTGCACAAATTATCCCCTTCCCAGACACATGCAGCCTGTTTTGGAAATGTCTTCACAGGGCTCTCCTAGTCCCTATAGCTGTGTCTGTGTTAATAAATAAAAATAATAAATAAATAAACACAATAAATTAATAAAACAAGTCATTCTCTGGTCCTTATAGTGCAGCTCACAAATGCCCTTCTCTGCAAAACACAGTGGTCCCATGCAAACCCTTTTTTCAGAACGGCCCTAGCCCAGGCTACACCTTTGAGGCATGCCCCGGGATTGTGCTTGCTGGAGGAGGTGCACACAGTCATTTAAGGGGTATCAGGCAGGAGGGCACCATTGCCTGAGCCTTCCTGGGTTTTCTAGTCCCTGTAGAGCAATATTGGATGGGACGTAGCTGGTGCAGGCACTGGCAGGCCCTACACTGGGACAAGGTGGGAGAGCCTGGCCGAAACACATCTGCATGCGTGTCTTGCTTTCTGCTGAATATTAACACTCATAAAAGATGTCTTTGTTTAAATTATCCAACACTCTTCTGTGGAGTGTCAGTGAGTGACAGGATAGTGACCAATGGGTCTGGAAAATGCTTTTTAGCAGGCTTCATGAGGGCCAGGGATGGGACTGAGGTTCCAGGTGCCAGGTACAGCAGTGCCGTGGGGCTGGAGCAGGAGCGTCCTCCTGGCACGGGGGGCTGGCTTGTCTCCCTATGGGGCTAATGTGAAGTTTTCTGTACATACGTAAAGCACAGGCAGGAGAGGTAGAAAGCAAAGGTAACAGGGGGATACCTGGGTCCAGAGCAGACATCTTCTGGTGGGGATAGCACAGGGGCTTGCAATTATTCAGGTACAGTCCCAGCCCAGGCTCTACCCTGGGAAAGGCTCCCCTTCCCTTTGCACCTCCTTGCATGGGTCTGGGAAAAGGCAGCCCCAGCTGAGGGACACCTACCCCATGTCCCTGCCCAGCAGTCCCCTGCCATCCGTGAGCAAGGGAGGCAAGAAGGCGCAGCGAAGGCTAGGTTTGGAGCCCAAAGCCAGCTATGTGCACATCCAGCCCAGCAAGATGTATGTCTTGCTAGGTCTCCCTGCCCCAAATTTGTATCCCAAGCTACAGCCAGCTACCCCAGCTAGGAATGCTACTGCAGTTTGGTTTGCAAGTCATCTCAGAAAAACAGCAGAGCAGGAAACATGCAGTTCAGAGAGAGCACAGGAGGATGGAGGCAATCCTCTGCCAGGAGAGGGGCCACCATGCCCCCCAAGCTGGGACTTGTTAGGAGAAGCCCATCCCGAAACAGCTGTACTCGGTGAACTCCTCTCCCCATGACCGCAGAGGCAATAATTTAGGCTTTCTGTAGCAGAGGTTTTTAGAGATCTTAACTATAAGCTCCTGGGGAGTTCCCAGCTCTATGTTAGGCTGATAACAGGACAAGATGCTATTTATAATCTACGGCATTAAGCGCTAGCACATAACAAGGGTAAATGTTACAGCACTGCTTAAAGCAGCCTTCTTGTATCAGCTGGCCCTGGGCTGGTCTGGTAAAACCAGCCTTGGGGCCTCCAGCATGTATCCGAGGACCAGAAAATAAGGATGGAATCTCAGGAACAAGAGCTCTTTGACAGGATTGCTGCTGCTTTCTGGCTCTAGGTATATTTTTTTCCTTGTACATGCCAGAAACTTAAAACTCTAGCTTATAAGACAGAAAATACCAAATACCTGATGACAAAGAAAAACAGTAAATCTAACAGTTCTGAGGATTTTCTTGAGATGATTGGGGAGTCTAATTCATTAAGTGGTAGAAATAGATAGTTCAGTATCTAGAACGGTATGAAAGCTTGGAGTACAACCAACCAGAAATTGGAGAGGAAAACGAACTGAACTGTTTCACAGTTGCACTCAAAACCAGTCTGAACTTCATGCAAAAGTTCTTTTTTGCTTTTAAAAACCAGTTCTCCTATCACTAAAAAACAAACTGGGACACTTCAGACAACTTGTGCTTTAAACAGTTAAGCGGCAATAATTTGTCTACAGCCAGTTACCCAGCGACCATTCCATTTTGATCTATTGATTATAGGATTAAAATGTTTACATTAGAGGAGAGATGAGAAAGAGCAAGCTGCATCCCTGGGGACAAATTCTGCTCTTTCCAACCTGCATAGCCAAAGGAATGGAGTGTCTGGCTGAAGGGATATTTGATGTTTTGAAGTCTGCCCCAGGTCTCCTGACAGCCCTTGCCTGTTGGGAAAGTGTCTTTGGCTCCCAGGCAGTTGCGTAAATACTGTGCATTGCGTGAGGGAGGTGTTCCATTATTTATTAAATAACCAGATGAACAGTCACATAAACCTGCTGTGAATGGTCAGAGAGAAAAAAAAATGAGATTTTTGCCTTTGGGCAGAGCAGCCCTTCCACACGTACCTCTGGATTGACAGGGTTGAGATGGGGTTTTTTTTGTCTTTTCCAAAATATCCTTGCATATTTAAACCATGATGGGACTTTCTGAATTCATCTATGGCAAGGCATTCATTTGTCCCTTCTCCCAGTTAAAGTTCATAGAAAACATATGTAAGTCTTGCTATTAAACATGAAACTTATTCCAAATGCACTAACATTTCGTTGCTTGGTCAGTTCCCTTCCTTCAAGTAAAGTGTGCTTAGTGCTCAGCCACTGCCCTGCCCTAGGCTGTGGACATCAGGGAGGTAATCAGATGTACTGTTTCCCATTTAAACTATAAATTTTTAGCCACTGCCCAGTTTTCCTAAGGCTATATTTCTAGGGAGTTTTACATAGGAGAAAAGGCTTGGGAAAACCCTTCTGTCCTGCAGAATATGGTCCTTCTCCACCAGAGGCCATGGCACTATACAAACTCT
>NW_009259489.1:3048879-3049679 GCF_000687185.1 Egretta garzetta | reverse complement strand
TCCAGATGAACACAACTTGGAAGCTGGAAATTAATGGGTAAAAGAGAAGGAAAAGAAATAATATTGTGGCATAGCATTGTTACTGCTTAAAGCAACCTAATGTTCCCAGACAGCTTCCCTGGGTCACCATTTTTAATTCTCCCAGCTCAGTAGGGTATTGCAACATGATAAGTCCAAATGCTTAACCTCAATTCTGGGTGCTACAGATTGCTTCTATGAGGAGGAGAAATTGATGTGTTAGTCAAGATTTTCTCTACCACAGTCTCATTTTTCTTACAAAGCACTGACAAATGTCCTGCTTCCCCCAGTGCCGTGGGGATGCTCACCCCTCGAAGCTTCTTGCTGGTCAAAACTACTCAAAAAACCTACGGCCTTTCCCTTCATCTGATACCGCCCTGATTCTGTGGGTAGCACCTATCAGATGAATTGCCATTTAACTTGGGAGGGATTGAACTCTTCCGTTTAATCCTTACATATAGTATCTACCATCTTCAGTAAAGTATATGATTGCTCACAGCTATAAGACATACTAAAAATGTTTCCCCTTTTTCAGCATAAATGTAAAATCTCATAAGCACCAGATATCCATACTTTGCTGTGTCATCCCCCAGCTGAAATATTTCACTACAAATAGTACCAAACCCTCGGATCTTTTATTTTCCTGTTGCTTACCCAGATACTGATTGGCAAAGGACTTTCCCCTTTGTCCCGTGGCCAGTTGTTTGCTTCCACGTAGCCCTCATCAGGGGTCTTATTAAAAGCTTGCTGAGAAGCTGAGCAAACAATGATGCTTTTGACCA
>NW_009259489.1:3004431-3048863 GCF_000687185.1 Egretta garzetta | reverse complement strand
GTGCATTCAGCTGCACAAAGCACAATGCAAGTGAGATTGGGGTGGTTTATCCATAGATACATCATCCTGGCCTGCAGGACTGCCTGTCGTACCCCACTGCCACAGGTACACCCCACTGCCCTCTCCTTGGAAGACAGCTGTGCACCTGATCCTCATTTACAAGAACATGGCCTGACAGGGTGCTCTCAGAATAAAAGGATTTAAAAATAATTTACAGCCGTTCTAGGGTCCTGTTACAGACATAAAACAGGACCAGTGAATATGAGGATTTCTTACTTTCAGTGTATCATCTATTTTGTTTATTTTAGGGTTGCTGAATGAGTAATGTCTTGTCCCAGTGGAAGCCTCTAGAGGAGATCTGGAGGATCTACCACCCACTGCATTTTTCAAGTAGCTCTGCGATGCATCAGCTGGTATCAGTCATCTGATCTCCTGTAAAAGAGGCCTGAAAAATGACTTTCCATACCATCTTCCTCACCATGATACAGCTCCCTTCTCCCTTTGCTACACTTCTCAAATGGTCTTCTTGGCAGAGGCGACACACACTGCCTCTTGCTCCTGAGAGACTGGAGTAATTTGTAGATATTATTTACCCTAATATCTCTGGGTCTCCAGCACTCATATAATTTAACCTTTCAATTTCATCTTTATGCCTAATGTGGCAATATCTGCTCCGTTCCAAGTTACTTGTTGTGTTGGGATGAGTGTTTCTTTTTTACATGTGAAGGCAATTTGAGGAGAAGAGGGAGGTTCAGGGCTTAATAAAACTTCATGTTGCTGTTTGATCATGCAATTTTGGGGTTTTTTTCCCATTGCCCAGATTGTACAGGGCAGCCATGAGAGAAAAGAAAGCCATATACACGGTGAAAGATGATGCCAGTATATCTCTGTGGTTTTCACAGGAAAAGTGGTGGTCCAGTTTGAGGAGGAAGGTAAGAGGCGCTGAGCTCTGGAGGAAAAGGAGACATAAAAGCAGATAACAACTGCACCCACACACTGCATGCTCTCATCCTCCCCATAGAAAAGAAAAGCAAAGCAGAGAGGTACCTATTTTAGGATGCGCTTCTGACATTCCCAACACAGAGCGAGTTGTTGCTGGAGTGCCAGCCATGGGACAGGGGGGCCAGTGCAGAGACAAAAGCCCTATAAATTAGGGCAATTCAAAGTCCACAAATAATCGGGACAAGCAAAGGAATTAACCCTGATTATTAGCAGAGACTAGAAGCCAAATGTCAAAGCCAAGGGCATGCAGCCCCATTCGGGGCTGGAGATTTTCCAGCTGACTGTAAAAGCAAAGAGAATATGGTGCAATCCCAGGCCTCCAGATGGAGAATGGGGTTAATCCACTAGAAAAAAGGTACATAAGTATCCAAAATCAGGAAAAGGAGATATCAGATTTCTCCTACCCAATCAGAGTAGAGAACAAAAGATACAGAATTAAAATCTGAAGCCTCATACAGCCTATTTCAGATGTATGGTATATGGAGCAATTTTGTTGCTGGCTTCCACCAACTTTAATACTCCAATCATTTAGTGAAACGGAGAGTTGTTCCAAAGGAACTGCAGCTCTCTTATCCTGTCTATTAGAGTATCCTGTTATAAGGTGGCAGCTGCATCACTGACTGCTACTGATCCTGTCCACCGGCGCCAAGGCCATGTTCTGCTAGAGATTTTTCTTTCTGGCAGCATCCCCATGCTTCTGCCTCCTCTTCCCATGGCCTCCTTGCTGTGTGCAGGTTGTAATGCAAGGCAATGTGTCAGCAGCATAAAAAAAAAAAACAGGCTGGTTAGTGTCCACAAAAGAGATGGAAAACGGGCACAGGGGTTTTTAGACCAAGGGTAGCTGTTATCTTAGCTTGCACAACAGCTTGAGGGGGAAATCGAGAGCAAAATGAAGATGGCTTATTTCTCCTTACTCTCATGTGTGCTCTCCCACAGACATGCACAGAGTTTTATGTGTGGTGTATTGGGATGCCTCTGCCAGTGAACTGAGAGTGAGAATTAATCTGCTTTGATGGCAAACCTACAAGTATATTAGGAAAAAAACTTAATAGAGAAAAGAAATCAGGCCGTTGTCATAAAATGTTGGCCTGTGCTATTACTTGGATAGAAGATCACCAAAATAAAAGTGTGTTGTTCCAGAAAATAGTTTTAGTGATTTAGTATACAGTATTCTTCCAAGTCAATACTGAAATCCTGCCCCAGCAGATGATTAGGAAGAGCTATGCTGTGAGAGGCTCTGTAAAAGAAAGTGCTTTTTGAAAGGTCCCATGGCACCTCACACAAGAGTAAGAGATATTAATCAAGGTGTCCAGAACAAAATCTGTACCTTGGCTATTATATTCAGAAGGTGCTTAGAGTTCCCTGCAGTTTGTCATCTTTATTTTCTTTCCTGAATTATTGGGTCTTGTTGCTGTGCTCTGTTCAGCACTTTCTTAGATTTCACCCCACAAGTGGCTGCATTCATTAATAAAAGAAAGCACATTAAAGGATGCCTTCCCAATACTCAGGAGTAACTCATGCAGATATTCAAGTGTTATTTTTATTCCTCAAGATTCTGAACAGTTGCGTTGACTAGAAAAGCTACTTTTCCAAGCTTTAGCAAGTTTATGCAAAATGCTATTGGAGTTCAATCCACATTCATCTTCTTACAAAGTCTTAGCCCCTAACTCAGCAAAGCACTTCAAACAGGTCAATGATTGCACTGATTTCAACCCACAAGTAAAATTAAGGCTGTATTCCATTAATTGGCTACATCAGCACTTTATTTGTCTGAGCTCCAGCTAAGCGTGCTTCAGAAGAGCCACTGGAATCTTTAAATGACTCATGTCAGTCTGAGTAAAGGCTGAAAACTGCATTTGTCCCGTTTATTCACTAGAGACTTGCAAAAAAAATGCCAGCCTCAGCACGGTTAGTGCATGATTTGACTGTAGCAATGCCAAAATTTTGCTCCAGTGTTCAAGTTCCAGTGTGCCTGGGTGTTCCCTCTTGATTTGTAATATTGCCTATCTAATAATTTATTTCAAATGCAGAGTATGAAAGCCAAGCTTTGTCGGGCACCTTCACCCGGGTTCCTGTTTGTTAGATACTGTTACCCATGGAAATAGTATATTGCTTGTGAAAATACTGTTTAAACAAACCTGTCTTTTTTGATCTGCATCATTATCTCAGGCACTCTTTAATGTCACTTTGAAGGGTAATAAGGAACCCTGTGATACCCTGCAAGAGTTGGCACTGGCAGCAGGAAGTTTGTACCAACTGTAAGGGTTAAAGCAGCTCCCATTGCATCAGCCTGGCAGAGTGGTTTAGGAGGGGAACAGTGTTTTATCCTTCCTCTGAGGAGGGCTACTAAAATGATCCGAGGGCTGGAGCACCTCTCCTGTGAGGACAGGCTGAGAGAGTTGGGGTTGTTCAGCCTGGAGAAGAGAAGGCTGCGGGGAGACCTGATTGTGGCCTTTCAGTACCTAAAGGGGGCCTATAGGAAAGATGGGGAAAATCTTTTTAGGAGGGCCGGTTGTGACAGGACAAGGGGTAATGGTTTTAAACTGAAGCAGGGTAGATTTAGACTGGATATAAGGAAGAAATTCTTTACAATGAGGCTGGTAAAGCACTGGAACGGGTTGCCCAGAGAGGCAGTGGAGGCCCCATCCCTGGAAACATTCAAGGCCAGGTTGGACGGGGCTCTGAGCAGCCTGATCTGGTTAGCGGTGTCCCTGCTCCTGCGGGGGGGTTGGACTAGATGACCTCTAGGGGTCCCTTCCAACCCAAAACATTCTATGATTCTATGATTCTATTCGGCACAGGTGCACTGACCTCTGCGGTGTCAGTGACACTTGCCTCAATTGCCTGCCTTGCAAGGGCTCAAACAGGCCTTCCCATGCCTTCTCTCCTGCTGCGCTTAATCTTGGCAGGCACACCCCATAAATATACCCAAAGCTCACTTATTATCCTTTAAAGATTCACTAAAGTTTTCCTTTGTGATGCTAAAATGAAAGCTGAGCTCTTCAGGCCAGCCGTGCCACCCGGTTCCTCCATCCCGGCCCCCTGGGCGCCTCTGGCTGTCCCCCTGTCCCCCTCCGAGGGTCCCCGCTCTGTGCACGGACTAACTGGGGCTTCACCTGCACTCGGGCGGTGCGTGGGGCAGCGCAACCCTGCGCAGTGCCTGCATTTGGGTGCTCACGTGGCATCTGGGCCCGTGACGCCCTACACCCGAGAGAACAGGCAGGGCTGCCTGGCACCGAGCTAGCCAGCCTCCCAGCCCTGGGAGGGCATATTCCCCCAGCCCATCGGCTGCAAGGACGCTCAGGAGGAAAGGCACGCAGCTCTCCTGCACTGACTTGAAGGTCTTGCTTGCAAATTACGCCATAATCTGTATTTCTAGTGCCGTGACACCTTGGTTTATGGACACAGCATCACTAACACAGGTCTTCAAATAGCCGAGCCCAGCCAGTGCTGGCCCTGGTTGCAGGAGCATGAGATGTTTGGATGGTTTCCAGACACCCCCTGCAAGTACAGTGGCTGGGAAGAACACCGGGCCAGTCACTCCAGCCATCACACGCCTGCGCTCGATGGGTTCACTGCAAATTTGGTCACGGCATCTCCTCATCTCTGTTGCAGCTGAGACCTGGAGAAGCCACAGGAAGGTTTTCCTCCTGCACCAGGAAAGCAGCATTGCTTCCCACAGTGCAGCAAATGGGCACTCCCAAGTGCAGAAAGCTGCCACATCCTCAACCTCCTTCTTCCCTGTTGAACCCCTATTTTGAGGCGACACGCAGTTTACAGTCAGAGCTGGTCCAAAATGCAGGTGCCAGCTGCCACCAGGCAAGGCGCAGTGGTTAGCTGCCCTGTGTCAGCATCCGAGGCATAGGGCAGGGTGCTAGGAAGGGAGAAACAGAAAGTGAAGTTTGGCTACTCACCGGATTAAGTGCAGTAAGAACAACAAAATTACCATCCATACAGTGATCATTTCATGGCCCCAAAGCTGTAACCATGCTGCTGTTGTTAAAAAGGGGACATAAATGGAAGATAAATTCCAGATTTATCACAGAAGGGAACTAAGTGTATTCCTTAGCTATAATGGCTTATGAGGTCATCATGGCTTATGCCCTATTCTCCCTTTTTGTCTTTCTTGAAGAGACGCTTCATTGTAAAAGAAAAGTGGCTAATGTGCAGAATTTTATGTGATTATGACTGTGCATTTTTCCTGTACTACCAGTATTTGAAGAGAAATAAAATGAACCTCTATTCCCTTAGTCCTTGCACTCTAGAGTTGCTGGTGCCCCCCACAGTATCATTAAAAAAAAATTACAGGAGGGGGCTTTTTACTGCTCTTATCACCTCTCGCTTGTGCTAGAAATAGCTCAGCTGGGACTACCCAGGCAGTGTGCATTCATCAGCGCTGCTTCACACCAGGCCAAGCAGAGGTCAGGCTCCTCAAATCGGATAAAATCATGGTTTGCCTCTCCTTGTTGCTGTCAGTTTTCTGAATATTCCGAGTTGGATTCCACTCCCCACTGCAATTATCACCTTTTAAAATTTGGGGATTGCTGATGCTTTTACTTTCGAAAAGAGAGGACAGCTACAAACCTAAACCCCACCTGCAGTGTAACCTGACTTTCGCATTGTCTAAAAAAGAAAATACAAGGCATGACGTAACCAACAGCTGAAAACCAACTGCAATTGGTATGCCAATTAGCATGGTGATTATATCCACCTCACGCACATGGACACCTCATGCCGAGTGAAGTAATCGATTACACGCACAAATCAGGTGGATGATTACCACAGAGGTTTTCATCATCTGTAAAACAGGACTGGGGAGGGCCACAGGGCTGTGGAGCAGGGCAGGGAGAGGCAGGGGTCTCGGTGCCTTACCCATTGCCCCAGCTTCATCCCTCCAAGGGTGAGAAGCAGTGCTGGAAAACTGAGTGCCTGGCAGTGCCCGCCAGGGCACATCGGTTTGGGAAGCCTGATTTGCACAGTGTAGCAACATATGCACGGAATACTCCGGCAAACGTTTCTCCGCCACTCGAAGCAGTCTCTCTCAAAACCTAACTTACTGCCTGCTTTGTTATGCTAATACTTATTAGGGGGTTACTGAGGCTGGAGGCACAAACACACGCTGATTTCTGATCACATATCGGGACTGTTTTACAGCCATTTTTGCTGGCTCCTTTTTGTGCAGGTCGTCTTTTTTTTTTTTAAATTGCTACACTCTTAAAGTAAAAATAATGGGGGCAGGGTGCCTAGTGAGAAAGCCTTGTCCTACCAATAGTCTGTCAGGCAGATGTTTTTCTTCCCTGGCTGCACGAAGCGCTGTAGCAGTCGGAAGCGAGCAAACCTCCACGATGACCAGGTTGGACAGGGCTCTGAGCAACCTGATCAAGTTAGCGGTGTCCCTGCTCGCTTCAGGGGTTGGACTAGATGACCTCTAAAGGTCCCTTCCAACCCAAAACATTCTATGATGTTAAGGGCAGAGGCAGGGAGCAGCTGTCTCCTGAGAGGCAAATTAGGACCAACACAACAACAGCAACAACAAAGCAAATTTCCAAACACAAAACTAATCTAATTCCCTTGCAATAATAGTTTCTTGTTAAGCCATCAAGCATGATAAATGTAATCCATAAGAAATTTTACTGGGGAGCTACGGAGAAGTGGGGAAAGTGGTAAAAAAGGCTTCTTGTTGCAGATTTCAAAGGGCAGTACTGCCCACATTTTCCTTTTAGACAGAGATAAAGGAAGGATTTGCTACAGGCAAAAAATATCATGCCCCCCCTGAGAACTGGGTAAGCTCAACATTGGTGCTCACATCCTGAGAGGTGGCTGGAAAGACCCAGTTTGCGGAAGGGCTCTTCAGCTTTGGCTGGTTATCTGCCTCACCCTGATACATTGAAAGGTGTCCCGTTTTGTACCAAGTAAAAGCCTGCGTTATCCCACAACTTGAAGCTCTTCCAAGTCATATTTACTGTCAGAGAGAGGTTAAACAAACAAACTAAACCCCAGGGAGAGCCTGGCAATCTGTGCAGAGGCAGCAGCAGTCTGTCTTCCAGAAGAAATCCCATGCCAGCCATGCCATTTCATCCCTGCTCATGCTACTAAAAACCATCCCACTTGCCTCCCATGTGTTCACATGCGATGCCCTGGCATGCAGCTCTTTACACCAGCCACCACAGACCCTCAACTTCTGACACGCAAAACATAATTGCAGATGAATTTTCATTGATGTCCATGCCTTCAAAGTTAGAAACCACTTGGGAATCTTTCTCTTCCAACTTCCCCATACTCAAATGGTTTCACAGTGAAGTTCAAACCATGATCCTAACAGCAATCATCATGGAAGGTGAAGTTCGTAAGGAAGGGTGAGGGCTCTACTTTAGAAGAAGAATTTAAAAACACTTGTATCTGAACACCTGCCCAACCCCTCTGTGTTTGTTGGTGGAACAGCCCTTGTGTTTCACACCACAATTCCCTGACGGTCTTGCATGCTGGGCTACAATCCCCACCCCACCCCACCCCCCGCCCTTTATAGGTGTTTATGGTAGGATATGCGCTTTGCTTAGATGTGGAATGGCATAATATCCCTTGCATGATATTGAAGTCCAACCTTCATACAGTGAACTGGCTGTTATGTGACCTTTAGACGTAATGCCATAAATCCAAGTGCTCCTCCTGCATCAGTGGGGAAAAAAAAGCAGTAGTGAAACAGCACAGTGGTACAAAATACTAAAGACCGGCATTCCAGAGGCCAACCATCTTTGCAAAGAAAGAGGAATATGGCTATAAAATCAAGTAAAAACATTTTTCATCATATAGTCTTGTTCAAGACTTGGGAAAATATTGATGTTTTGTTCTGAGGAAAGACAGTCCCATGGGGCTTGAACACTTCAAAGAGTTTCCACCAGGAAGCACAGCTCCTGGGAATGTAATCTGAGCCATCGGCTCCGTGAGGGCCACATTGTGGAATGCAGGATCTGAGTTATGTCCATGTTTGTACATGCCTCTATGGCAACCATAAATCACATCTTCACCCCCAAGGTATCGAATACAAGCCCAGAGCCTCAATGCATTCACACTGCCATCTCGACGCGAGCACCCGTCCTTAAATTAAAAAAAGAGAGAATGTTGGACTGAAAGGATGTTCTTCTCACGCTCTTACTTAGAACAGAGGCTTTCCATCCAGAGATCTTTCATGAGAGAGCATTATCATCTCCCCTAAAAAAGAAGTAGTAGAATCCAAATCCATCCAGACTTCGCTAAACCCCAGGATTAGGAGTGTGATTTGTGTGGAAGTGACAAATCTCAGAAGCATGCCAGGATCTAACAGGAACAACTAGAATCAGTCAGCTAAACACGTTCTGCCGGGCCCTTGGCAAACCGCTCTCTGCCCTAATGCACAGAGAGAAGTAGATTAGAGAATCAAAAGGGGTGTATTACAGTCTCAGAAGCTGGAGCTGGTTGTAAGTCTATTAGCATAACAAAAAGGAATGTACCAGGGCAGGAGAGCTGCCAAGGGGAGTGCTGGTAATTGCAGTCACAGGAGGAGCAAATGGAGCTCCTGCAGGGGCTGGCGGCAAGCAAGCACAGCGAAAGCAGGCAAGGGCTTCCAAGGGCTTTGGGAGAAATGGAAAACTCTTATCCTTTCTGGTTTGATCCTGTGCAGTTGAGCAGAAGGACAAAAGAGCTCGCTCAGCTCAGAGGAAAGAGCCCTACATTTCCAAAGGACCGTCTGTCTGGGCAGGGGATGAGGAGTAAAGCAGGTGCCTGAATCTACATTCTAGGAGCCACCAGTGGAGCAACATGTCAATGGATCTGTTAAAGAGCATTTTCCTATCCCAGATGGCTCAGGACAGAGAAGTAGAGGCGGGTGTGCTCCTCCTGGCCAGCAGCACTGTGCCCTCCTCCCCTCCACCAGGGAGACCCCCTGAGCCAGGGGCTGAGCCCGGCGGCTGCGAGGGGGTTGGGAATAGCAGCAGATTTGTTCTATTGATTAATTTAACAGGGAGGAAGAGCAAACACAGTGAAAAATGGTTCAGCTGGGAGGGGGGAGACAAATTTCTGTGAACAGACCAGAAAGGAAGCTGAAGAGCAGGAGAGCAGGGGAAAAGGCATCATTCACAGGCAGATGCCCACCCTTCTGAGATGATCATCTGGGGCGACCAGCAGCTATTCGTGCTCTATCTGCAATGAGTTAATCATTTCAGGACAAAGAAAATGGTTTGATCAACAAAACATAAACATTTTTGGTTCAAAACAGGAAAATCTACTCTTGAAAACCTTTTTTTAATAAATGAAAAAAAAATCATCACACTTTCAAAAATCCTCTCTCCCTACTCAGGATTAGCTGCTTGGATAGCAGTGTTTGCCAAACATGACCTGAATGTGTTTTATCCTTCCTATAACTGAACTTTCCTGGAGAGTTTATGACTGACAGGCAGAAACGATGGCCCAGCTTAACTTCTAATCAGGCTTGTGCAAGATCTGGATAGAGCCATCTCCCACAGTAGCACAAGTCCAGGGCCCCGTCACTCCTGCTGGACCAGGCAGTCATTTTAAGTGCTCAGCAACTAAGGAAGCCAGAGGCACTTTGCAGCACCTCTGTGTGGATTTGCAGCCAGTCCACAGCCCTCACTCCCCTTGGGCACCTCCTGGAGACACAGCACCCACGGGAGGGCACATGGGAAGCAATGTCTGCGCAGAAGCTAAACTAGGTAGCCTCAGGCTACATACTGTGCTTGCAGACAGTAGCGTACATTTGTCCAGGTGTCTGTAGCAGGAATAGCAGAAAAACAAGACAGGAGGCAGCAAGCAAGCACTTCACCTGACTGACAGGTGAGGGAGAAATTTAGAGGCTAAGAATTGCTTGAAAAGTTGTGATCAAAATGGATGTCTCCTGCTGCTTGATTCCACCTGAGCTGAGGGTGGCAGGATCGTGGTAAACAGCAATGGTTTAACGACACCTGACTCCATTGGCTATTTTCTCTGAGAGCAAACCACACACGTGGAGAGCCTTTGGCCACCCATCTGGGTCACACTGGAATAGCAACATGATGGGAATGAATGTCTCGTGATGTTATTTATCGGGCTAACCATGCCAGGTAGTGCAAAGAGGCTTACACACTCAGGTCGGTTGTGTTGTTATTGCAGCTTGTACCACTCAACCAGCTCCCCGTGCACCACTTCAAAAGTTACCTGGACCTGCCACATGACCTCTGAGCAAGCAAGCCAAGGTTTTTAACAATATCTATTTTCCTCTGTTTCACAGGTCAGTGCTCATTATAAACTGCTAGTGTTGTCCCAAAAGATTTATTGTGAAAGGCAGCATAGAAAACATTTGTGGAAAACTAACAACAAGCACATTGCTTCTGTTTAGGAGGGACTCTCCATGTGATGTAGGTGCAAAAAAAAATCTCTGCTCGAAAACATATGTTTTATCTATGCAGGATCATGGTCCCATAATTCCTTGCAGCATTTCAATGGCACTTACGTGGAAAATGGTTTGTTCGCTCACGGAACAAGCAAGACCGGGAGGCCAACTGCACTGTTTCCAGGCAGTATTTTGCCAGTGAAAACTTGTGAGCTGTTATCAGCCAAATACTCTTAAGATTTATTCAAGCCAGAGAACTACTACCTACCAGTTCAGGTCATATTTCTTCTCCTGTTCCTCTTTAAATTATGAGCTTCCACAGGGCCAAGTCGCTTGTGTGTTTATTTTCTTTAACACAGCAAGCCTGCAGCTGGCAATAACTTTTTGCGTTGTCTGGCTGTGAACTTCACATTTCAGCTCCTTCTGTGTTGCCCACTGTTGTTTCTAGTCGATGTCAGGCAAAACCCCAAACTCTGTGTCTCCCATCGCTTAGAGCAGAACTATTCCTATGCAGACCACCACCAGTACAAACAATGGAGCAATAATAGTAAAAAATAAAAAATAAAAAAAAGGAGTACTTCTATAAATACTTTTATTGCTGGCATAGATGATTTACTGCCCACTTAGTTAATCCCTATAAAATAGCACAGCTGAACGCCTTTAAGTTGCATGCATACAGATGACTAATTAAATACACAGTTAAATGGCTTGACCTGGCACAATTCTGACCATTAAAATCATTAAAGAAATAGAGCTTGCAGTTCCCTTAAGGCAAAGTCTTCCAATGAATAATTTTGGTGTCTCAATGGCTTGAGGCAGTTTGGGAGGAACAGGGTTCTCACAAGCCAGAGGGAGAGCTGGCACCACAAGAACTGGCTGCCTGAGCCCGTCTCTCAGCCCACAGTCCTGGCTCCTTGCTCTATGCCATGGAGAACAGGGTAGCAGGACACAGGGGACACTGGGACTGAGGCAAAAGTAAAAGAATTCAGCCAGAAGTATTAATTCATACTTTGACAAAGCTTCAGCTGAATTCAAGCCTTTCAATACAATGCCCAGGTGCAATTGCAGCAGGGGATCAGCCAGCACCACAAATGCACATCCCTCTGCTCCCGTACCCCGGCACTTGGTGGTCCCAGCAGGAGCTCAGGGCCAGGTCAAGTGCATGATGTGACCTGGGCTGGCATATCACAGCACCTAACACCACCTTTGCAGGCTAAGCCGTGGGCCTTCATGGGTTGAAACTTCAACCTGGCTTGGACTATTCAAATAGCTATGTTCTGGTGACAAGAAGGAGAGTTGCATTAAAACAGGAGCCTCCTTGAAAGGACGTCAGTCTGTGCTTTCATTAGAAAGCTTCCTCTGCAGTTTCCATCCCGAAGAGCCTGCCACTCACCCTCATGTTCACTGCCGCTGTGTTCATGTGCACTAGGCTAGAGTAGGTGTCCTGTTGTCACCAAGCACAGTTTAGCCTCAGAAATTACTGTACTTCTACTTAAACAGACCTAATACTTCAACAGAAGTACTATTTCAACAGGGGCAATTAAAAAGCTCTGCCATTGTGGCAAGGCACCTGCTTCTATCAAACTTCATTTTGCTTATCGTTCTGCTTGACTTTCTAGAGTAATTTTTGAACAGGCAGGTGGTTCTTGTTCTGTTAAGAACATTTCTCTTTGAGCAATAACAGTATTAATTAGAAATGTTCTTGTGTCATGCAGTTTGTAAAACTGAGCTACCACGAAATTTGTGACTTTTTTCAGAGGACAGCAAGGTGAAGCTCTCTCATTTTCACCTGTTAATTACCAGGGGAAAAGAAGTATGACAGATGTAAAAATGTTACTGAACTTATAAAAGAGGTAGCGAACTACGCCACATCTGCAAGGGTGATAATGACATTAATAGAGCCTAAGCTAAGTATCTTAGCAAAGCTATTGTAGCTTTAGCCTATATAAAGCATGGGCACCCAGGGGCAAACAAAGGCAAATGGAAGTGTGATTTATATTTACTGAACTCAGCATGAAGTGTTATTTCATATCATAGGAAATTCACTCTTTTTGCAAATAATTGCACTAATAAATGAGGCACTGACTGGAGGTTTGACTGACAGCAGCTTGCTGGGTTTCTTTGTCAACAGAAGACAGGAAAATAGGAATATATGTTCAGTTGCACACATTCCTGTCTGTTTGCCTGCCTGCAAGGCTCAGGTGGTGAAGCTGTGGGTGGATATGGTGGCTACCACCACCCATCCCACGTCTCAGCTGCCAATGAAGACAAACAGCATGGACATACTCTTGGTACTGCTCCACTGCAAGTAATGGCAGTGACTGGTTTTCGTGGGGATTTGGCAGATACAACCTCTCAACATACTTCTGAAATCAGAACTTCTGCAAATATTGATACTTGGTAAAATTACCTGCTAAACCACTGCCAGCAAGCATTTTCCTCTGCTTTCCCATCTCACGATAAGACAACTATTTATCTTCAGTGGCAGGGTATTGACCCCAGCCATTCCAATGACTGGGCCAAGCTTTGCCACATGGGCAAGGTGCATGAGGAGCCTGCCTGAAATGTTTAGCAGTGGTATCTCAGGTGAGGACAGCCCACAGCAGCGGTTTCCCTGCACATGGGCAGAGCAACAGCAGCTGCAGCTGCAGAGTCACCTGAGGCCAAAAGCACTGGGTCTGTTACAGACCACATGCAGCATTTTGAGTTACATCCTGAAGTGAGCTGACATCCAGTATAAAGTATGTGGAGCCTTTATGCTTTTATGGGTCTGCCTGTTTTACAAGCATCCACTTATTTCTTTCAACAAAAACTTTGTCCTTGATGTTCTGGGCACTGCACAGTCGAAGCATTTATTCCTGCCAGCTTTACCACTGCTCTAATAGCTCCAGAGACTTTTTTCAAAATGTGCTTAGTCTTTTCTCAGAAACATAATAAAAGGTATTTCAGAGAAAATATTTACCTCTCAGGCATCCTGGGCTAATGTGAGTAACAGAAAAGCTGAGAATGAGGAGAAAAGAAGAGCTTTCACCAACCTCGCATGAGGCCACGGACTCACCAGGAGGCAATGGGTTGGAGCTGACATTGGTCTTCTCCCAGCTCAATGCCTAACCCTCAGTTTATGAGTACGAATTAAGGACGCTGTGAAAGGCTTTCCCTGGGCACAAGAAGGTCCTGGAGCAGAGCTTGGGAAGATCCCATTGTCTTCAGGTAGAAACTATCCTCTGTGGCTTCCCAAATAAGATAATGATATTACTGATTAGCCAGGGAGCAGGAGCAATACCTCATTAGCTATATGGCTGAGCGCAGCTATATATCATATTGCAGTGGCATGCCCCACTAAAGAACAGAGGCATTTGTGTGCAAACCCTTGTGATTCACTGGTTTGGTATCCATTTTTTCCTTTCATTACAATAGTTGAAAATAAATGAATCATAGTCATAGGGATGTTCAAAAGATGTTGATGAAGAGCAGTCAGTAAAGGTTTTTAGGAACATTTGCACCAAAAGTGGCCTTCAGTTTATTGTCTGAATTGTAAATTAATTGAATGTTTATGAGTATTAGCTGGTAGTTCTTGAATGTAAACAGACTATATGTGATGCTCATCATCTGATCAGGAAGCTGACACAGTGCCGCACTGCTGAAATGAGAAGAAATGAGTACCAAATATTTACACTTACCTTTCTTTGGAGGCCCCTCCTGGTTGTGTGTTTGCGTGTACGACTCATAGAAGATGAAACATAAACGACCTCACAAAAACCTGACTTCATTGGGGATAATTTGCAAACAGAAATTCAACTGCATTTTTTAAATAAGTTGTGTCTAGTTCAACTGTGAATAGTTGTCTGACTAATAATAACCGGCCAACAGAGATCAAATAGCAAGTATCATATTCACTCATGAATCCAGTCTAAAAATAATACCCTTAAAACCTTTTGGGAGCAAACTCCAAGATATTCAAAGGAATCACAATTGCCTCCTGAACAATCTGGGAGCAGAAAATGAGACAAAATGTACTGAATAAATTATTCACTGTGAATTGTCTTCTTGACTCCAACTTTGACAAGATGCTTCTTAGGGAAGTCCCTTTTTAAATAGATAACGCAGAGCTATTTATCAGGAAAAAAAAAAGGGAGTCAGTTAAGAGTCTTCTTTTAGCAATTAAGAGCCCTGAATTTTCTGCAGAGCCGAAGTTTATTTAATGACTATTTCAAGGAATGAGGGGGGGAAAGCAGTACATCTTTCCTTTGCGTTTTAATCTCTCCCTTTTTCCTTCTCACTCACCCACAGTGAGACCCCCATATTATTAATTCCAGATTTGGGATAGTTCCAAATCACAACTTCTGCTTGATGCTTTTGGTTTTCCCTGTTTGCATAATTTTGCTGATTGCCCTGTCTGGCAATTGCTTTAGGCTTTTTCCAGACTATTTGTGTCTCCCAACTTTTTTCCTACCAGTTAAATTTTAGTTTGGTCTCACAAGCAGAATCATGAAGAACAAGAAACACCATGATTTATCGCAGTACATTTTAAAATTATTGCTATAAAGTTTTAATTCCATTTCAAAATTCAGAATCTAAGCGTGTATCAGTAGAATACAGATTGGAAAACATAACACAGTAAAGAGCTGACATGGAGTTGTGCCTCATTAACAAGTCTTCTTATAGCTACGTATGCTTTTACGCCACTCACAGGGCTCTGGGGCTCCATGCGAGGGAGGCTGCAGCAGAGGGGGAACCGCTACGGCAGGCGGGGAGCGAAGGGTTTGGCATGTGGCGTGCTTGCCGCCAGAGTGAAAGGCATCTCACGCACCTGCTTTACGGCCGCGGCATGCCGCAAGCTAGCAGTGACATGGTCCGGCTTGCGGCATACCGCGGGGCGAGGGAAGGCATGTGAGACGCCGTGTCCCCGGCCACGCGCATGCCGCCAGCCGGGGCCCCAAGCCTCCTCAATTTCCCAACCCTGCCAGCTGCTGACAAGCAGCAGGGTCAGATGGAAAGTTCAAGGGAGACCTTTTGTGATCTTTCACCTACTTGTCAGCTATAACTTTAGGAAAAGGAAGGTGAAAGACTGTTAATCTAGACTATAAAATGATATTCCAAGTTATAAACATGAGATGTGCTACTGAGGATGTTATTTCTTCTTAGTATTTTATGGAGGTACTTCAGCCTTCATTGGGTCAACAGTGTGGTTAGTGGACAACCCCACAAAATGCATGTCAACTATATAGGAACTGCTGCAGCTGATCACAAGATGAAGCAACCCGGTATCTTCAGGCCCACACGTGTTCAGAGAAAGATGTGGAGAAGCCTGCCACAGGAGAAAATAATGTGAAAAGACTGCTTGCTCATAAAGCTGTGGCCAGCTGCAGGGGGAAGGTAGCAGCAGAAGCACTCTGCAAATTGAATTCCTGGTGTCACTCCACAGGAGCAGCAGCTCACCTGCCTGCATCCCCGAGAGGACAGGAGGCAGCTCAGGAGCTTCCTACATTGATAGACACCCTTATAAATGCCAGGCATTGCCCAGTCTCACTCCTGAGTCTTCAGCAAGGAGAAGGCTGGTCCTGGCAGGATCCAGCCTGGTGCCTGGCAGCCTGGAGCTGTATTCTCTGCTGGAGATGCACCCAAACCAGGCATTAGAAGTGTCATGATACTAATCTGACTTCATCTCGGCCTTTGCCTGTCTAACTTTCATTTCTTGGGGTGTGTCAGAGGTCAGCAAACCCAGAACTGGAGCAGAAAAAAAACCCAGTTGTTTTTTGCCTAGAAAAGCCACTCTGCATGAAGAATGAGAAGGGTTGTGTGAGTGATGGTGAGGTGAGTATTCAACTCTGGGGTTGCACCATGCCCCACCTGAGGGAAGGAAGGGCTCGCTCGACACATTACTGACCAAGAGAGAGGGGTTCTGCCACTTCTGAACTGGAGACCTCAGCACATGGCAGGTCTTTAATACTTCTAGTTTCTTCTTCACTGCAGGACTGAGCTTGCTGGAGCAACCACTGGTGAACCAAGCTGACCCAGGCTTCCCTGCACTGCACTGCATGGAATGCCCAACATTTTTTTCCCGTTAATTCTTGTATTTGGTTAATTCTTTTTTCTGCCTCTGCCGTACCAGGACTCCTCTTGCACCTGGCAGGAAACACCATCTAGTTAACCAAAGAAGAAGAGCAGTCTGGGCTTGTGACTGTGCCAAAGGATGAACTTCAGCTCCTCTTACAACAACTGTGATCATTTCATCCCCTATTCCAGAGCCACGGCTTTTCCCACACGCTGGCGACAGTAGGATCTTGTAGCAGGTTTTCAATGCTGTTTGGTTGCTAGAGCTTGCTATTCTGGTGTCTCAGCTAAATCCTCACCCCAGACAAGCCTGCAGATCCTCCCTCTGAATAACGCAGCTAAATGGGGAGCCGTTTTTAATGCAGCGAGAGCGATGACGGCTGTGGTGTGGGAGGAAGAAGTTATATATGTTGATTCTCCTAAAACAGACCAAAAGGACAAGCTGTTCAAGCCAATGCTGCTCTGATCTATAAAGAGAACAATTACACCCTTCGGCACTGCAGAACAGGAGCCTTTACAACTTTGCATCTTCTCACTTCGAGTTACCTGAGGGGGTACCAGATGAGTGCCCATGGCCAACACTCTGCTTCATCCCTGGAAGCACTTCTGGGTGCCTCCAGTGCAGTCTTTTGATGTGAACATGCTGGCATATACTAGAAATCCTAGTCCTGACCCCTGTTGCACACAAACAGCCCCCAAAGAGTAATAGAATCATAGAAAGCTTTGGGTTGGAAGGGACCTTTAGAAGTCACCTAGTCTAACCCCCCTGCAATAAGCAGGGACATCTTCAACTTGAACAGGTTGCTCAGAGCCCCGTCCAACCTGGTCTTGAATGTTTCCAGGGATGGGGCCTCCACTACCTCTCTGGGCAACCTGTTCTAGTGTTTCACCACCCTCATTGTAAAGAATTTCTTCCTTACATCTAGTCTAAACCTACCCCGCTTTAGTTTAAAATCATTACCCCTTGTCCTGTCACAACAGGCCCTGCTAAAAAGATTTTCCCCAGCTTTCCTATAGGCCCCCTTTAAGTACTAAAAGGCCACAATCTGGTCTCCCCACAGCCTTCTCTTCTCCAGGCTGAACAACCCCAACTCTCTCAGCCTGTCCTCACAGGAGAGGTGCTCCAGCCCCCGGATCATTTTTGTGGCCTCCTCTGGACCCGCTCCAACAGTTCCATGTCCTTCTTGCGCTGAGGGCCCCAGAGCTGGATGCAGCACTGCAGGAGCGCTTCATCCACCAGTCCCCCCAAGTCCTTCTCCCTAGGGCTGCTCTCAATCCCTTCACCCCCCAGCCTGTATTGATACTGGCGGTTGCCTCCACCCAGGTGCAGGACCTTGCACTTGCTCCTGTTGAACCTCCTGAGGTTCACACAGGCCCACCTCTTCAGCTTGTCCAGGTCTCCTTGGATGACATCCTGTCCTTCTGGCAAGAACCCAGGAGGGTGCGAAGCAGGGTCAGCAGGATGCTGCCCAGTGGATGCTGCTGCCGCTGGGCATGCGGGATGTTGGCTACATGGCACTGCTCCAGCTTAATTTGGTGCCTCTGCTGTCTTTTCCGCATCACTCTGGCAGGGGCAGGCTGGCTCTGGCTCTGGGTACCAGCACTGACACCCCCCTGCAACACCTACGGCTCCCCCCAGCCCCTGCCATGCCAGCAGCAGGACCAGCTAACACCGCTTGCAGGACCTTCTGGGAGCAAGGACAAGAATCCTGTGTTTCTCTCCCTTCCCTTCCACAGTAGCATACATTTTTTATGAAATCTAATTATTATTATTTTTAAATGGCTGCTGACCTGCTTGTGAGCCCATTGCTACTACACAAACATTGCCTTTCTTAACTGTGTTTCACAGCCATATTTTTCTGGATCACATTCTTTATTCCTTAACCCAAAAGCAATACCTCAATGTTACTACTTGAAATACAGCAAGACATGGTGCCTCAGCTGTTCACACCATATGAAGAACAAGAGAAAGAGAGGAAAGAAGGCACAGGAATTTCACTTGGAAACCCAAGGAAATGCTGCTAAAAACTCAGTCTCTAACATGCAGCTCATCTCCCTGGAACAGTATCACTTGTCACACTGTCACTAATAGACCAAATAACCTGTATCCGGAGGCTGCAGTTGGTCCCTACAGAAGGGACTCCTGAGTGTCCCACAGCCAACCTGTGAGACTGATGGCCTCCCTGCAAAGTCCCCATCCTGGCTAGAAACAAAGGTCTTGAAAATGGGGGAGCCCCAAGGTCAGGGCTGCAGCTACTGGGTCGCTTCCCAGAGTCCCAGGCAGCATGCTTACACCCCCAGGTTCAGTCAGAAGGAAAAGGAGATGGAGTGTCTTTTTTCCCCATTGTTGTGGGGTCTACTGGGATGAGAAAGCGGCATTGCATGTGGAAATCAGTGTCCTCTCATTCTCCTCTTCCTTCCACAGGCCAAATGTCCAGGGAAGTCATGTTGTGTCCCAGGGAAGAGCTGAGACAAGGAGTCTCATGGGTATTAAAATAAATAAATAAAATAAAGACAAGATTCAAATGCCAAAATAACATCCTTAGACTCTTCATCTCCTTCCTCTCTTCCCCTCCCACATATTACTCTTCTATTAGGTTTTCCAATAAAATCAGATATTTTTTGTCCCCTGAAGCCCAGATCTCCAGACACAACACTCAGCATTTCTGATGATCTCATCCATAGCAGTCGCCAGAGCAAACAATAATTGCCACAGTATTCACCAATTTTTGCTAGAATTGTTCCCTTGTCATTCAGCATCCCGAGAATCAAATCATGGCTCTGAAGCAGCTCAAGGACCGCAGAGATGCCCCCCTTCCACTGTGTCTTCCAGGTACAGGGTTCCATTGCCAAAAGGGCAGGCTCTTCTTTCTCTCTCCATCCCTCTTTATAGCATATCCCATCCCTCCTGGTCCTGCCTCACCACAAGCTCTTTTCAATATTTTAATGATACAGAACTAAGTCAGGGACTTCCACTTCTGAATTTTGTGTGAACACTGATATAAATCCAAGCTTCACACCAGGAGGTATGAAGCCAGGCTAGATGTGCCCTGTCCCTCTTGACTGTCAGTCCATGAGAAAATCAGATCTTCAGAAAAAGTAACGAACTTACAGCAAAGCTCTGCTCAACATATCTCAGCTTCCAAAGATTTTATTTTCTGAGACAAGAAGAGAGATATGTTGATATGCTTTAAATGGCATCAATTTTGTTACCATTTTCACTAATTAGTAAAATAAATTTTATGTGCCCCAAGATGGCATTATTCAATCAACGTCAAACAAGGCTGTCAGAGAAACTCTTCCAGCTCATTGACACATTAATTGTACCTTTTCAGACTGCAACAATTTGAATTGAAATTTTTTTCAAAATTGAAAGTTTTTTCAAAATTGAAATTTCTGACAGCCTTGTTTGTCTGGTATTCACTAGACGAGTAGGAATCTTGGGTCAGATCCATAGTGTTTCTATCTCATCTCTCTTCAGCCACAGGCAATAAGGGACTGAATAAAGGAAGAAATACTGATCACAGGGAAATGATTAGGAAGCTACACTGGGCAATAAGCCAACTCTCTGTTAGATATTAAATAGGAGTACTGGACGAACCAGTTTTTTGGTTCACTGGCCAAGACAAGAAATTACATCTGACTTGACCCAAAGTATATTTACATTTTTTCCCACTGAAATTAACATTTAAAAGAGTGATTTCTCCTGGATGAAGCAATGACTTTGATATTGAGCATGCTGACATTTTTGTGGTTTACTTGGACTTTTACAAGTCAACAGGAAGTGGAAATCGGCGCCCCTGTCCCACAGGAGGAGGTTGGTGATGCGCTGCCCTCGGCTCCAGCCCTGCTGTGGCATGTGGGGCCTGCCACGCTTCCCCACGGAAGGCACATGTGCTTCTCCCCAAGCTTTCAATCAATAAAGAGAGCTAATTATCACTTGCTTTTCCAGGTGAACTTGGTGTTTGCATCAGCTGAAGCATACTGCTTTTTAAGGGCAGGAAAGGTTTTTATACTAAGTGTGTGCTAATGACATGGAGGGAGTTGAGCTGGGCAAGATGCTTCACCCTGGAGGGGCAACTTTATATTCAAGAACATAAAGCAGAAGAAAATGGAGAATGCACATGGGGAAAAAAAATCAATTGATAATATGGCAAGCCCAGTCCCTTGGGTAAAACAAGCATTGGTTACAACGCACTCTGCATAGCCCAGGGAATAGTTAGGCATTAGCAGAAGGATGGGATACAGTATGTGGATGTTTGACATTTCTCATCTCTGTGATGCTATGAAACCCTTCTCTGGAACAGTTTAATAAGGCAGAATTAATATTGCACTTCCCCACAAAAATGCAAGAGTATTTTCCTTGCTAAAGCTGTCTGGAAGAGAAATGTTCCCTCTGAACAAATCACAGGAGATAGCAAAAGTGGAAACTTTAGCCACAACATTGTCAAAGTATAAAAGTTAAATAACTTTTTTCGTTTTTTTGCCATGTGTCAAAGATGTTTGAGGCTGTTCCTCAAAATAGCTTGCCTGTACACTTTGTAACACATGCTGGAATTTCCCTTCTCCTCCTCCACACTCATTTCACCTCTAAATTCAAACACTGATGAGCACAACATGTACAAGACTGTGATATTATAGTAATACTTTTGGATAATTCTATTGTGTAGTTAAAAATATGCATGTTCAAAAAGATATTTAAAGGAATGCAGTTGATCTGCAAATCACCTTGTGAAGTATGTTGCCCTCTTTATGTTACAGCATTTCTATGTTTTTTTAGACAAATATTTTTCCCAATGGGTACAACAGGGTAAAGTCATGCTGTTAACAGCACCACTCATTCGTTTAATTACTTCAAGGAACCTTTTAAAAATCCTACATCCCATTACTCAGACATTAGTTTCTTAAATCCCCTTGGGAACCAAAGCCAGAGAGCTGCAAATGACATGCATGCCAGAAAATGAGAACAACTCTTTGACCATAAGCACCTAGCAGCCCCCCTGCCTTACAGCTTTTCACTTCAATATTATCGGTCTTTATCACCGTTTGCATTTTATTAGGGAACCCTAACTTTCTCAGAAAGTAGAAAAAGTAATACCGTGTTAGCAGGGATGTATTGTACAGTTGCAAACACTGTCTATTAATGTTGAAGTAATTGCCCTCTGCTGTCTTTGCCTGAGGTCTTACCCTATTCATTCTTACAGTCACAAGATTTTGGGGGTTTCCTTTGTCCAGACACTTTTTTACCTGATTATTACTTAATAAATTGTTTCAGGGTCATCTACCATTAGCAGTCCCCGTCTCAAAAAAAGGTCTTTTCCCTTTAGCTGGTGCCTTGCATAGCAGTTGTTGTATCTTTAATCATGCAAGTATTACTAAAATAGTGTCGAGGTTTAGTTGCTTTGACAGGCCTGTCTATATCTATAAATGACTATTGGGTTTTGAAAGGCATAGTACATATATATCTTCCCTTAAATATCACTGCCATCTGCACTTTGGCCATCCAGGTACACGGGATGTACTGTTTTTCTTTTCCTCCTTATAAATGTCACTGCCTTTTTTGGTGAAGTGGTTCTTGCTCACCGTCGGTGTGGCAGCAGAGCTGGGCATACCGCTCTGCCCCCAGGTTCAGTCCTGCCCTGCGACAGGGAAAGCCACCAAGCCCTCAGCACCATTAGCCCAGTCAGAACCTTCTGGGCAAACTTCTGGGATGCAGCTACTGATACCAACCACCAAACTGAGGTCACGGCCCACCCTTCAAGCCACGCTGTGTATGTAGGAGATAAGGGCTAAGTAGTCAGTGTATTCCCCGCGTCTTAGTCTCTCTGCTTGGAGGATTTGCAGTAAAGCTACCACTTATTGCCAATATTGATTGACTGTTTTGATACTGATACTCACTTAAGATCAGTTGCTGCATCCACATAAGCTGTCACAAGGCACCAGGAAGAAATGTCAGTCTCCATCAGCCTGGGCTGGCTGGTAACCAGTGAACTAAATGTAGAAAATTGCGCATCCTGACTATTCAGCCCACGTGCTGCCCAGGTCCTCAAAATAGCATCTAAATGTGCTGGATGTTTAAAAATATACCATTTCACTTGGGTGTTTGATTGGGCAAGGGGACTTGCGCCAATTCATTTAGACACTTCTTTAAAAAATCCCATGCAACTTTTGAATAGATATTGAGAAGGAGAAAAGGGAGAAAGACGGTCAGAGTCAGAGCCCCGGGGCTTGTAGCCCTGCTGCGAGCTTTGCTGCCCTAATGCCAGCAGTCCTGTCTGAAGTGTTTTCTACATTTTGTATTGATGTAAGTACCAAAGGTACAATTTGCTATACCATTTCTCCATGCTCCTTCTTTCTTGAAAGTAGCTGTTAAAATACAGGGTATCACCTGAATGTTATGCTCACTATGAAAAAAAAAAAAAAAAATCATTCTTCTGCATGAATCCAGAAGAGGAAAATCCCTCAGTTTAGCAAGATATGTGGCCAGCTTTATTCAATTGCTATGGCTATCAGAAAATGGTGCCTAGGTCTACACACCTGATACAAGGTGGGAACTTCAGCTTCCTTTCAAAGCTAGCGGGAACATCCAGGAGAGTGTAGGGTAACCAAGGAACACCAGATCACAAGATGAAAGTCCTGAGGAGGCAAGTGAAAGAAGATGAGCACCAGCCTTGGCTTCCTTGGTTCAATAGAAGGTTTAATTGGTACATATGGATCAGAGGTGAACCTACAGTGTCTTTGCAGGCTAAATGCCTGGCACTGATGGCTTCATGGATTCACTGCTACCATTGTTCGCCTTCTGAAAGAAAAAATTATTTTTAGCTATGTTGGTGGAATGAGGTTTCCAAGCATATTCAGTCCTTGACTCAAAATCCCATTAGCTTAGAATTCGTTGCAGTGAGGGGAAGAAGCCATGAGTTTTTCTGGTTTTTTTAAATCCCCAAACCCAACAAACCTTATTGACCAATATTTAAACCTTTATTGCTAAAAAGGCAGTACTAGGAAACTTCTCGTAACTTCTATTGAGATTTCTTCCATCTCCCTGCAGAATCTGAATGGAGATTGATTTTAAGCTACCTTTGGTGAGGTTGCGTTTTTAACAGAGTACTTTCCTTAATATGAATAGTCATGTTCACAAAGAGAGACTGTTCTTTTTATGGCTGTTGGACTTCCAGATGTTTCCTATTAGTCAAAATAGGGGGCAGTGAGGAGATTGGTTGGAAGAAGGACTACAACTAAAGCTCTTTTAAGACACTTGGCAGTGTATCTGGACCACACTATTTCATACGTCAGTCAGAATATTTCCCTCCTCTCCAAATAAGCATCATCTTAGTAGGAAAATAAACACTAGTGTTCCCACGTAGGTCTGTGGCTCTGTACAAGTGAAACCAGGATGTGTACTGGATTAAGTTATCTGAGTTTCAAAAGGTTCCACTCTAAATTTCAGTTGGATACTTTGCCGCATGTGTGTCTTATTTTCCTTACTGGTTCATTCACCTACAGTTCTTGTGCATTTAGACTATCATTTGCAGGCCTTTGGAATCCATCCCTAATAACATATATGGTCTTCTTGAAGATATTTTATCCTGATACCTTCAGCGTTAGCAGCCACCTAGGCATCAAAGGTTTGCATTTTGCATAAGCAACTGTGCAATCAAATGAATTGCTTAGAAATTCACAATGATACCAGGCAACAGTACTAAAACTGCTGTTGGATACAAAGTTTATGAAAAGTTTAGGAGCAAAAATTACTATACAGCAGAGCATTGTCATAGCACTTGACTGGGAATGCAAACACAGCTTACATGAAAGCTTCAAAAGCAGCTGATGTGGTACCACATTTACATAGCAGTGGTGCATTAAAACCTTCTCCTAGCAAAGCACAAATAAAATTGCTAGTACCATTGTCTTAAAAGTGAATTTTGTGTTATCATCATCATCATCATTATAGTTCAGAACAAATGTGAGTCTTAAATCCCCTGGTACAATATAGAGTGATCACACTTTCATGACCTTCCTGGGCAAAGCCAATTATCTGAGCTTACAAATTTTACAGCATACCCATAGGAAGACCATAAGTTCGGACCTCTACTGCTTTTGTAAAAATGAATGTTTCCTAGTTTGGAAACTTTATTACATACTGCACACAAAAAACGTGCATTTCCTACTAGCATCAGCAGAAAATCTGTGCATCCTGCTGTACATGGAGACCTTCAGGAACATAGAATTCCACCTGCTGTTCTCTTTGAGCTGCATTAAATTCAGGCTTAGTTGTGTCTCCTTCAAGGCACTGTACATTCCTGCCCTCTCTGCTACACAATTTCTTTCTGATTCTTCCACTTCACATTTTAACCCGTGTGACCTTTGGCTGTAGCACTAGAAAACCTTTCTGACTACCCTGAAATTTTATCTCATCAGCCTTTTACTGAACCAAGAGGAGTCTGGAGCAGTGAGGATGCTCCTTTTCCACAAGCCTGTTTAGATCAGGCACATGTGTTTGCTCGCACTTGCCAGTTCAGTTTATCTGCTTCTGTTAATGCTGACTGCACTAAGCACCACAAGGCAGGAGGTTCTGTCTAGTTTCAGGAAGATGCCTTATGTTGCCATCACTAGATGAAAGAGCCTAAAGTTTTGGGAAAATCCACCTGAGCACCTCTTCTGTCTCCTTCTGACCCTGCTATACAGCATTAGGCACAGCTCTGCAAATGGAGAAGTAACTCTTTCAGCTGATGCAGAAAGAATGCTGCTCCTCACTGGTACACATGGAGGGAAAATATCCAAATTCTTCAGCCATATTTCTAATGCCATGTGTAACTGAGAGGAAAGACTCCTGCTACTGTGATACCAGACACACTGAACTGCACATAGGTATAAGAAACACAGCATGTCCATAACACTTTACAGAAAGCAGCATAACCTTTTCCATTCACCTGCCTCCTCCTGCATGCCCAGGAGGAAAGGTGAGTTTTGCAGGCTCTACAGAGGTCTGAAGTCTGGGACAGCAGTGAAGGACTGAACCCAAGGTCGGCAATGGGGTACAGAGAGGTGTTTGCCAGCACTCCTCCTCTCTTGCCTTGAGCTTGAGTCTTCAGGTGCCCAAATTATGTGTGGCTCCCACCCAGCCTACATGCTCCCCATCCTTTCTGGGCTGCCAGAGGAGCAGGTGCATGCCAGGGAAGGAGTCAGAGAGCTGCTGAGACACAGCCAGACCTGTGACTCTGAGGTCATCCTGGGCCCACCAATACAGGAACACCCATGTAGGCACAGAGCCTTAAATAACCTGGTCCCCAGGTTGCTCAAAGGTTTGTGTGTGAACTCTGGCCAGCCGATGCATTTCCACTCTCCGTGAGGTTCACTGTGTAGTGAGGCAGCAATGTGCTGAGAAACAGCCTCCATGTCAGGGTGATTCAGCCTCTGAAGGGACACTAAACTCCCAATCAATCTCTGCTTTAATAGAGGCTATTGTGAAAGGGAGATAAAATTTGCAAAATAAAATTGGAGAAAGAAAGACACACAATGCTTTTAGTACTGTGTAATTAAAAAAACAAAGTCAGAAAAATGTAACCAAACGTAAAGATTCATGGTCAGATTTGCAAAATCCATAAAGCGATAGCAGGTGTTTAACACAGTGCATGGACGATGTAGAGCAGGAATATTACAATGCGTTACGTCTGCGCCATGTGGCTGTGTTGCTAGTAATGCTTTGGTCTACCTTTTTGGCTCCTGAGCTGCTGTTACCGCTGCACCTTCTGAACAACATAGCTGTAGAAGTTTAAATTTAACGCAGAGGAGGGCTGTCAGAGTCATGCGATGTTTCTGAGTTTGACAGCCTGCACAATTCACGTCAGGGTTTTCTTTTTCTGTACAGTAGTTGCTAACAGGAACATCACAACCTCCTACTGGTTTTGTGCATGTTCAGTCTCCGAACAGCAGGAAGACGTTGATGAGTGATGAATAGAAGCTCTTTTTCTATTGCTCTGAAACTCCGTTAGTATAGTTGTACTTTAAATTATGGGGTAGTATTTTGTCTGGCTGGTAACCTGTTGTTAGTGAACCTGCACATAGGATGCAACGTAAATGGGAGAAGCTGGGCAGGAACTAGATATAAGCATTTCCCATGCTATGAGTTCATTAGTGATGTCAAATGCATGACATCAAATTATTGCAACTTGATTTTTTTCCCCCCACCTAAAATTATCAGTCACTAAAAAACAGGGTGGGGGGCAGGAGAGGGGTTGTGTTTCACGTGTGTAGGAAGCAGTGGGCAGTACACAATCTGTGCAATTTTGGTGCCTCAGCACGAATCATGAGGCCAACCACTGTAAATCAGTCTGGGAAATATTGGCAAAGCAGCTTCTTCAGAAAAGACAAAAGATTTCTCTCATTACAAACAGGGCATCCAGTAGCATTCAAGGGATTGTGTATGGTCTCTTCTGGAAAGAAAAAATGCACATCCAAAGTCGTACAGGGTAAACCCAACTAGTTGTGATAGCCTGGTTTTGGATTAAATACCTGTAATTTAGTTTGGGGTGTGGTTTGTTGGTTTGTTTGGGGTTTTTTGCTACCCAAACCAACTTAGTTCTGATCTTAAAACTGGACAAATTCATTACATGCCACATGCTCTGAATGAAGCAAATACAAGGAAAGTAAAATTTTTATTTGTTTTCCTTTTTGTTGCTAAAGACCATAACACAAACTACAGCTGTTTTGTTTTCAACTTTTATAAAATTCTGAGAATAATTTGCCAGTAACAGTTATAAGCTCACTGAAAAATCCCAGTGGCTGAGTCTCACCTGCATGGTCCAGAAATCTCTTTAGGAACAGTCACAATCTTTATCTTCATGCACCAACCCTCAAAAACTTGCCAAAGTTTTATCGAATATATGGGCAATATGTTGGCGTTTGGGACCTTTGAACTTCTTTGGTGACTGTAACTAGTGCTGGCAGCAGATTAATACCTCTGAAGGCTGCTCTGGAGTTCCTTCAATTCCCTAGGAATAGAGTGTCTATACTATAGGCATCGGTAGTGGTGTTAGCTGCTTGCAGTGATGCAAGGCAAGGACGCAGGGCTGGCGGAGCTGTGCTGGGGGAGACCCTCACACAAAACCTCTCATCTGTAGGGCTGAGGGTAAGAGGACTTGTTTCCATGTTCAAGCCATAACTAAGCAAGGAAACATGGTAGTGTTTTGTCACGGGGCTATTTTTCAGCTTGCGCTACAAGAAAATAACACCAAAGTATTTTGTTTTACTAGTGAAGCTTTATTGATTTCCAGTAATTGGGGAAAAAAAGAAAGGAAAATTATGCAAATCGAGGCTCATCTGGTTTGTGTTCCAGTAGTGGCTGCAAATTTGGGTTTTAAGCATTGCAACCTAAAGGGAGATCATCAAAAGTACCCATTCTGGAAAAGAAAGATAAATCAAATCTCTGCCTCTAATCATTTTTCCTCATCAGTCTTGTCTGTGACTGAGATGACATTTTGAGTACAACATAAATACATTCTGCTCTTGTTATAAGACTCTCTGCTATAATAGACTTTGATATAAATCTGTGCTATCATGCTTCCCTGGGCCATTAAAACTCATGACACTCTTGTTACAACAACATCGTTTACAATATTCCGAAATAAACTGCAGATATTGCTGTGAAGAGATGTTTATTATTATTTTCATGTTTTCCCAGATTGCAGACACAATGTGATTCCGCTCTCTAGCTATTTAACTAAAAAAAAAAAAAAAAAAAGGAGGTTTTCATTTTATTTTAAATGATTGAACATTACTTAATTTTTCAGGTCAGGTTATTTCACCCAATTCCACAAACCTAAAATACAATTTACAAAACTGTGGGGAGTAAATGGCAGGAACACTCTTATCCATGTCAAAATTTATAAAGCTCAGTCCTGTGGATGTGGATTGCGCCACCTTCACCTGTGTCCCACAAGTAAGTAATCTGCAGCACAGCCTTTGGTCCCAGAACCATGAGGAAGTTTCAGGGCTCCACCTCCATTCCCTTTACTTTCCCTTTCAAAAATCAAGCTCTTGGCAGTACCTCCTACCTACATGCTTCTCATTCAACTACAGTTCCTAAAGTCTTATTAGCCCCCTTCTATACCTTCTTTTATACTTAGCCCAAATAAGATCAAGTTGCAAATAAGGAACATGAATGAGATCCAGGAGAAAGACGGGACAATGAATACATTTTTGTCTATTTTGAAAACCTTTACCTAAAAGATTTTTTGGACTTAAAAATCTTTTTTCAAATAAGAGCCCTTAAGAATTTCAAGATTTATGATGATAGGAGGGAAAGAAAACAGGTGCCCCCAAACCCACTGTGCCTGAGAAGTGAAACAAGAGTTTTTAAAGGCTGGGGGAAACTGCTTTCATTAGTCCTGCCTTTTTTCTTGGGGAGAAGGCAGGGAAATACTTCTCCTGCTTCTCCATTTCCTCTCCACTTCCCATAACTGGCCACTGGAAAAATGTGAGGAGCAGAAAGTGGAATTTCATATGAAAACCAGGTCTATTTCTTTAAGATGGACATCTTTTTGCAAAATGCTCTACACTTGCCACGGAGTTGTGTTGGCCAGCTGCAGCACAGGCATGTGAAGCAAGTTAGGGAGGAAGCACAGTCACCGTGCAGCGTTTCTCAGCCCTCTGTGAGCCCAAGGGTACCTTTATGAAATAAACCACTGGCTAACTGATGGGACATTGCTGTGATACAACTAAATGCAAATTAATTTCACATTTTGAATGGTGTCAACATTCCACTTTGATTGTACCCCCTGTTTTAGTAAGAAGGGATCATCCATGCATTGATTTAGCACTTTTTTTTTTTTTGTAATGGTTGCATGAGCAGGTTTTTCAAACATGGATGTGACGGATGAAGCATGGCCACCCTTCAGAAGTGCATCTGCCATCTGTGTACCAGCTCACCTCAGCCAGGGGCTTGGAGGCACCTGAAGCCTCACTCGGTGTTGCAGGACCGCACCCTTATTTTCATTTCTTGGGATACCAAGCCAGCTTCTCAAAGAGACAGAGCAGCCCTGTTTGTCTCCTGTTTCATCTTTCTCATCTGGCTATGATCCCTGTCAACTAAGGGATCACCGTAATGGTGCAGGACTTCACCCCAGGGCCAAACAGGCTCCATAAACTCCCTATTACATGATGAGTCTGAAGAAGGGTGAAAAAAATACCTTTCAGACAGAACACAGAGACATCAGTGCACAAATGGAAATGCAGTGCTGGTAAAGGCACTGAGAGGTGAGACCTATGCATGTTGGTCTCACCAACTTGCAGGCTTGTTGTGACCTGTACGCAGCATCAATCTCAGCCAGAGCTATGTGGCTGTGCTATATGAAGCAACACAATACAGAGGTGGGTAGCACCTTCTGCTTGACCTGATCACTTTGCTTGGGATGAGGTGCTCTTTAGTCCTGCCATGGCTGAGCTTAGCACCTCCCAGCCGCTTATATGCCTAGCTGCTCTAAATCCAGTTTCAGTGGCTGATCAGGTCAAACACGTAAGAGTGTTGTAAACCTCCTTGATTTGTGAAGGGAATTAAGAGACAGCAAAATTGTAAGGCCCTGTTGCATTTCCTCAGTGTTTAGCTGCAGAAGAGAGGGTCTTGGGTAAAAGGGTATCTCCAGCTGCCTGCAGCCTGGCAGGCGCTGAGGCTGGCCAGCACCACCCAGACTTCCCTTCATCAAACTCAAAGCCCCCCACGAAAACACAAAGTAGGCAGTGAGCACTAGAGGAGAACTGGCACCACTAAGCTAGTTTAAAATATGCTGCAAATATTTCATGTAGTGTCCAAAGTGAGATTTATGGTCATCATCCATTCCAAAGTATGTATAACAGTTCTCCCAACGTCATACTCTAGAAAGTAGCATTTTTTTTCAAAGGAAATTGGTCTGCTTTCACTCAAAATCTGTGCACTGTTTATGATCACACAGTATCTCATAAACAACTCATTCCAATCTGAGTCTTGTATGTTGGAAATGATGCATTAAACATAATTCACAGTATTTTGTAATACAGAAGACAGAGAAGTTGGGTGAGGCTTTTTCATGCTGATTTTTCACGTGTTAACGGGGCTGAGTCTGCAAAGACATGAATGCATATAGGGTATGTATATATATATATATAACCATATGAGACCCTAAACAGGTTTTGAACTATTTGGGAAAGACCCAAAAGCTTGATGGTTCACTTTCAAATCTGCATAATTTTCTTTTTTATTTAGAGGTCATATTCCAGTTCAATCCCATTCATAATCAATCAACATAAGCCCCAGATAAGGGCTGTCTGACAGCTGGGTGTTAGAAGAAAGCTCTTCTTCATGCATGTTTTAAAAACTTCACCATTAATCTTGCCATGAAATCTCAGTTAAATGATTGTGGAATATTACATCAAAGTTATCCAGTGATCAGCAATGTGACTTATTTTCTGACAAGTACAACTTTGTCATTTTTATCTGATGGTCATCACATCTTCACACAAAAATAGCTCTCCTTTTTTCTTCTCTCCCTTTTTTCCCCCCAGCTTGACTACAGTACGGATTTGTATTCTTGGCATTCTCATCCTGTTTGATGAGTTTTAGGAAAGTCCAATTGTCGTTTTGTCCCCAGAAGCAAAGAAAACACTGCCCTAAACTGATAACAACACAATTTAGCTGCCCTATAAACAGTCATTTTAACTCCATGATATGTGGCTGCTGCTTCAACATTCAAGCAATGGAAATGACATCATTATCAGGCAACTCTAGATGATGAAAAATGGCCTACATTATGGAACACTCTGAACCCAAGAAATCTTCAGCTATCAGTCATCGCCATTATAATGTATTTGCCTCTATCTGCAAATTTAGACCTACAATGAGACTGAACTTGCAGGGAAAAGAAATACACTTCCCAGAGGATCTTTGTATAATTAAGCAGAAACAGCACTGCATTTCCGAGGAGGATCTTAGCACAGAGGCCTACAAAAGCCTGAAGGCTAAGAGATTTCATCCATGCAAGAAACTCAATAATCCCAAGGAATATGGTCTTAGAGATGCTCTGTGGCTGTTAAAATAGAAATTTGGGGTGATTCTTTTTCATTTTATGTCTGTATTCTCCTGCAGGCTTTTTGTCTGCTGTAAGTAGCAGTATGCCAAATTGTTGTACAGCAGAAGTGTATTCCCTGCAGTAGCTGCCCTTCCAAAGGTAACACCAAAGCCTTGCAGAGTATACGACTTCTCAAAACCAGAGCTGTAAAGGAGAGTCCTCCCAAAGGCTGGAGCTGCAGAGGAGCTTGCATGAGTCATGCCGAGCTCACACAACAAGACCAAACGTCTCAAAGAGCCACCATGCAGCGGGGAGGAATGTAAAGCAAGGAAGGGGATTTCAAACTGGACCCAAGAACTGTCTGACCGGGGAGATGCTGCATCAGTTCTGGGGAGCAAGAGCTAAGTGGTGACAGAAAGCAACACCCTGAGATTCACAAACCTGTCTAAAACCACCATGGTGCTACCCTATGCTGTGAGCTTGTAGCTTCTCAGCTGTGGATGGGTGGGACAGAGAAAGAGAGCATGAAGGAGCAAAGGGAAGGTTGTCCTCAGAGCATCTCCCTGTCCAATACAGGGAGCCTTGGAAAGGCAGCCTGTTCTTGGGAGGTTTAAATCACTGTCCCCATGTTGGTAAGGGAGAACTAGGATTTTAGAAAACTCTGAGTAATTCAGGCTTCCATATGCATTGCAGAAATATTTTAACTATTGAGTGATTTAGGGCAAGGTAGAGCAAATGATCCTGGTATCTGCTAGAGCAGTAATGCACTGTCACGTTTCCTTTGCACTGTCCCTCACTGAGGAGCTTGATTTTACATCCATCTGCCCCGTGTCAGCTCTCCTTGCTCTATTAATTTATTGGGAGTAAGATTTAGTCTCTAAAGTGTACCTTTCTATGGCATTTAGCCTCCTACACAGACCAGGGATATTTGAACACTCTTGCCCTGTAAGCAATAGGAGGTTGTCTTAACATGTTTCTCCTTTTGGGTACCTCTCACGTCATGGGAAACAAAGCGGAACTTGCAGCTCTGTAGTGCCTAGATGTTGTACCTTAGGTAAAAAGAAAGACTTCCTTCCTCGGTCACTCTAGGGTTGGCTGTGAAGGGCTGCAGTGAAAACTGGGTAATGAAATCCCAGAGCTCCTGGAAAGCCGTAATCAAAGCAGCTTGGGACACCATTTTTCAAGGTGGAAGAGTTCCTGAGTCAAGAGATCACTTTCTTTCAAAATGAAAAGGGGAGAGAGACACTTTTTCCTCTTTAAAAACATTAAGTGAAGTATTTTGTCAACATTTTCTGCTGTATAAATACAAAGTCATTACTGGCAGTCTTAGCAACTTGTTTAGGTGCCAGAATAAAAGGCTTTCACTAACTAAAATGGTCCATGACCCTTCTAAGAAAGGTGCCAATAACATCGTATTAAAAAAACAAAGTGATGTAAATTTCAAAAGAAGTTTGTTTCAACTGTTTTCTTATAGCAAAAATTTAGAAATTTCAAGAAGTTTCTTCCTTCTACCTTCCTAATGGCTTGAATGGCACTGCTGTATACTCATGAAGCCCAGGCAAAACACCATTTCTCTGGCATCCCCAGCTTCCAGAATTTTGTCACGTATTCCTAAGTTTTCTGCTCTTAAAGTCTCTCTACCCAAGGCAGGAAATTATAGGAGAATTGCCATTGTCATTTGGGTTTTGCTTTGTTTTGTCTTTTTAAGAACATGTCAAGAATGTTTTTTATCCCAATGTTTATTAAGAAAAGCTTGAAAATGTGACTCATAGAGGCTCAGAAGCTGGCAATTAAATAAAAGAAAATACAGATTTACAGCTCCATTTTTCCAAATCCAGTGCTACGCATGGTGGGATGGGACAGGAGGAGGCTGACACATGGTTTTTGCATGAGGAGGCTCTAGCTGGGGCTCCGCTTCACAGCCCAGGGCAGGGGCCAAGCATGACCAGAGATTCTTGCCTAGGGCCAGCCCCAGGGCTTGGGCTCCCAAAGCTGAGAGGGGCCACAAACCACAAAGGCTACAGCTGAGCCAAGAACTTCCAAAACAAACCCTTGTACTTCTTTCTCCATGTTGCATTTTTCTCTGCCATAAACACAAGCAGAAGTCCTGTCCTGTGCTCAGAAAAGCAAATATTTGTTCCTGCATTCTTTACACGCTGAGCTTTAAAACTGACTTTCACCCATTTCTCATTACCACTGCACTTAATGATGGTGTATCCTCATCATTGCAGAGTGAAGACACCTCAGAGAGAGAGCCTGAGGAGCAGACAGGCACTCAGCCACAGGCCTGGCAAGGGGTAACTCAGGGATGCTGGATATTGCTTGCTTCAACCCTTCGGCTGTTGAGGGGACCTCTAAGAAAGACAGAGTCATGGCAAGGTCTTCCTTCTCTGCCTAAATCTCTGAGCTCCTAGATGTGACCTGCCTGGGAGAAAGATTAAAGGGGTGGCTCATTGCAAGCCCAGGGATGCCTTTTCCAGGGGCTTGGATCAGGCTCAACACCAGGGCAAAAGTACCACCTCTCGAGGTGGGGCGGTGAGAAATCCTCTGATCATTACAGTTTTCAGCAAAGACGAGTAAGTGAAGGAAACCTAGACTGTAACATATACTAGCCTTCAGGACAAGGAGGTACAGAACAGCGAATGCAAACAGGCAGAACTGTCTGTGTATCAAAAATACCGAGACAACAGCAAATGGTCAGAAAAGGATTCACAGGGGCTGGTAGAGCTGGAAAGGAAACCTCTTCAGTTGCGTGGATTTAAATTATTGCTGCAATTGCTGTCTGGATCCATGACACGCTTTGACATTGCCATTGGAAATCTAACGCTAGGAAAATCTTTTAAAGGGCAAAGATCTTAAAAGATACTGCTTCCCAGAGGGAAGGACTTTATCTGACTGTGCCTTTGGTAAATCTGACCTTGTGCCTCTCCCAGAGAAAGGTGACCCTGTCCCTGCCTAACCAAAGATGGGTTCAGGCAGTGGGGTACACCCAGAACAACAACCCCCAGGCTGCAGATCACTGCTTAATTTTCAATCTGATGCTGAACAGAACTTGAAATTTCGCCAAGGCACTTCTTGCTGATTCACCAGCTCCACTTAATGGCGTCATGATGGGGGAGCTACTGGCTGTGAAGAAGTGCTTCTGATAGCATCTCCTAACCCTCATAGCAGAGATTGCTGCTCCAGGCTACTCGCTGCCCTCCACCTACCCCACAGAGCCTGGGGCAGCTCACATGCCCCATGCTGCTGGGACCAAGGACAAATGCATGTGTTAGTGTTGTCTGGCTATTGGCAAGAGAGAAGGCTCCTCTGTTGCCTCCCTACCACATCCAGTGCAGCTCATCTGAAGTCTCGCATCTCTCTCCCCTTTTCATTTTCCCTCCATGCTGCTGAAGTTCCTAGGTAGGTATCAGAAGAAAGGACCCGCAGGTTCTAAATGCTTTGCAGATAACCCAAATGCTCCACTTCTGAGGGCACTGCAAAATGTCATGGTGGATCCACACACATCAACAGAGATTTGGGCCCAAACACTTAAACACCTGTTATTCCCCTGTCCTCTAAGAACTCGTATCAGTAAGGTGTTGGCAGTCAAACTCTTCTGCATCTCATTCATCGGAAGGAGAAGGGTTTCAGCTTGTTTCTTGAAGCTATAATCTATGTATCATTAACAAGAATGAGAGCTGGAATACATTTAGGTATGCACAGAGTTACACAGGCATTGGGCTTTAATAGTTTTCAGCAAGACTGAAGAAGAAAGGATATTAATACATAGTGGTATATAAGCATTCATGAAGCTGATGGAAATAGGGAATTCTGTGAACAGAAATATGAAAATCATTGACTGGACCACAGACCACAATGGGGATATGACAGTATCCACTAAGTAAAGATGACCCACAACTCTGTGTTAAAAGGACCACCATTTCTTTCTCCGATTTATTCTCAGACCTCCTATTCCTAATAGCAACGATAATTCCTGTCCACAAGAATAACAGCAGCTAATAGGTTTTGTGGCTGCTCTGTTTTGAAAGATAATGAGAGTGACAATATCTTGAATTTGCCACATCCTATCAATATTCTGAGAGAGCAAGGATCCCTTAACTATTAAAGCTATGTCAAGTGCAAGTGACGGAAATAAAAACACAGTGTAGATTTCTTCAGTGAAAGGCTGAGAGCAAAGATTCAAAGCTTAAAACTCTTTGCACGATCTCTGAATGAGTCACAGAAATCCAAAATAACCAAGAAATCATAAGAAAGCTTTTTTAAGTTTTTTTAAAAAAAAGACCAAATTCATCTGTAGGAAAAAATCTCAGGGAAATTATTCCAGGAAAGAATTTGTTCACTATACATGCAGCATTGTATGTCACATGGTCTAATTATAGGAATGAAAGCAACATAGGAATTAGATGGTCTTTTCAAGCCTGTAAGGAGTGTGAACAAAGAATATAATTACACACCGAGCCCGTTGATTAACCAATTACTAGTTAAAGCAGATTTAGACTTTAAATTAATTTGGTTCAGAATTCTGGGGATTTTTGGGCTAAGATAAACAGTGTTTGAAGATTAATTATCCTTGTCTAAGATGAAGGAACTCATTTCAATTTTGTTAGCGTGTCGAAAGACTCTGGCTGTTGCATGGGAGAGGGTAGACGGCAAATCTCAGCAGTATTGAACTGACTGATTAAAGTGAATTCTGAGACTCCTAATCACTCTAATCCTCACAGAGAGTGGCAATATTACAGACTACATTGTGCTAGCCCAAATTAATATTTAAATGAAAAAACAGACCAACATTTACCTAGAGGAGAAAGTGCCCTGTCTCCAAAGGACCAAAGGAAGTTTGGCCAAGGAATTACAAACTCAGTAGTGAAGAAACACTGAAGCACAGCTCTCCATACACCCTTGCCCAAAGCATAACAGGGAAAGTAAAGGTGCTGTTGTGCCTGCCATTTTTCTGTACGGTTCAGTTAGCACACGATCGCATCCTGACTGAACTGTGTGGGGTTGGGAATGTGACATTTTACTTCTCTTTCTGTAGTCCAGCTATAGCCCCAGTCAAGCATTCGGTAAAGGAAAGACTTGACATTACAACAGCTGTCCTGGAGTGTAGATAGATTTCCTCGTCAGTGTGCCTAGCAAGGTACTCAGCTGCCTAAATTCCCCTGATGTACAGAGGAGCACGTACACCGTGGTGTTGGTAAGTGCCCTGGGCCAGCAGAGCCTGCTGCCTGCACCAGAGCCTCCCCGCCCCTCACTGGGCTTCTCCATTAAATGTCCCCAGTTTGCCTCCTTCAGGGGTCAACTTTTGTCTTCATGCTGGGAGTCTCTTGGAAGAGAAGGATTTCCACAGCAAGAAGTAGCCCAAACCCTAATCTAAATCCTAGTTTTATGTATAGTTTGATGAATACAGTCAGCAAAGGATACCTTTTGGGAAGCCCCTGGCGAGCGCCATGGTACTGCTGCCTGCTGAGCACCCACTCCTCACCAAAGCAAAGCACTAGTTTCACTAAACTTCGATGCAATCCAGTAAGACCTGGATTCCTTACAGCCACATTCCTTAGGCAGCATATTTCCACTGGAGTCAGTATAAAGCACTGCAGTTTACAAAAACAGGCAGAAGGGATGAACTATATTTTTGAAACACAAGAGCCCACAAGAGGTCTGGACCTCCTTGTGCTAAGTGGTGTAACAGCCTGTATCTCAGAGAACATGGCAAAATAGATGCAAAATGGCAACAAAAAAATGATGGAATAGAAGAAAGACTACAGATTGCCTGCAGAATGAGGCAGGTCCAATGGGGTTTCCAGAGTCCAGAGAAGCAAAGTATATTTGCAAAAGCTAGGAATGCAGGGATGAGAGCAAAAAAAGCATCAGCCACTGCCACTGAACAATGTCCCCTCATATCTCTCTGCTTCCAGCTCGGGCTGAGCCTGACTTGCATGTTTCTTTTCCCAGGCCAGCAAGTGGCTATGGAGCACCTAGAGCTGTGCTGAGGAGGGAGCTGCAAGTCCCAGCTGGCAGCACTGGAGGTGAAATAGCACTGGTGGTCCTAATTCCCATCCTGGGGGGCAACGCACAGCCTTAACCCCCCAGATTTCCCCCCAGTAGCTGCCTTTTGGTCGTGCAGATGTGCACACATACGAGATACATTATAGGCATCAGGTGAAACCTAAACTGAGCTGCAGAATAGCAGAGAAGAGATCTGTGTCTTTGTGTATAACATCTTCAAGAATAGGATTCTGGGCACCTGCTGTTGCAGGCACACACACACACACACCCCCAGTGTGATGCTTGACAGTTTCTTAGCGCAGAGACTCCAGGGACAGCACATGTATCTTACATGCAGGAGTCATGCCCAGAGAATTCATCCTTTTTAAAGAAAACCTGTCCCTGAGAACCCAAACCTTAGATCCTTAATATTGAGCTAAGCAAGTATCCTTATGCAAATAATTTTCAGAAGTTGAGGAGCCAGCTTTTCTTCCCTCCTTCCTCTCCTCCCTGAGTCACGTTCCCACATTCCCCCCCCCAGTGCTCACTTGCTTCCACACTGCTTAGCCAAAGGTAGGTAAAATTCATCTGTGTTTCAAGAAGCCCCTCTGCAAGCCACAGGACCCACAAGTCCCATGGATGGACATCCTGAAGCAAAGCCTCAGCTGCCCCTTTTCCGTCTGTTTTTAACTCTCTTTCAAAATCTCCTCCACTGCTTTGAATCCCTGCTGGGGCCCCATCTCCAGCTGGGGTGGCAGAAAACCACCCTGGGGCTGGGGTAGGGATGCATGGCCAGTGGCTGTGCATTGACCGCTTGCAGCAAGGACACGGAAAAGGGATAACCAGGGCAGGAGGAGCATCATCTGGATCAGAGGTATGGCAGGAGTGGGGGGACTGTGCCAAGATCCCCAACTTCCCTGTCGAGCCACAGGCTGTCGGGCTCACCACAGCTGGAGCGGCGGGAAGCCAGGTCCACACACAGCTCCATCAGATCCTCGTTGAGCCAGGGTGAACAGGGCTTGTGGCTTGGGCAGGTTTGCACAGAAAAGGCAAAGCTCCCTGTGCAGATTGTCTGCACTCCCGTTCCAGAGTGCACAACACCAAAAGTATTGCCAGATTTTACATGTACATGTACATATACCCAGTTGTATATGGATTAAAAAATAGTATTTTCCACTGCCCTCACTTGCAGAAACAGACATTGTTTTGGATGAAACTTAAATAAAACAGCAGCTTGAGGCAGATGCACTTGGCAAAAAGAAAAGCAACTAGAAATAGACTCTTACCATGGAAAATGTTGTGCAGGCCTCTTAAGAGGAGATGCCACCAGCTCTGCCTGAAGCCATGAATTATTCCTTTCAGCTCTTGCATCTCACGGGAGTTTCACAGGACTGGCGGTACAATGCCTCATGGGGAACGGGCAGGCGATGGGTGCCTGGGGCACTTGAGCACCAGGTGGTGGTTTTGGATGGGGAGGTCTGGGTACCCCTGCTCTGGTGATGCCCAAGGGCTGGCTGCTGGCTGCTGTCCACCCCTTGCAGCCAGAAACAGCTGCACAGCCTCCACTCAGCTGAAGCCATCCAGAGCATTCATCTGATCGTTGACATGCCACTGAGAGCCACCATGCCCTCAGAGGCCCCGGGAGCTCAGAAACATATGGTTCTCCTCAGTGTTGTACACCAGGGTTGACATATCTTCTGCTTCACCCACAGCTGCTTGTGCTGCAGCATCCTGCAGCTTGGGCACGTTCAAATCCTCCGAACACCCACCAGAAATGTGAAATGAAAATGTAGTTTGTTAGAGCATTGCTGCAGGACCAGGAACAGGTTCTGCTTTGTGAAATTAAAGGGGTGCCCAAAGGCATCCTGAGCTGCTTCTGTCACCAAACGCTGCCTACCCAGGACATGGGGTCTCAAGAGGCTGTGCTCTGCTCGGTGCTGGCACTGCTGCCCTCAGCATTGCCGTCTCTAGCTGCAGCTGTGATTTATGTTTTTCTACAAAGCTGGGGCCGGGTAAGTCACCCTGCAAAACAGCAGAGGAGTGAGAGGCCAGACCTGTGCTCAGCTATGCCCAGGTGTAACCAGGAGGTCTCCACTGCTTTCAGGGAGCTTCCCTGGCAACCATCCCACAGTCAGCGCCGCTCCAGTGGTCACTGAGTGCAGAGAGTGTTCAGGTGTGAATCGCTCTCACCTCAGCAGTGGGAAACTGGAAGCCACTGGGACAGTGATAGCACCAGAGAGAGACATTGCAAAATGCCAAATTTCCAGAGGCTCAGCGTGCAGTGGCATGGAACTCCCAAACCTCTCTGCAGTGGCCTCTGAGGGGCTTTGCCCTCTGGAAGGGGAAGGCAGGTGGGTTGCTGTACTGCTGTTGTGGTGAGTTACACTCAGGCGCGGCACAGGAGCAAGATGGGCTCTCCTCAGCTCAGAAGGAGGAAGGCTTTCCTGACCAAGTGCAACCCCGAGGTCTCCATCACCCCCTTGCCACTCTCCACATCGCAGCAGGTGTGAGCGGAGGCTGGGAGCAGCCCACTCCTGCACCCCAGCAATCCTCCATCATTCTAAGAAGATATCTATGTTGTCATGTCACTCCACAGTTGGCTTGCTCTTAAGACCGTCCAGAGATCGGGAGATCTGGAGACCCAGGCACAGGGTGGGGAATGGCCTGAATTTGAACTTCAGCACTACTGGCAGTGAGGACACATTCGGTTCCAGCCACATGGCACAGAAAAATCAACTGCATGTTTGGGCACAGCTAAGAAAAGACAGCAGAGATTTCACCATTGCACTGGAAGCACCTGGAAGTAGCTCTCAAGGTGCCTTCAAAGTTAAAGTGGAGGATGTTTTGAGTTCTCAGGGAGCAAAGATGACAGGAATAGCGTTCTGATCTGTCTCAGATGTGTCGAGCCAATAGGATCAGACCTATCAAGACATTTAGGCTCCAACTTCCTACTGAGTTCAATGCCAAGTTGGATATGCCAGCAAGAGCGAGCTTGACTCCCAAATTCCCTTTTGGATCTGAATTTTTAGCTTTGGCTGTTGTCATTCCAATGCTATTCCATTCGCTTTAGCCTCATGTCTCTGGTGACATTATAAATGAATACTCAAAGGAAGAAAAAAACTTGGATACACTCAGCCAGTTGTGCAGTTCTCCCACACAGGCACACAAGTACCCCAGAGGTAATCAGCTGGAACACTGCATGGTGAAATCCAGCCCCGGATTATCTTACCACTGCATGTGGTAGTCAGTGATGATTAAATTAGCCAATGCTTTTTAAAAATCCATCCATACATGCTTGACATTGAATGTCTGCATTAGTGAAGACCACAGGCTGTCTATTCAGTGTGCAAAGCAATATCCTTTGTAATTCCTTCTAAATTTATTGCCTTTAATGTTGTAAAGACCTATTGTTCTCATACTGTGGGACAGGGTCAGAAGGGAGCAGCTGATGAGTTCTCACTGTGCCCTTCAGAATTGGGAACATCTCACTTAAACACTTTTTAACTCAGCTCCTTGGTCAGATAGGGAAAGGCTTCTCTGGCCATGGCTTTTGTAATTTCTCATTCTATGGGACATTTCTAAGCAGACCAGTTCTTTTTGCTTAGCAGATCTCACTGTACCTTTAAAGCAAGATTAAGTGGCTCCCAGGTCTTATTACCCCTCAAAGTGGAGATGAGAGATTCAGTGCATGGGCAGCCTTTGAGATGCAGAAATGAGAAGTGCTAGAGGCACAGCAAATGTTCAGGTAGGAAAGCAGGATGGCAGGACTGAGCCCCTAGCTCTCCTCCAAGCAGTGCTGCCACAAGAGCGAGGCCATGTGGCACGTCTCTGCGGCACTGGCATGGAGAGACCCCAGGAAGCTCAAAGCAAGCTTTGGCACCAGAGGTGCCAGGGACGCCACTGAGCTGTCCTTCCAGAGCTAGCTTATTCCAAGGCTAGTCAGTTCACCGCACTAGCACTGTACTGCACCGGGGATATACTATTTTCCATCATCTGCCAGCCCAACAGAGATTCCCCTCCACCAAATAACACATCGCAATAGGAGGCAAGCTTCCCCCATTGTTCCATACCAATGGCACTGAAAAAGTCCCAGGGGACATTCATAAACCCAAGGCACTTCTGCACCAGGCGAGATGCTTCACGCAGTACTGTGTGACACAGCTGTTGAAATTAATTAGGTGCACAAGGCAACAGACTCGCTACTAACAGCAGGTTATCAGGGTACGAGCTCTACACTGGCTGCCCAGTACACCTCTGGGACAGAAGGCAGCTATGTGACATCCATGTGGTAGCACTCTTTTGCCTGGGGTGGCAGCAGTAGCTGCAAAGATATGGGATGTGGTTAAACAGGCCAGCAGTATCACTGGATACTCAAGATCCCTGGGCATCCTGGGCTGGTTCATCTTGTAGAAACACAGTTTTGTTACTCCCTGACTCCCTCTGTGCTGATCAGATGTACAACCTGCCACACTCAGTTTGTAGTTGTAGATATATTGCAAACCTGGTCCTGTGCTTCTCTTTCCTCAACTCTTGCCAAAATTAGTCCTATGTGGCTGACACTACGTGGCAGCCACGTTGTTTTCTGCATGGTTTCAGGACAACTGGCATGGGGCAATTTCACAGTGTGGCTGGGTACTGGCTGCCATGGCCTTAAATCATGCAATGCCTCCTCTGACAATCCTGGCTGCCAAGTTCAAGCCAGCTGGGACAAAGTGAGTAGGTATTTAAGCATGCATAAAGGTAAATGGGAAAAGCGAAAACAGGTTACAAATGCTCCAGTCCTTATAAAAAAATCAGTCTTCAGGGCACTTTGACTACTTGGCTCTGGAAGTATGCGAGCTCCCATGTTAGAAAGGAGGTTAAATCACTTGCCCCAACAGTCACATACAGCAGAGGCGAGGTCAGGATTAGAGAGCCAGGTCCCTGGGTCGCCAGCCCACCAGCAGGCCGGTAGGCCATATTGACACTATAATTATACATTCCCCTTTCGCCCCTAGAGCTTTTTGCTAGAGCAAAATAATTAAGCTCTCCTTCTGGCTATCCTCTTTTAACGAAATGGTGCACATAACACAGCTTGGTATTTATTAACGATAATGAGTTTTTAAAACAATTTGAGGCAGCAACTCACCTTTCACTTGTGTGGTTGTGGTGCATGTCCAGTATCATTCCAAATTTAATGATGCCATGCGTCTTGGGTCAGTCTGCTTTAGAAGGCAGTCTGTAACATAAAATACAGCAGCCTCCATTTGCAGTCAGGTCATTCTGAATGAAAAGCAGGTCCGGGCTTGAACTAACAGGAGCAGACGCCAGCTTCACCTTCTCTTTGAGGGCTGATGGTGGTTTATTAATTTTTAGAACAAGGTCACAAGTTTATTTTCCTGCTGCATCTCAGTTAGTGACCTCGCATCTCGTAGGCAAGTAAACACAAGCCTTCAATACCTGACACTCCCAATGTTTCTTAACACGGAGAAGCAAAAATGTAAGCCTCAAATTTACAAGAAGCAGCTGAGGTTACATATTAATACCTCAGTTGCTTGAGCTGAGGTGGTTTGATTAGCGCAGATCAGCTCTCTGTCACAGAGATCATGGCAGTCAAAATCAGGCTGGTGGCTGCCTGCTATAGTGGAGGGCTGCAGCGCATGAACCGGTCATTTTTTAAAGATTCTGGTCTCCAGTGAAACTCTGCTGTTGGAGATACATCCTTGGGAATGCCTCTGTGGGCTGATGTGGGAGGCTGCGATATGGTTCTCCTTCCCTGGGAGAACAGGTTCTGGCCCAGAGACCCCTGCCCTGGCCAGGATGGGACCTCTGAAAAGCCCCAGCCCAGGGCCCTGATTAGGGCTGGTTCTGGAGAACTGGAGGTATTTTGAAAACATGTGAGGTTCAACTCCGATGATATGACATTTGTGAGATGAAGGTGCGGCAAAGGAGTATACATTGCCACATTACGGCTGTAGGGTGATGTGACCATACGAGTAGCCAAGGCCAGATCCTGCGCCGCATGGGCTGCTGCCATCCCACCCAATGCCAGGAGCCATCATGGCTTTCCCCCAGCTGCAGACCCAGATCCCTGGCTTTGTCCTGCCTCCAAGGGGCAGAGCTAGCCGGCAGCAGCAGCCCCAGCCCTTGTCCCCCAAAGGGGACATGAAGAGTACAGGGCCACCGCTCCAAAGGTAGCCACGTGCCTGAGAATCCCTGTGGCCAAGGGGACTGCAAGACCCTACAGGACATCCCACCGCTTTGCCAGGGGCTGGAGTCGGGGCAGGTGCAGGACCCCCGGCAGGCTTGCTCAGAGATTCCCTGCTTAGTACTGCTCCCAGTACGCCAGTCCCGCTAGCTCATGCACCACAGGAGCTCTGAGCAGCAGGCAAGTCCTGCTGCTCCGACAGCCATGGTTATTAATAAAAGACAGAAAAACTAACCAGGTTGCTTGCTAAACTGCATGGGCCCAAATCTGCCTTACCTTATTCAGGGGAGAAATTCCACCAAGGACTGAGGAGTTGCACTGGCTGAAGCCCAAGCTGAGCTTAGCACAAATACTGCTTAACTTTTCCGTGAGACATTAGTGAGTCTAATAAATCCCTGTATAACACCTTCATTATGCGGGATTTACTGTAATATGCTATATACACTTTATGCCTCACCTGCATAAACAGCCACGTTAAGGCTATAAATTACAGCATTCGTATTAACATATTGCAGGCACCTCAACCAAGGTGAAATGCTTAATGGCTTTCAGTAAGCACCCAAATTGCAAGAAAGTGCGGAGCAAGAGAGAAGCTCCTCTAGTAACTGAGACAGACTGCTCGAGTGCTGTAAGCCTTACAAAATTATTCTTCAAAAGAAAAAAATAAAAAGAAGAAAAGTTCTAAACCCCCAAAGTTTTGCGTATTGCAGTATTAGTGCTAGACTTCAAGGCTTTCTGACGGAAATTGGCTCCGATTTTTGAGATACGCATTACATCATAGTCTTCTTTTAGGGCATTATGT
>NW_009259489.1:2987339-3004334 GCF_000687185.1 Egretta garzetta | reverse complement strand
GAGACGCATTATCTCGGCTTGGCCCAGCATTAGCGATTTTTGTGGGCCTACTGCAGTGTTCCCAAAGCACTGCTGGGAACCACAGATTGAAATCTGAAACGTTTATCTTTTACAAAGCTGAAAAAGAGGAAAGATGTTAACATCAGGCATCACTGACTTCCTTAACCCTCTCCTGACTCCGCTTCTTACTGGGGCTTGGTTTTGATGTCTTTGAGCGTGCTGCACAAATGAGGTAACCTTTAAAAACTCACATTAGAGGGGCCACAATACAGTGTTTCTTCCCACTCTCTGAGAATTGCCCTTGCAGCTGCCTGAATAACACCTCCCTGGTCTTTACAAGATGTCAACATGAATCAGACTGTACCTACGTACACTGACAAGCTATGTGCCACAGACACGGCTAGAACATATATTAAGAATAAAAGGGGAAGGCAATGAAAAGCTTTATGTGACTCAACTCTTATTAAAATTTTTATATAGTATCGAGCAGCCCTGATTTTTCTATTTTTCAGCACGTATAGAGATCATGCACACCCGGATGGATCCTCACATCCTGATCCTTTTGAGGACACAAAAGCAGAATTCCAGGAGGCTTATGCTAGAGAGCAATTTTTATGCAGGGAACTGAGCAGATATTATCTCTTCTGACTTCAACCATGAAATTAGAAGCTCATTTCGTCTCACTGCATCCAGGGCAGGATTAAAGGCTGTGTCATGGAGGGAACAGACAGGTGTTTTCAGGATAAAGCAAGGATACCCGAAACCCCAGAGAATCCCAACACCTCTCTCCCCACAAAAGCACAATTATAAAAAGGGGCTGTGAATGCTAAGAGGAAATGGGAGACATTCAACCATGACTAACTTGCAATTCCCTCTTTTGTTATAAGCTAACACTAGTCATTGGAGTGCTTTAATTTCCCTGCTCCATTTTTTATTTAGATTGTGTGTTTCAGTGAGTTGTCACATTTTGGTGCTTTAAGGCTCTCTGCTACAGCTGTAGAGTATTTTCTAGAAAGATTGCAACAGCAACTGCTTCCATCACAAAGGAATGATTAGTGTCATAATCAGAACTCATGAGGCAGGACATTGTTTAATCCTGCCAGAGATCTCTTTCCCACTTGGACTGAAAGCTTTTCCTTTTCCTTCATTTCCTTTCAGATCACAGAGCCTTGAATAACAAAGCATTAGGAAGGAGAACAAGTCCTCGCCTGTGCTTGGCACCTGCTGTCCCCATCTCCATGCTTACAAGGTGATTTTTCTGGCCCTAGCAGCCTCTTTTCACAGGCGGAAGTTTTATGATTTGGGGGCCAAGTACTTTTAACACTTAATGTTCCCAAAGGGGTGTGGGTGGCAAGTCCCCATCCTGCTACACTTTGCCATCATGACAAGGTTTTGCAGGTAACGCCTCGTTAGGTGTGAAACTGCTACCCACAGGAGGGAAAATCCAGCTTGTTTTGTTGAAGAACTGGTCATGAGAGGTGGAAAAAAAAATGGGTTTCCAGATATTTTCACCAAAAAATATGTTAATGGTTTGTTTGGCAATGATCCCTTTCACCAAGAAAAGGTGGTAATGTGCTGTGATACCTCACCCAAGGAAAATATGCATGCCGCGACAAGACTGAGTTACCCACCACTTGAAGTGGCAACAAGACAGCCCACAGACAGGTGGGCTAACTGCCTGCTGAGCCCTCTGGAAGGTCAGGGACTGATGTTGTATATAACGTGGTGGCGGCTGCTAGGTTCACTGAGGTGAAATGCTATTACAGACTGGTACTTTATGAGTCCTGCATGGCTCGGGACATTAGGCCACAATTCACCGGCAGAGGAGAATATATTGATCTGAGAGATCCACACTTCTCAAAGATGTTTTAGTTAAGGTATTGCAGCAAAATGCGCTTAAAATTCAAAGAAAGTAAATAAAAATACTTTTGTTCTGCACCCCAGGGACTAGTAAAACTGCAGGCGTGGCATTATAAAATACCAGGATTGAACTCTGCTCCTAATCAGCGTAGCATAAACCTGCGTTATACCTCAGACTCTAGTGGAGCTACTTTAGTTTTATGCAGGTTTAAACGAGAGCATAATTTGGCCAATGGTGCCAAGCAATGGGTTAATACCAGACCGAGCACGTTAGCAGGGAACTCATGAAGGTTTCATATGTCCTTCAGGCTGCACAAAGAAGTCCCCCTCTGGCAGAAGGTGCTGGAGGATGGCTGGTGCCAGCTGGCATCGCCCCAGTGGGAGAACAGCACCCCTGGGCTATGGGGGGACATGGGGACGGTTGCTCTAACCCACAGCTTCCCTGCAGATGGAGATACCCCCAGTCCCCCGTGCCTCTCCCCAGCAGTTCACAGAATCATAGAATCATAGAATCATTTATGTTGGAAAAGATCATCAACTCCAACTGTTAACCTAACACACTGCTAAGTCCACCACTAAACCATGTCCCTAAGCACCTCATCTATCCTTCTTTTAAATACCTCCAGGGATGGGGACTCTACCACCTCCCTGAGCAGCCCATTCCAGAGCCTGACAACCCTTTCAGTTAATAACCCTTTCAGTTAATAAATTTTTCCTAATGTCCAACCTAAACCTGCCCTGGTGCAACTTGAGGCCACTTCCTCCTGTCCTGTTGCCCACTCCTCTGGACCTGTTCCAGCAACGCAACGTCTTTCTTGTAGTGAGGGGCCCAAAACTGAACCCAGGATTCGAGGTGCGGCCTCACCAGCACCAAGTACAGGGGCATGATCACTTCCCTGGTCCTGCTGGTCACACCATTCCTGATAGAAGCCAGGATGCCATTGGCCTTCTTGGCCACCTGGGCACACTGCTGGCTCATATTCAGCTGGCTGTCAACCAGCACCCCCAGGTCTTTTTCCACCATGCAGCTTTCCAGCCATTCTTCCCAAGCCTGTAGTGTTACATGGGGTTGTTGTGACCAAAGTGCAGGGCCTGGCACTTGGCCTTGTTAAATCTCATACAGTTGGCCTCAGCCCATCAATCCAGCCTGTCCAAGTCTCTCTGCAGAGCCCTCCTCCCCTCAAGCAGATCAACGCTCCCACCCAGTTTGGTGTCATCTGCAAACTTACTGAGGGCACACTCAATCCTCTCGTCCAGGTCATTGATAAAGATGTTAAACAGAACTGGGCCCAAAACTGAGCCCTGGGGAACACCACTTGTGACCGGCCACCAACTGGATTTAACTCCATTGACCAGAACTCTCTGGGCTCAGCCATCCAGCCAGAGTATGCCTGTCCAAGCCTGGAGCCACTGCTCATGGGCAGCTCCCTCTGACCCTGCATGCCCTCCCAGCTGTGGGGTCCCTCCCTGCAGGGGGTGCAGGTCTGGTCCCATACCCCACGGACCCCCTATGCCTTTCCCTCCCCAGCTGCCTGTGCCTACGGGAGCAGCAGTACACGCCTCCCTTCCCCGTGCCTCTGCACGCCTGGAGCATGCAAGAGGCCATGCTGGGGCTTTTCCCTTGCCAGCACCGTCAAACACCACGGGCAGCAGGGAGCAGTCAGGAGTCATCTCCAGCGCCCAGCCCAAGGCAGCACACAAACTCAGCAGGCACTTCTTGCTGTCAGGGGATGGAGGGCTCCAGACCCTGCGTGCATCTGAGGACCAGACCCTGCATAAATAACTCCCCTTAGCTGCAAGAAAGACAGAGTTGCCAAAGGTGAGCCTTACCAGTGCCTACCAGGGCTAGTTAAGTTCCCCGCCTTAAATATTCATTTGCCTTCTCTCCTTTCCACTCCAACATCCTCAGACATAATTTACAGAGGGATTCTTCTGATTTTAATTAAGTGCAAACTCTTTTTTTTTCCCCCAACAGTGTGAAATTAGCAGCCTATGCCTGATTCCCCACTGCATGGCTCTGGTTTTACAGCTGTGTAGCTCAACCGATTTTATACTTCCCTGAGTTAAGAGGCTCACAGGTGAATTTATGTCAGGAGAAGACACCAGCCTGCTACAGCCCCGGTGAGAAGGCCTTAACTCGCAGGGCTGCAGCTCACAGCTCTAACTCTAGATTAGATGGGGAAGGAGTCTTTTTGTCAATGAGTGAATCTCTTAAATAGCTGTTTTCGAAACAATTGGGTCAAACTTGGTAAGTTTCCAAGGGAAAAAAAAAATGGCAGAAGTATATCAAAGCTCAAGATTTTTGTGGGGTTTGACGTTTGGGAATTTGTTTTAGAAATGCTGCACCATTTTCACCCAACATTGAAGAATGAAACTTTTCTACTCCTCATTTTGAAACACCATTCTCCACTTCAAAACTGATCCAGGTCCCCCTGTAAAATGGGAAAAATGTTTCGGAGAGCATTAAGCAATGACAAAATGGAACTGAAATATCGTCAGCAGGTCAGCCAGAATTCAGGCATTAGTTCAAAAAAATTCTTCAAGCTTTATTATTTTTTATTTGGTGGTTTTCCCATAATTTTTGGGTTTTGATTACCCACACCATTACAAAGCCTGTTTGTCACTCAGTTGTTACCGCACAAGTCACAAGCAAAGAGGTGTTGGTTCAGCACACCCGCTCTGGGCTGAAACTGGTGGGACATGACAAAAGTCCAAGCCCTCACAGTGGGCACCTGAACTTGCCATTCACTCCAGAGTGCTATAGATTATCAGGCCATGGGCACAGAAACCCCTTTTTGGGGTACCCACAGCTTTTGGCTTCCTGTGCAGCCTCATGAACACGCTGTATCCCAGCCATTCCCTGGATCCCAAGGAACCCACATATTCATTCATTCCCCATCTAGTCTTGTAGGAAATCAGGCAGAATTGTCTCTGGCTGCTGAGTTATTCTCATCTAGTGAACATATATGTATTTAGACAATTTACATTTCCTGCTATGTTCCCCCTCCCCCATTGCAGTCTAATTCCTACATCCAGTGCCTTATGGGTTCTCCTCTTTACTCAATTTATTTTCAAAGCATGCTATTTATAAAAGCAATTCAGCCTCCATGTAGTTAGCCCTGACTGTGTAAAGTCACTGGTGATCATTTATGGAGAAGGCCTGCCCTGTGTGTTGTTCACCTGAGAATCAATATGGGTTTGACTCAAAGCCCGCTGCAGCCTTTTCGTCGGCCTGGGCCAGCTTTGCATTCAGCCTATCTTGAAGAGCAGGCTCTTGTCTGCTCTGCTGAAGCATTACTAGAGACAGGAGTTTTGGGAGAGCATTCTTTTTTGGTGAGGCTTCTTGACTCTCAGTGAGGGTGATTTTAAACTGGCTGTGCGTGAGCAAAATGGAAAATTTTTCTTAACTTAAAGATTTTTAACTTTCAGACTGTCAAGGAAATTTCACTCCAGCCAAGCACTAATGCAGTCCAGTCATCCAGACTGAGCTTTCAAACCCTGGTACAACGCTCTGAGGGGGCACTGCTCTCTGCTGAGCACAACGTGAGCGTCTGGACAAGGATGTGCCAGTATTTCTGTGGCCGTCCTGGAGACAGAAGTTGCTGCAATATTGTATTTCACTGTAATAGTTGCCGTTAAGTAGACATGTGCTCCTTGTTGCATCAGCTTGCCGTTGGCACAGGGTGGGCAGCCAGGGCTGCAGAAGGTGAGTTTGGGTGATACCTGGAGCGATGGCACCTGGGAGCTAGTGATGCATAGGCCTCGTCATTGGGAGCCTTGCTCTTCTTTAGCAAATCAACAACACACAGTCTGAAACAGCTGTCTGTGGTCAGCCGCAAAACATGGGAAATAATACTCCCCACTCTTCCCTATCTATCTGGATTACAGGGAATTGTAAGGGGATGTTGGGTTGTACCACAGGTGATGGGTGCAAACAGGGACAGGCTCACACCTGAGAGAGAAAAGGGTTCAGGGCATCCTCGTGATGTGCGGAAATAGCTACCAAAGTACAGTGATATTTAGACTATGTCGCTGCCAGTAAAGCTGCGAGCTCGGCGGGCAGCCAGCATTTCATATGCAATCTTCTCGGGGCTGCAATAGCGGAGGGGGGGAGGGGGAGCAAAAGGAGTACGTCCCATGTACCCAGCCACACTCTGCCCTAAAAGGGGTGCGAGATTTGAAGCAGGTGCTGAGGCTTTGAGGTGATATGTCAGCTTTTGAAGCGCTGCCTGGGACTGCCTTGTCACGGTGCCCAGGGCTCATACTGCTGCCCCAGGGGCTACTGAAATGCCAGGAGGTCAGGCACTCGCTGCATTACCCCGAGGCTCCAAGGGGTTAGGGATTGCTCCCTTGCCCTCCAAGAGAGGTAACAAAGAGAGATGAATCTCAAAGGTGGTGGCAGAGCCAAAATATCGTGTTGTGGCTCTTGTCCTCACTGGCTGGCTGAATTTTCTTCTCTCTCCAACCCATGTTGCAAAGGCTGAGAGGTGCCCCTGTGCTTTCTCCTCTTTACAGCCAACAACCTGCCCATCCTTGCTCTGGCACCTCCCAAAAATGAGAGACTCCAGGAGAATATCTGAACCACAGAGCCGGAGGAGAGTCATCTGGGTGCAGTAGCACAGGGACATGGCTTGTGGGGAAGGAGCAACATCTCTCAGCCATAAAGCAAGTGATGATCAAGGCCTGGCCCTAAAAGTCAATGCAAGCAAGAGCTGCATGTAGCAGTTGCTGGAGATTTGCAGCTCCTCCTTGAGCATGGGTGGCAGCTGTTGGAGGAGGGTCAAGAAAAGGGGTTTTTCCCTCAGTTTTCCCCCTGTCTGTGCACTTGGTGGCCATAGTGCACCTCCCCAGCAGAGCTGCAGGCTGGCTGTGTGGGAGCAGAGTGAGCTCAGCTGACACAGTCTTAAAAATGAACTCAGTGAGGTGAAAAGATCATTTTTCTCTCCTGACATTTTCAACTACTTACTTGCTTAATTATCTGTTACCAGAATATCTCCCTGTAAGCACCAGCAATTTCACCCATTAGCAATTAGTGAAAGCAGTTATTCTACTGAACTTTGTGCAGTTGAATAATAGATTAATACCCATCCCTCTGAGTATGACTACATGGGGCAGATTCCCAGCTGGAGCAGGCTGACTTAGCATTATTCACATTAACAATTTACTTTTACATTCAAAAAACAATTTGAAAACTATGTATCTTTTTTCCAAGAAGAATGACTTTGTGTCCTCCTGTTTGGGCATTCTAGCAACCACGTGCATTTTTGTCATGCAAATAATTCCAGCAGTGATCCAGTGAACAGATAAATTTCTGACTTGCCCATATTCCAGCTATTGATATACTTTTTTTTAGAAAGAGCAGCCAGTAGAAACCCCCTGAAATATGCAGGGTTAGAGTGAGCTTTAATGAAACCACCTTCACATTACATCTTCCAGCTCCAAAATATCATAAAAATTTTAAAGAAGAGAACTTCTAATGGAGTTACGTCACAAGCAGTAACTACACTGGACCATTAAAACTTGCCAATGGAAAATTCACAGCACAAATGTGACATTGTAATTAGATCCATTTTATCATCTACAGATAAAATACCCATCTCCCTCCAGAAACTAAGCAATTGGGTCCTGTCTTTCAAAGACTTCGCAATAAAGCAAATTCAGTGTCTGTAAGTTAGGAGTTCCTGTATAAAGAGCAGTAAAAGACTAGAAAGGAGGGATGACATATACTTTAAAAGAAGAGAAGGATTCTTTAGAAAAGTCTACAGAAAAAAAAAGAATTAGAGAAGTCCCTTTCTCTGGGTTTTCCCTTGCAGTTTTTACGAGTCGTTTATAATCACGTCCCCACAAAATGATCTCTGCAATTTTAAAACTGTTTCAACTTTGTGCAAGCGTGCATGGATTCTGTTGCTAATTTACAAGGTTTCATTTCCTAAGAACTGTTCCCTTGTTACAGGACATTGCCCTTTCTTCCCTTATTTAAAAAAAAAGAAAAAAAAAGGATCCTTAGGGCTGCAGAGTGCTGCATGTGATTTTGATTAAAGTCAGAAGCTAGAGGGGTCAGCCGCATCTGTGTTTATGTCCGCGATTACAAGAGCAGCTCCTCGCTGCCGTCACCAGTCGGGCAGCACGGGTAAGACAGAAACTGACGGCTATGTGTTCGGGTCCAGCAGAGACACATGAGATTGCTGATCAGATATCTCACGGCCCGGGGTGCAAGCCAGCCTGAGGCACTTCTGCCACGAGCTGACCCTGCTCATCAGGGCCAGGCATCCCAGGGTGGCTGCTGGGTGCCGGGCATCTCTACAGCATTCCGTCCCCACGCCGCCTGGGTCGAGGGGCACGCCTGCTGCCCCCACCATGCACACGGGCCCGGCTGCCCCAGCGTGGACCCCCTGCAGCTCCCCAGGGGTTTAGGCACTTGCCCCCACCCTGGGCCATCCCACAAGACTGCCCAGGCCATGCCACCTCTGCAGCCAGTGGAGAGACCAAAGGCAATGGAGATTTCGCAACTAAACTTAGGCAGCTACAAAAGCTGACCTGATATTCTCCACCACCCCCTCCAGGAGGTGCATAACAGGAGGTACAAGCCCACCCTGCTGCCTTTGGGGCAATAGGCAGAGGAGCCCAGCTTCTCCTTCAAGTGTGGGGCAAACAAAATCAGGGGAGGCCACGGGCACCCTGAAAGGATAAACTCAAAGTCTGGTAAGGGAGGTGTTAAGTGTGGGCCCACAGGCTGCTCTCCTCAAGAAGCCAGGAGGGAAAGGCTTGGTGGATGGACAGTGACCCGGCAGGAGCATGCCCAAGCTGGCCCCTGGCCCCTGGCACATACTAAGGGGCCCACATTATGCGGGGTCTTCCTCTCCAAAGAGAGGTCTTCCTTTCCTGCTTTCTTCCCAAGCAGACTATATCATTTCAACCCCTAATGGTGGGGGTCTCCCCCTGTGTGCCCTGCCTCTCCTTACTGTTAGCACCGACCTGGGTGTAGCACAGGTGTAACATGCAAGCAAGCGACACTCTTCCATGGGTGAAAACTTTTAACAGAAAGCCCCAGTGTCTTCATTCGGCAGCAAAATGTGGTGCATGCAGCTGCCTTTATTCCTAAGGAAAGTCACCATTACCAGAGGGATGTGGAAGGTCATGCAGAGAAACTGCAAAAAGCAGCTCCTGGGAGCAGCACTTGCCTGCAGAAATGGGCCTGCTGCAGCTGGGAGGGAAGGAGGGAGAAGAGCATCCGCTCCCCTTCAAGCCCGGGAGGGACTGGAGATGCAGGATGTGGGGATTCGGGAATTCAGCCTTCTGGGGACCAGGCAGCTCAGGGGTGATAAACCATTTGCTACTGACACTGACTCCTCTCTCACCTCAGAGATGCCCATGGGACATGCTCAAAAAGCAACAGCAATCCCCACCATCCCTCCCCGAGGTGGGTGCGTGTCCCACCGAGAAGCAGCCTCGCCTTGGCACAAAGGACATCCCGCGGAAAAGGTCACTGCAGTAGCAAAACAAGAGGATGCCTGCATGGCAACCAGGGGTCTGTTCACACCATTTCCTTAGTGAGCCCCATCATTTCTCCTCACCCTGTAACTCACCATCGCAGTGCAGGTGCACTGGATTTTCAGCTAACAGCTTTAAGCTCCTTTTCGCTGTCAGCTTGTTCAAAACTTGCTAGCAAGTACTACTTCCCTGAGCTAGTTCTTTAAATAGCTTTTCCCAGTTGTGCCTACCCTCTCTACCATCAGCAATGTTTTTGGCTGTTCTGGGGGAAGGTGTGTGAGGCAAGATGTCTCATGGCTGTGCCATGCTGCCTCTGAGATGCTGGCCCTGGCTCCTCTGCTCCTCTGGCTGCAGGGTAAGCCCACAGGTTACAGCTTTCCTACAACTCTCTCTGCTGTGTGCCCTTTTGGCTATATCTTCCCCTGGTCCTTTGCTCTGTTCAACCTGAAATGCCTCCCCACAGCACTGACAAGACGACATTTCTGGAAGCATCATGTTCCAGCAGCTCTAAACTTAACAAGTGAGTAAGGCATGACCCATATGTTCAGAACAGATTTAGGTAAATCTGGGGAAAACCTGTCCCTGTGGGAATGTCCCTTCCCTTACTGTTTCTGCTGCAGCATGCCCAAAGTTGGTTGGAACCCCTCCAGACCCTGGAGCTGAGCATGTCCTCCTGGGCACCAGCAAAGGCCACTGTGGTGTCCTCAGGCAGGCGAAGGCCGTGCATAGCACACACGCCGTGGTGTGCATGGCTCTCATGACACATCAGCCGCAGCCATACCTCATCTGTGGGGCCCTCTCTGTGGCTCCTGCCCAACCTGGGTCTGTCCCCAAGGCTGAGGAGGTCCCCATGCAGAGGCAGAGGAGGAACCTGCAGACCCACTAGCAAGGCCAGCCCATCTACCATGCACAAAGTAACAGCATCTGGCTTTTCTGACCCTGGGGTGGCAGAGGTGAAGGAGAATAATCTAGTTGGGGATCACCCACAGCTTCTCAGACACATCCCTGACAGCTACTGATGATCAGCCAAAAACTCTGCAGCAGTGATTTACTGATGACCATCGGGAGCAACCTGCTGAGTTCTTCGAAGGCCAAGAGGATCTCCCTCCCCCTTGAGTTCAGTGTTCATCGATGCCCACTCTTCACCTGGGGTGGCTGCATTTGGGCTTGGTGCTTTCCAACACAATTCCAGTGGAAGACCAGGGGAGTAAAGCAAAATGGCAAATTAAGCCTTTAATATGAAGAGCTCAGGGTGGCAAAGTGATGGAGGTAAAGGGAACACACAGGCAGACAAAACACAGGTGTAACTGAGTATATCTGTGTTGGCCATCCCATGCAGGAGACTGCAAGCATCTGCAGAAATGTCCACAGGACAATCCTTCGAGGCATTGGACAACATTATTAGAGTTTCTTTTTGCAGATAAAAGAAGGGGATACCCTTATATCATTTGGTAGAAGCACTTGCAGAATTCCCCACATATTATCTGCAAGAAATGCTGCTCATGATTTATCACCATGCCTCTTTATATACACCACCTCTTAAAGGCCACCGAGCCCTTAAAGGCGCATGAGCTCCCTTTCCTTACTTTGCAATACTTAGCTACTGGTTATTCTGGAGTCTGAATTTACCTTAAAATCTCTTCCAAAATTAAAAAATTTGTTCTGTTTTGTTGTTGTTGTTCCATGAATATAAACATCTTTGCTCACAATGGAATTCTGTCCACCTTTAGCATCCACATTTCTAAAAAGATGCTGAAAACCTGAAGATATCACAGGTGAAAAGCTGTATAAATTATTTCAGGGCTGGAAGAACAGTGGTACAGCAAAAGGCTTCAGGACTTTGATTTGCACACTTTAGTAAAGCAAAGTACTTTGCTCTGTCTCCTTTAGGCAGTGAAAATGCTGAGTCCTAGAGCCTCTTTTAAACTCAAGGAGAAAGTCACAGGCAGAACTAGTGGGTGGACATTTAAGAAGGAAAGGCAGCTAAGGAACAGGTCACCATTTTTAAACAACGTGGGTAGCAACTTCTGGACAAGCTACAAAGGAAAGTGATAGCTGCTTCTAATCAAGAGCAGGTGGCTTTTCAGAAAGTTTAGTTTCATCCAGCAGAGTTAGAAGAACATGTGGATAGCATGGATAGCATGCAACATCCTTCAGTGTAGAGGAAACAGAAGAGTCTGGAGGAAATAGCTTTTCCTTTCTTTGGCCTTGGTGATTAAAAAGTGTCTATTCTGCAGATGTGAAATAACAGTTCAGACCTACCTCCTTGACAGCTTCTTATGCTTGCTGCAAAGCCTTGAGAAAATTAATCTGGCAACACCCCTGATACAATGAAAATCATCAGGTTTTGCACCAGAAAGGAAGGCAGATAATTTTGTAAAGGTCAAATACTCATATCTGAATGCTACAGGCAGCCTCATCTGCTCATCTTACTTATTATAAGAAATTAATAAGACCATTACCTCATCGAGCCTACTCCAGACAGATGGTTATCTTGCTAAATAGATGGCTTAACACAGTAGATCAGCTTCATGCTGAGGCAGGAGTCCAGAATACTTTTGATCTGTCATCTAGAAGCTGCTGCAACCACATTCCCTCCCTTCTAGGAACAGCAGGGCTTTTCTGTTCAGGCAGGTAATGATGGAAAAGATTGTCCAACAGAAGCGGGCACTTGGTTCATGAACAAGATGGACATTAGCTACCTCTGCAGCAAAAATTAGAAGCTACCACACCGAATCTGTGATTTGGGACCACCAAGAGGAGATGTTCTTTGTTACTTTGTTTTTATAGTACTTTAATGATCACAGGCACATACAGTTGCAACTATTTTCTGATGCTGCTCCTTGGAACTATTATTTATAGCCTATATAATTCCTCTCCAAATCCTGATTTTTTGGCACTGCAAAGCGGTAGCTAGGCCAGGAGTTAATGATTATGAGATAAGCATTTATCTCACTTGGTGCCATGTCGGCTTGTTCTACTTTCAAATATTATTTGCTTTTATGCATGCTGTTCTTCTGCCAAAGCTGAAGACAAATTACTGTTCTTTTTCCAAGAAAGAAAGCAGTGTGACTCGATTCCAATTAACAGTGTGGGTTTTAAGTCTAATCTTTGTATTGCTCCCTTTTTTTTTTTTTTTAACTCCTATTTATCACTGTTGTGTACTTGTCATCTGTTACTCTGTACCCTTCCAACTCTTTTCCTGTGTCTGAAGATATTACTTGTGGTAGAGGCGTCTTGAGCAAAAAGTGTATTATTTTCAGGCTCTTGTCTGAGAAAACAGGGGCCCCAGAGGTTGTGTTGTCTTTCTAGTGTGCTTATGCACATTCAAGAACTGTCCCACTTACAAACATTTACTAAGTAAGTAGCTTTCCCCTGCACCATACCCTGCATTCACTTTGAATTTGTCCTTACCTTTGATTTTCCGTTCTGCATGATGGAGCCCCAGGTTACTGTCAGGTGGCCAGAGCTGTTTATTGCTCCCCAGGTGTTGCTGTTTGCTGTGCAATTGAAGATGGCAACAGTGTGAACGCACTAAAGACAGGACCCTTGGCCAGAAGAGTTTATGGTGGTTCCTGGATTTTTTTCCCTTGTGGGGGAAAAAAAAAAAAAAAAAAAAAAAAAAAAAAAAAAAGAACAATGGCCTCTGTTCATTCTGTTATTTTTCTAGGGGTTGTTTCTTTGTGTCTTCTCTTCTCAATGTAAGTGGATTGATCCAATTATCAAAGATATTTTTCTCTATGGAACATGTTCCACTTTAAGGGAACATTTCTCTCTAAAGTTAGAACTTGGCCACAGAGCCACTGTCACAGGTAAGTCATTATACAGAGAAGTAACAAACAGGCAGTATATACCATAACCCCCTTGCGTTTATTATTTGATATTTGACCGGAAACTGCAGTTTTGTTAAAACTCAAAAGCTGAGACATTTAAATTACTCAGTCCTTTAATATACTGAATATGTAGTGAGAAATGCAGAATGTGGGAAGATATGGAGCCCCCTGTGAAGACACTAATTTGTAAAGCCAGTAAAAAATTTAAGCCAGTCCGAGCATCCTCATGCTCTGTCTTCCCTGATCGCTGCCTTCCAGAAGCAAGGTCTGCCTCTGCTTGGTTTTCACAAGTAGAGGGACCTTAATCTATAGCTTATATTCTTCTCCTGTTTCATTGATTGATTGTTTCTGTAAGATTAATTCTGGGTTCTGGTCTACTTTTTGTTTTGCCATACTTTTCTACTGGCCCAATGAAGATATTTTTAAAAATTTTTTTAAAAATATCTGTCATAACTAAATTTTGATTTGTACTTCTCTATTTCAACATATTTTACAGACATTAACTAACTAGTCTAAATGGTATTCCTGTGAGTTGAGTCTAATTTTTTATTCTTCCCTTGGTTTTTAGCATCTTCTGCAGCCTAAACTGAGCAGTAGTTCATGGTTTCAGGTTTTCAGTAACTAACGATTTTTACCCAGACTCACTCACTCCACCAACCTTGAACAAACACTGGCTAAGCTTCCTTTGTCAGGTTTTTACCCTTTGGTCATCAGGTGACGTGAAACAGAAGGAAAAGTCTGCTAGTGACTTCAATCATTATGTGTTCATCAAACTGCAGTACCTACAAATACACTAAAAACTGCAGAGTTACATTAACTGTTGTGATTCATAAAAGGGCATTCCTCAAAAAACTATATAGATGTTTAATTTCATATGTGAATTTCTGAATCCATGAATCCATGCTTATGTCTTTTCAAAACTGGACAATAAATAGGATGTGCTTTGACTTTTGTAGCGAGAAGGATTCGCAACAAAAAATAAATGGTAATATTTCTAGCAATGAATGTCAAACATTCGGAAACCACAGCAGATAAGACCATTTTACTAAGAGAGGCTATCTGCTAAATGATAGGCCCTAAAAATCATTTTCTCCTTTTTAATTTCCTCTGAAAAAATAGCAATAGGACCAAGGAAATAATCTAGAGTTCACTGTGCATTTGATAAAAAAATCTGCTTTAGCCAGTTTTCTGCCTCAAAGTGCATAATCAGGACTAAAAAACACATCATAAAATCTCAGCAAGAATATCAGAAATAAGCACATCTCACTGCTATTTGTATCTGCTTCTTCAGCCCTTCTTCCTCATATTGGTGTGATGATGTCTCAAATAGGAAAATCAGTTGGCTACAAATGTTACAGCTTAGTCCTACTCTTTAGGAACAAGCAAAACCTTCTGAGCAGCTAGCATCCTGCCCAGCTGTACCTGGAACCACATGAGTGTACGCTGCCTGCTTTTTACTCAGTAAACTTTGGGATGGGGTCAAGACATCGAAGGCTTCCTTACATCGCAGCGAAGGCATTGCTTTGGGAGCGGTGGAAGGAAAATTGCTGGTAACGACAAAACACATTTCACCCAAATCTACAGTAACGTAGATTTGTGTCTGTGCAGCGAGGCACTCCCTTTGCAGCAGGGCGCAAGCACCCTGTTGATGTGTGCTTGCAGCCATGCTTATTAACTACTAGTCTGCAAAAAAAAAATGTTTGGACTAAGAGAGCAGCATCCAAATCACCTAACCTACCGGCCCATCAAATGTAAGGTGCCTAACAAAGCAGGATCTGGAAGCAAATACTCTTGCTCTGTGGAGCAAACAAAACGGGGCTTCTAGAAGCCTCCAGGAGTACCCTGCCTGCTGTGGTTTAGACTGCTTGCCTCTGCCCACATGGTAGGCAGGGAGTGCAGACACTTCAGCAAGGCTGCTTCGCTGCTGGGCTCAAATGTAAGTGTGAGTTAGGTGCCAAAGTCAGATACCCAAGTTAAGCCAGCCAGATCTAAGCCCAAGAAGTCAGTGGTCTGTTAAACCCACCCTTCCTGAGCGCACAGGACCCCCGGGCAGCCAGGGCAGGCAGCTGCAGGCAGCACACCGCCCTCACAAACGGGGATGCATCACGGGAGCTTGGGATGGCTTTTCCAAATTCGGTTGAGAGCAGAAGATCGTGGCCCCCTCACACGAGGGTGCATTTCTGTGAAGGTGTCAGGGAGATTTGGGGGGTTCAGAGCCCATTCAAGATGGACTCCCAAGGACTGAGGAGCACAGAGTCACCTTGCACATATGCATTCCAGCCATCTGAGCCTTAAATGAAGGTGTATTAGTGTATCAGTGACGGTATACCAAAGGCATGGGCAGTGTCATATTCTGCTTCAGACTGGCTCTAACGCTTCTCTGATATATATACGTGCTGAGGAGCTTTCTAGGTAGACGCTCTTGCCATTCTCTTTTTAAAAAAAGCTCCTTGCAATGTCATACGATCCTTGCGGTTCCTCTAGGGGCAACTGACTCTGCTCCACGAGGAAGGCTCTGCTACATCTGTCAGTGGCTCGAAAGCTGGCATGGACACAGCAGACAGTGACGTCACCCGTCCGCTTAGATCTACTGCAATGCCAGCTGGGGGAGTTCTGCATTTTCTCCCCAAAAGTACCTCTCCTTCTGCACAGTGCTTCTTCTCTGTGATAGCCACAGCCCAAGGCAGGAGATGGCAATGGTGCTGACAGCACAGGAGAAAGCACGTGGCCATCGCTGTTGCGTTTCAGCCAGCTCAGAATCACCATGGGATTCAGCTCTGAGCACAGCACCCATTCCTCATGCCTGAAGCTGCTCAGGACTTGCAGGAGGACACAGGAGTGTGGCCAATACTGTTAGTGCAGCCATCTGTTAATAGACCTCCTACTTTCGTGAAATGTGCGGGAACCTCCTCCTTGACTTCCTGCAAATTTGATTAAAATTGACAAACTGGTTCAAAAGTCACCAGAATGACCAGCAGAGGCTGAGGCTGCATCAGCTCCATCTCCCGGGGAAAGCAGGGTCAACAACGGAGGAATGAAACAGGGAGAGAGGAGAAAGACTTTGCTAGGACATTATAGATCAAATATACGCAGACTCTAGTAACCATACGGCTAAGCAACATGGGTGAACGTTAGTCATCTGGCAGTAAAAAGATTCTGACTTCTACGATGCAGAAAAAAAAAAGGTGCTTAAGAAATCCTGAAAATCCAAAGTGTGCCCTAAAAAAAATCACATTTGACATCAACTCTGAGACAATAAAATGGAGAAAAGACTACCGTGGTAGAGGGGGGAAAAAAAGAATGGCAAGCATATTTCTGCTTGTAAAATAAACCTGGGCTGCTTCTGAAGTCTCTTTCCATTTCCCAGACCCAGAAATGAACAGAAGGAAAAACATGCAAAGTCTAAGGGAACATTTATTTTAAAAACTGTCTGGCTATTTGCTGGAACATCAGAGAACTGAATAGCTAAGCACTGTGTGTCGACCAAAAAAGGAAATGGCAGATGAACCAAAGTTATTTTTGGTGGCGACTATATGCATAAACAACAATAAAAACAAAGGCCTGTAATATCGAAAATAGAGTTTATTGTATTTTACCTTCTGACCCCGATCAGGAAAGTGGTTCTGTTTCCCAGCTGCTTAGCTAGCCCCACCTGCTGCATAAGTAGGTGGCAGATCAGGCTGCAGCCATTGCACCATCATCTGGGAAGGATTATTGTCACTGCATTCTGCAGAAAAGCGGTGGTAAAAGAAAAACTGAGAAGTGGTGATGAGGTTTTAAAAAGTAAGCATAACTATTTTGTACACTCTTT
>NW_009259489.1:2979165-2987319 GCF_000687185.1 Egretta garzetta | reverse complement strand
TCCAGGATGTGGATGAAGTTGTCAAGAATGGTTCAGAGTAAAGACAGAACATGATGAACTTATTTTTCCATGTGCCATAGAGTGAAGACATGTTTCCATCCGGCCAGCTCATGACTCCATTCCACAATCTGGGGTTTGAAACTCTCTGTGATGGTCACAGAAGAAATACTGCACTCCTCTCTCGCACCAGCACCGTGTCTGAGCCTGCTCTCTCTGGTGCCAAAATCCTCTGTCTAAAGCCTACTCCCACCTTCTTCTGTTTCTCTTCCAGACAATATGAAAATCTGCGAGGAAGATGGCATGAAGTCCCAAAAGCCCAGCAGTTCACGTTTGTGTACACATCCTATTCTGCATGCAGGTAACACGCCCTGCGTAAAGTATTTCAGCACATCCTTCAGGAAGATGTTTCATCATTAATTTTCTTTTTTTTTCTTTAAAAAAAAAAACCATAAATCATCTGCTGTAAGGGTATCATCACCTGAGGTTTTCTTCAGCCTTCTCCTTTTTGTGGCTGGTGTGGATCATTACTCAAGGTAATGAGATTGAAAACTCTTCAGTTTCTGAGCTGATACCGCATCTGACTTCTCATCTTCCAGGGAGTAGGCCAAATAGTAAGCGCGGCAGTAGTGTGGTGGGAAAACCAAGAAGTGACAAGGTAGGGAAATCATTAGAAACTAGCCAAAAGAGACACAATGGAGGGAGGTCTACTTAGTGATGGGACTAGTAGTTTGAAATGAAGCAAGGTCAGATGTGGAGACCCAGACAGCTATTTATACCAGCACTTCTTAAAGCAGATGGAAGCAACCAGCAAGGCAGCCACATACAGGCTGCAGCCCAGACACGAGGATTTGTACAGACTGTTATCAGTCCTAGCCATATGGCTTGCGCAACCCAAGTCTCCTGTGCCTGGGCGAGTGGGCCTGAGTTGGTTTTCAAGCTAAACATGCAAAGAGAATTTTCTAAAGCTCTTGAGAATTTCCAAGGTCTTCTCTAAGTGGCTGAAGCTCATGCAGGTCAGAGCCCTAAGTAGCCATAAAGCCCAACTTGAACATAGTGAAGTAAAAGCTTCATATGCTTGCTCTGCAGGTCTTATAACCTACTACCTCTGTCCACATAGCAGGCAGCTCCTCATTCCCCCAGACAAAGCTGAAGAAGGGAGAGGGTCGCTGGCACATGTTAGACCAGAGGGAATTGGTTTGGTTATGGCAGACTTGGAGCTAGAGCAGGCAGAGAGAGGATGAACACAGCAGGCTGTAGGAAGAGTACTCCAAGTGGAAAAGCTGGAAAACTGAGAGAGGAAAACTGTACATCTATATGGGCCTACGGATTACTTGGGCCAGAGAGAAGAGAAGCTCAGTATGAGGAACAATACCCTTCTTCTCTTCCCTGCCGGCTGATGTAGTGCTGCTGAGATGTCTACCAGGCAGGGAGCCTGGGCTGGGGAACTGGTAGAGGTTGCTCCTCCACATACAGGCAAGGATTTCTGGGTTTGAGCCTAGCCAAGGCAAGTGAGCAGATGGAAGAACCTCCTGCCAAAACAAGCAGTTGCTGGACGGTTCCCCAGAAAGGAAGCTGCAATAGTGGGGAGCTCCAGTGGGTTTTAATGGGGAGTTCAGGGACTAGCTGCAATTCAGTAACTGGTCTGGACAGAATGACACAACTCCCTCATCACTGTCCTGTACCACCCTAAACCAGACTTCTCTAATTTCAGTTCAATATTGCAAGTGTTTTCACATGATATAAGATCTTTAAAAATATGTGAAGGAAAGAGAAAGGGTTGAGCCAACTTCCCATCCACCAGACATCAAATTTCCAGCAAACTCTTTCTATTTCCAGAAATGTTCTCTGGTGTGTTTAGAATCACCTGTAGTGCCCAGAGCTGGTTACTAGTGCCTAAACAACCACTAACATTCATTTGAACACAGGTGTTTAATTAAATGTGTGTATCTCAAGGTATTGTATTTACCACTGTACTTCTGCTGCCAACATCCAGCTTTCTCAGCACCAATCATCTGGAAAATATGAAAGAAGAATCCCTTACTTCAATGCTTTAAGCTGATAACTCTTAACACATTGGGATTACTGTGCTGATCATCATAGCCTTTTGGTTTTTTACACATCTCTGCCAAAATTATCCTTTTTCCTTTTCCTGATTATTTGAACTTCCAACATTGAACTTGGTCACCTAATATGGTTTGGGGTTTTTTTTGCCAGAGAAGGACCAAGAGGTACTGCTTTATTACTTTATCTTTTTTGTTGTCTCCTCAAAATCAACATATTCTGCTGTTTCCCCCATAAGAAAACACATTGTGATTGTTTCCATTAGTGTTTAAAGAGGAACTTATGACTGTGTGGTGTTCATATAAGTACTCCAGGCAAAATAGGAAGGGCTGTGTTTGAGGTATGTCTTTAAATGTACTTTCTATCCTACGTCACCTCATACATATGTGAGGTGGAACACAGTCATGCTACTATTCAGTTGCCCACAGCTAGCCTGTGTCAAGCATAAGCATGAGGTCAGGTTCTTAGCTGATATAAACCATCATCATTCTGTTGCCTTCCATGTTTTCCCATGCACCTTAAGTCCAGAGGAGGAAATCTGGGAAGGGCCTACCCATTCCAGAAGCCTCATATTTCCTTTTCCATTGATGCCTCTTCCATAGGATTTCCCATCCCTTCCTACCTAAAACACCTGTTTTCACCACAGACAGAAGTCTTTCTTTCAGGATGAGATGGAATTAAAGGAAAAGAGTTAGGTGTCCGCAAGTGTGTAATTAGATTCTTTATCACTTGAGGTCTTTAAAACAAAACTGGAGAGTCTTCTCAAAGTCATGCTCTAGCCAAGTACAAACTGGTTCATGCAAAAGCACTCTGTAGCAACCTACATGGATGCCTGTGAGAGGTCTGACCTGAAGGTCAGTCATGGTCCCATCTAGTTTCAGGTCTATGAATCCATCAGACGGAGTGCCCCAGACTAGATTCAGTGCCATTAAAGGTTTACACTGTGGCCCAGAGAGTGAGTGCAATATATCTGATTCCAAAATGCAGTTAAGATGCATGGAAAGGCTATTTTCAATATATGTGAGTTTCGGAAGACATCCTTAGAGGGTGGGTGAAGAGCAGACAGTATGCAGTGACCAGGCATATTACTTCTAGCAAGTATTAGGTGACACTGCCCTCAGACGGTCAAGATGGAGTAGGTAAACACTTCCTAATCTTAAAATAAACTTTAAGGCAGGGCTTAACAATTGGCTAAATAAATTTCAAATAGCGCACTGTAAATAAATTTCTCCATCATAGTGGACTGTTGAGGAAAATGGCTATTTCTTTGTCTAAAGCCACCAGTAACCAGAGCACAAATATTCCAGTTTAGAAGAAATGCAGACTTGCAACAAGGGTCAAGGTGGGAGACGGGCGGCCCCATCGCTCTTTCAGCTTCTTGCCATTTTTGCTGAATTCAACCTAGCAAGGAGAACAATGTGCACTACAGAGTCAGACCTTCAGCTGAAAAGGAAGAACGGGAAGGAAATTAAAAGGAAAAATCCTGCTCCACATAAAACCTTTGTACCATAGCTAAATTTGTCTAGAAAGTTAACATTAGAGAAATTAAATGGGCACTGCAAAGTCCTCCATTAGTTGAGAGAATATGATATTAACATCAGATATAGAATATAATTACATTTTTATAGCATCTTTTATGCTCAAGGTATCAGAGTGCTCTGCACAGTGTGATACTGGGGATGCAGTAATAGGTTACACAGCAGCTCAGCAAGAACGAGGGGCGCTGGGGAAGCAGCCTAAATAGACAGGGCTACGGGAGCAGATTTAGGCTCCTTCTGCAGATGTGGTATTTAAGGGTTTTCTGCAGAATCTACGTTGTTGTGTCATCTCAGAAATGGTGATTCAGTCCCTTGGAGGCACAGCAGCATAGGTTTCTCCTCCGAGGCTGTCCTGGTGGCCATAGGCTCAGGGTCAGGCTCCCACCAGCACCCTGAGGAGGGCTGGTGGCATTGCCCACAAGTGATGGAAGGGTCCCCACTACCGCACCTCAGCCACCGGCTGTACTGGCAGGACGGTGACACCTGACCACAGGATGAACCACGCCACTGATCCCATTCCAGTTCCCAAGAAGCAACACATGTTCATGATCTTGCCAACTTCTGTGTCCCCAGCTTCTGCTCTCCACCAGAGAGGATGGCCGGATCCCTGTCCTCACCCCTGGTGGGCTGAAACGGGGTCCTGGGCTGTGGGCAGTGTGGGGAGAAGCCCTGGGGCCAGGTCCCCAGGAACATCAGGACTGTGAGCACCCTCAGTGTAACACCAACATTTGGACCAAACACCTGAAGCATCCAGTGTCGTCTAAGCAGGGACTCAGGCTGCAACTCATCTGAGATAACCTATGCTCGTGCTTCAGGAGGGGATGAATCACAGTCCCCAAAGGCCCGCTCACCTCCGCTGGCTGAGCATGAGTCCCAGGTGAGCAATGCAGACAGAGGCATCTGCACTGGGACGTCAAATTTTGGGAAACTGCAGACAGATGAGAAGTTGCCGACTCCCTCGGCTCTATTTAGGACACTCTGAGTTAGAAAGATAATTCACATTGCCTAAGTTAGGGGCCAGGAACTCCTTCACACAGATAGAAATTCAAAGAGACTCTCCTGAACACCTTGGTGTGTCTCATGTGGGGTGGGAGAGGTCAGAAACAAGCTCGGAGGGCACGTTGCACTGTAGTAGGAAACCACCCCATTTTCCCTTCCTTATTGCTAAAGTGTCCCTTACTACCTTCCTCCTTGTCCAGTCTAAACCAAAAAGGTGTTTCAGTCCAATCTTCTAAATTTCCATGGAAAGTTTTAATACAAACCCAAGGAGAAGAAAGTAAATAAAATCTCCTCTTCTGGTTAAGCAGATTAGTGGTGGAAAACATGGGTGATGGCAGAAAAAACGTGCCTCTGAAATGCTCTGTATAAGGTCATTCCCATAATAAAAAGAAAACTAATCCTATTCCACTAGATAACGGGCTTAGCTAGCCAGTGATTTTACTACCTCAGACAAAGGTTCTCTGAATTCAAAGACGAAAAGTGCCAGAGATTTCAAAATGCTTGAACAGCATTGAGCAGAAATTATGTGACAGGGGGCAAAACCCCCTTTTTTTCTCTCCCTTGGTTTTGTTTTTTTTTTTAAAAAGAAAGAAAAGGGTTCCTGAGGGAAGGACACTTTTCCATCTAGACTTCCATTATCACCTGTTGTACGCTGGTCTGTCATTTGGAGATTGCGCCAGCCTTTGCCAGCGGCCACCTGACAAGGGCTACAAAGGGGTGGCTGTGCCAAGAGGGCTGTGCAGGATGCAAACTGGCCATTTTCACAAGACTTCATTTCTGCTGCAGTGGTGCCTGCCTTGGCTGTAGCGTATTGAAGAAATTCTGGTTTGCGCTGCAAAAATGTCCAAACTTTCCCAAAGATAGGCAGATGCCTACAAGATTTCCTGCAGGGGCTTTTCACATGGTTTAATGGACCAAGAAATATAAAGGACCTTCTAAAGAGCCTTCTCATTAAAAAGACAAAATGGTTGATTAAACTAAAGAAGCAACTCGGAGTAATTCCAGCTGACTTCCTTTGTGACCTCTGTCACCTCTCTGAAATGAAAAGTTCAAGACCGAAGCATCCAAATGCAGATTTAAGGCAGAAATATATCTTCCAGTGTTTGAAAACTGTAGTCTTGGTAAATCCATTCTCCAGCACCTCTGTGAGGTAACAGTCTCTCTCCCACAGAAGGATTATGGCAATGAAACAGTGTATTATGTTCCCATGCACTTGAAACCCTGGACAATTAAGAAAACAACTGTCCCTTGCAGAAATTCAGCCCCTCTCCTTAGGTTGGCTTAGGCAGCTCTCCCTCACCCCACCCACCCCTACACGTAGACATATTTATGCCATCACCTATACCACTGCCATTTGGCTACTGTTGGGCTTCCTAAAGCCAGCCCACATTGGCCCGGCTGCTGTGATGCTGGGCTGGTGCTTGCTGGAGGGAAGCCAGCAGTTTAACGGGAGCAGCAGCACGGGAGCCTGGACTCCAAGGTGCCAAGCACAGCTCTGTACAGCAGACAGCACCATCGTGACAGATCCTATAAACACACCCAAGGGCAGCTCATTCAGCACCAGCTCAGGTATTACTGCAAGCAGTGTAACAACAATGCCAAAATGCATTTTTTGTATTTTTATGAAGCTTTCTGTACTGACTATGTGTCATTTTTCATTAGGTCCCCAGCTATCATTTTAATGTTACTATGAAATGTAAAGCCAGACTGTAGCTGGTTCTCACCCCATGACTCGGATCCAGCAACACTCATGCAAACCCGGAGACACCGCTAACACTAATGACATTTTACCAGATGCATGGTCATGAAGATCAAAGCAGAATCTGGCCTGTATAAATTGCTTCTTAAAAAATGTATCGTTCCCAAAGTTGGCAATAATGCATTACACTGACTCCAGTGAATTTGCTCCAGATCTAACGAAGACCAGGATCTGTTCCTAGGACTCTGCTCTTGCAAACTCATCCAACTCTATTCAGAAAGCTATTATCCAATGTGTTCATATTTTTTATCTTTTCTTACACTGATGAGAAATTAGAATGCTTTCTCACTCTCCTATCTTTTATAAGTTAACACGCTGCAATATGGTTTTGTATAGATAGAAGACCCAATATATAGGCACTAAATTATTCTGAAGCGCATGTTGAAATGTGGAAGGCTAGTGAAATATATCATGGTTTACCCTGTAAATTAGCTGAAGCTCTTTAATGCAACCTGTGACAAAATTTGCACTTTGTTGGACTGTGGTTCAGGCCACAGGCTGATCGACAGGAGGGAGGAACCTGACTCCGAAATCTTGAAATGCAAACAGCATCAGTGGGGAAGGAACTGTGTTTTCCAGTATACCCATGCATTTCTATGAATTTATCCTTTTACCCTGTGCTAGTTAGGCTTTTTCTTTTGTCTTTTTTTTTTTTTCACTCTACTAAAATATAACAATGACATGGGAAGAAAATTTCTTGCATTTTGAAACAGGGTCAGCTGGCTTTAAAAAAACAAGTCCTGTTAAAGACTTACTGAACAAGCTCTTTAAAACAAACCTGCACCAATGCAATCTTGCCAGCTAGCAGGGGTGCTGGTATTGAGCTTATGATCAATGATAGGTAGTTGAACAGGTAGGTGAATACGCATGTGAGGAAAGGGTATGGGAAGAACAGAAAGTAGTGGGTTGCTCCTTGGTTTGGCTAACACCAAACTGCTGACTAGCAAAAGCAATTGAATCACAGGTTGTTCCTTTCTGCTCAAGCCTGAAACAACCAGATATCTTCACAGCGGCTTCCATAAAAACCCACCTTAACATCTCATGGTTTGCTCGGATTGGAGTCTGTAGACTCCATTAATGTAGGATGCTACAGTAACTCCTGAGGTCCCTTGGTGACTCCAAGCTTGCTTTTAGGTGGTTGTTCTCTCCTGCTATGGATGCTGTTTTAAAGCAATGTTTCCGCCAGGTACCACAGTCAGCAGTGGCAGCTGTAAGGAGCAGTACCTGGGGTAGACACTAGCCACCGCAGGCTACCTCTGTACCAGATCATGTACCCCACGTACCCCTGTTTGAGAAGCCTTGCTTTGAATTAAGCCCTACGCTGTAAGTTTTAATCATCATATTTTCATTATATTCACAATGAAGGCTGTTGTCAGAGTAGCTGCTCTTCCTAAGGCTGTGCTGGGACATCTGATTCATCTATCCTCACTTGAACCAAGAACTAGGACGGGTGGAGAAAGATATCCCTAAACCAAGATCTCTGAGCTGTTTCACCCTACTACAGCTGGTAGCTGATCTTTGATCAAGATTTTTGCCATTGCCAAATGCTGTGCCTTAGCAAAGGCAAGGCATGATGGCTTGGCCGCTCATGTGAGGACACTGCCCAACAACAACTAAGTTTTTGCATTCTTCCCTAATTAGGGAAGGCGAGCAGTAAAATCACCAAAATGGCATGCTTGCCCCCCTCACCTTCCTGCATTGCACAGAAAGGTCTTTTCCACATGAAATGATAGCCAAGAGCGTGCCCTCACACTATGGTGGCATTCATGGTTTCCCTACCCCTCGAAGCCTGAAAAG
>NW_009259489.1:2926834-2978808 GCF_000687185.1 Egretta garzetta | reverse complement strand
GAAGCCTGAAAAGACTCAGCTGTCAGGCTATGCTCAGCTGGGCTTTGAGTTAGACCTACTGTCCTTGTAGTCACCTTCTTTCAGTGCTCTTGCTTCTAGGATTTTTACTCAGGCTTGTAAAAAATTTGCCCCAAGTGCCAAGGCAACTGTTGTATGCTATGGCTTTGGAGCCATATTCTTGATTTCATTGCAGCAATGACTGCCTTTTCTAACCTAAGAACCTTGCAGCTTTGGGGCTTTTTAAGGGGCTTTTACTGAATAGCCATTTTTAATTTCTTAGCTGAATGACTGGTCTTCCTTCAGATTTGCAGGTGCCACTGGAGCCCTAGTACATCAGCAGACTGAGCAGTACCTCCGCAGACACATACCTGAAATACGAATATTAGGTTTTGCGGTTTCCAGAGGGAACTTCCCTATTTCAAAGCCACAAGCTCTAAGTTCAGAGCAAATGCTTGTAGTCTGATCTCTACCTCCAAGAACTGTGCCACTAGCTCTCAGTTTGCAACACATGGCAGCACACTGATGGGCAATATAGTACATCTGAAAATGAAGGAGCAGAATATATACAAGGCTTCAGTGGTGGTGTAGAGGGCTGGAAACTACCTTGTATAGTACATCATTTCACTGGAATTTCTGATTTTCAGGACATTGGTTCTAATATGACTGCAGTAGTCATAGTGTTTAATGTCCCCACAGTGGAATTCCAACATTAAAAAAAAAGAAAATCTATGGCTGCTACCCAGGAAAGTGTACCTCACTGCTTTTGACCAAGCTGATTATTTCAGGAGCTACGCCTAGCTGTGCCAGGGACAGAGTCTCTGGGCTCTGACATGGCACACACCTAGTAAGAAAACCTACCATAAGTAACAGTCCTCTCCATACAAATCCACAATTAAAAATGGTGTTACAGATAACAAAAATACTCTTGAGGGACAGCATGTATTATTTTAAAATTTTGCCCCTATCCCTTCCTCTTTTTGTATTTAACAACTGGGAAGTTGTGACATATGCAGGAAGGAGACTTCTTTTATGAGAGGCAGACCTCTTGGTAGCTCCTCAGACTAGCCTGTCCATCGAAATACATTCTTTTTATTTAGGGCCATCTCTGCCTATGCTGTCTCTTTATGCAGTTCCTTATCTGGCCAGTATTAACTGACGCTGCTCTGTTGTGCTGAGGCTGGTGCTGTACGTCTTTTAAATAAAATTAAAATTCAGTAGGGGGACGTTTAGAAGGGATTCAAATGACACACTCATTCTGATTATATCATTTCCACCACTGTAAATGGCCTCTCTTTGGAAAACCAGGCACTGTCATCTACTCTAGGAAGCACACCATTCCCACAGCCACTTCTTAGACGGTGCAGACTATTACGAAGGCTTTGTGAGCCTGCTGGGATGAGGCAGTGCAAAACTGAAAGGCAGAGATAACTGTTTCTGAGGATTCCTCTGGATGTATCTCCCCTCTCCTCGTGAATGCATCAGGAGGCAGGTAGGAAATGCATGGGTGGGCATTCCAGCTCCACCAGTAAACTGCTGGGTTTGCAAAACACAATGTTTTGCTTCAAGACCCAGTGCTCCCGTGTGCTTACCTCAGACCTGCTGCTGTGCACCAGCTGTTTATGAGCATAGATCCCAAGGGCAGGGCCAATTCCTGCCCAGCAGATATCCAGCAGAGCTACAGAGCTAGTGCCAGCCTCTGAGAGAAGCTCACACTTTTCGTCTGAGGAGCAGGTGGTCGGCAGGACAGCATCTCTGAAACCTTCCCACTAGTTTTCCTCTGAACTTGGGAACTGCCTTCACCTGAATAAAATCAACCTGTTTGAAAGACGGAACAAGCTTAGCTTTGCTCTGCCTTGTGCTGCCAGGCAACTGGTGCTGAGGAAATGAAGCAACAAGCTAGGATGTGGCAGAGGTGTCCCCAGCCCACTCCTGGTTGTTCCTCTGTGCTGGGGACACCCTTTACCACATGGTAATCTTACTAGAGGAGCAAAGATGACTGTAGTCCCACTGCCAGCCCTGCCTAACACAGCAGGCAGCCTGGGCCCGGAAATGCTATCAAACTCTTGTGCACACCCACCCTAAAAACTCCTGCAGAGAAGATACCTACATCCTTCCCAGCCTTCCTCAGCCATCAGGTTCTCCTGCTAAGGAAACCTTTGTGTGCTTGCTCAAATTAGTTTTTAAGCCATCTTCCTGAGATGGATTTGAAGTTTTTATTTTTGTCATTGTCTGTAAAACCCTTGTGTAAAACTTCAGTCTGATCTGACACCATCTTCTAAGTAAAATTCAGGATCCCCAGAGACTCACACCCTGCTCATACCAAAACCAGTGCAAAAAGCTCTTCCTTCCACATCTACTTTTTTTGAGTTCTGAAACACAGACAGCAGCTTTACCCATCCAAAAAGCTAGTGAAAAGTCTACACCACTTGGATCAAAATTCTCCTTTATCCTGAATGTGGACTGAAGAAACAATGCCATAAGATGCAATACATATTCAGATACCGAAATATCCAAGGGAATGGCTTGTATTGTTTTTTTACAATATGTTTTAAACCATTTAACAGAACAAAGACTTTAGCACAAAATATCTCTGTGTTTTGGCAGTATCACTTTTTATCATACTTAGTTTGGATTCACCTTCCCCTAAAACTGAGCAGCTCAGGCAGCTACAGAAGGGAAAGCACTGAGGACCAGAGACATTTCATGTAAGTGGGCATCTCACATACAAGTGTCTTTGGTCTGAGCCTCAAAATTCCAGTACCAACTTTTTGAAGAAAAAAAATCCCAACCATCCTGCTGGAGCAGGTAAAGGAAGGACTCAAAGACTTATACTGGGATTAATGAGAGGCATTCATGCCCCTGTACGAAGCTCAGCAGCACCCACAGGGGAGAGGAGGCCCCACGCAGCCCCAGAGCCGCAACCCAGGCTGCAGGAGGAAACTTCTGCAAACCACCGACCCCTCCTCACACATGGGAGCCCACCTGTGGCTTTCTTATCCCAAGGACACTATTGTGCCCATTATCACCAAATAATGGGATGTGTGGGTCTGTGCAGGAAAGGATCTATGCAGACTTTTAGCCAATTAATTTCAGAATTGATTCTCCCTGCTGCCAGCATCCTCTACAGCCAGCAGAGCTCTTCGCTGCAATCCAATGCAATGCACACACCTTTGAAAAATGATGCTTTCAAGCATGCCCTGTGGTGCAGTAAATTTGAAAGTGCTCTTAATAATAATAAGGATCAACATTGACTTTAATGGTTTTCAAACCCTTCGTGTAATTTCATTAGCTACCCAACACAGATGCAAGCAGGGGTGATGTCATACTTTTTCCCTTGCTCTGAAACCTGAGTCAGGCGCCAGAGATAGAAACCAGTTTTATTGCCTGTAATCAGATTAAAGTTTCTGGCAGCTTGTGATCGATAGGTGATTGCCAGAGTAATCTAGAAATACGGAAGGATCTTGTGAAGATGCAGCACAGCTCAGATTGGGGCGAGGGTCTTGTGGACTGCATGCAGAGTGGTGGATGCCATTAGATCCTTTTAAACACTCTGAATCAGCACTGGCATATCTGGTATTCCTGTCAATGCAAGCACCAGAAGACAGTGGCGTTTCACAACAGAAACACAGAACCTGTGTTTTCACACTGGTGGTGACTCCCAGAAATCCCAGAACTTTTTTTTGCAAAGCCCATTGGCATAAGTACCTTGTGCAGGCACTATAACACCTTCACATGGCCAACCTAACTCTTGCCTGTGTGTGCAAGTTCTCTCTTGAGCCAAACTCCTGTTGTCATCTTCTGCCTGACATGGTGAGCACCACTGAAGGTCCGAGTTTGTCAGCATCTTACCGCAGGCTGCTATCTTTGCCAAGAATGGGAAACAATAGTGGTAAACCTGTGGTATCTGTGGACACAGAGCAATGCCATGGCCTCCACCCCCACCTTGCAGAACTCAGATCCAATGGATAGAAAACAAAAAAGAAAAAGCAGGACAGCAACCAAAGAGAAATGAGGAAACTGGGTAAATCCATGACCATTGACTGCTTTAACAAGACTTTTTCAATAAGCTGATAAGATGCAATTACCTCATCATCTGAATATTGCAGCAGTAAAATCAATGCTACTTAAGAAGTCTGACAATCAGTTAGGCACTCTCTCGATATTTGTGAAAGTCAAGGCAATTCTGTGTAAAACATTGATTCATGCAGAGATATCATTAAAGCACCACAATACCAGTCCCCTAATGGGTACTGAGAAAATTAATTTATTCCAGCTATGGAATTCTGATCAAATCAGACCTCTGAATCTTCCTCTTTAGCTGGATAAACTTTTTTCTCTAGGTGAGAGTTCTTCAGCAATGTCATAAGAGGCATTCACACAAGAGCCAGCACATACCCGCCTAACAAGAGGTTAGGATATAGACCAACCCTCTGGGTGGACTTGTTGTATATCAACATCAGAACAGCATTATCCAGTGGGTCATGCTAGACAACGTGATTTTGTTTTTACTCAATGCATCTGATTAGTAAATAAACCTGCAAACAAGTAACAAATAAAAATCAGGGTCACAAATACCCAAATCATCAAAATTATCTAAGTCCCTAATAACTGGTTGGTAGAAGAGGCAGGCATCTAGCTGCCTTTCAGTATCCCTGAATGTCCTGTGATTTATGTACACTACAGATGTCAAGCAGGAGAATAGATTGCCATGAAAGGTTGTGGAATCTCCATCATTCAATATTTCTTCAGAGCAGATTAGACAAACATCTGCCCAGAATAACCTGGGCATCATTGCTCCTGTGTTCTAGCCAAGAAATAGGCTGCACAACCTCTTGAGGCCCTCCAGCTCTACAACCCTAAAAAAGCCCCTGATACTTATTCCAGGGTTTTCTGATTGTATAGAAAGTCTGTCTGGGCTCTTATCATTTAGGTAGTAAATCAGTATTAATTTAGTCGTAGCAATCATACCTAGAGTAACATGGGTCAATTTTATTTCTGGCATGATGGGACTTCCCCGGAATTATGTAAGGGATGAATTTAGTTCAGCATTTGGATAATTAATAATCTATCAAAGTCTTACATTAATGTGCATATTGAGTTATTCTACCATCATTTAAAACAGTGGCATCGCTAATGAGACCATTAACTATAGAGATCATCAAGTCACATTGGATTCACGTTTTCATTATTTGTATCTAAGGTTAGCTCTTACCTCAGCCAGTTAATAAATGCCAGGATAATGCTGGCACAGAAAATATGCATCTCTTAATTTTCATTAAGATGTCATGGAGAATGCTGGTAAACAGACAGATGTAACTCTTCTGTATCACAGGGTCCCGTTACACAGAGGAGAGCTTAAAGGTGTATTTTCATTTAGAACAGGATACACAGCTGCTTTTCACATATTATTTCGGAAATTATTTAAGCTGTACCAAATTCAGAAGCTAATTAGGATCTACCTCTGGAAAACACATCAGCTCCTGCTAAACTTCAAATACACAAGTAGCTGCACTGAAAACAACAGCTAAATTTAAGCTCACACCTGAGCATTCGCAGGACAGATTACCATGGCTCCTCAAGTGTGATTACAAACACAAATCTTAGCCCAGCTCCCTGACAAATTAACAGAGCTTTACAACCTCTTCAAGTTGAATTGGGTTATAAGTGAGTCTGAGGTCAGACAGAGGGGTCCCCACTGGAAGCTCCATTTCAGACTAGTCAAACACCAGATCAAACTGTTAAAATGTTTTTTAACTTTGGGCTTCTTAAAACTCAAACTTTAAGACCGACATCGTGAGCTGGAATGCAGAAAAAAATATTTCAAGAGCCTCAGTAAAGTGGAACTTTTAAGACAAGCTTTAGAAATGACATAATTTGGGGATGTTTTTGCTATTATGTCTCTAGCAAAAATGAAGTAGGCTTCAAAAGATGAAAATGACACCACAGTGCATCATATTATGTGCCAGACTAGCAATGCAGAGTCAGATTATAACTAACTGGGCACCAGGCCCATTCTTCATTGACACTCATAAAGAATAAATATTAAGAAATCAAGAACACAGCAGAAGTCAAGACAGAGAACAATCTGAACCCTGCTTCACAGGGTGGTTCTTTAAATATTCAGAATATATCCCAGCAGTGATATCAGCCAGGCAAAATGAAGTATTCTCTTGCACCCACCAAAGACAGAAAAAATGACCGCAGCTGAAAAAAACCCAAAATAACAGGGGCAGCAGTGGCTACAGCTGTATGATCATTGGTAGCCATGCATAAGCTCAGACTGGAACTCCATCAAATGGTTTGCACCAGTTGTAGCCATGCTTTAGGCCTGGGCTTGTCTCTGGCTCATGCCAGCTCCTTCCATGCCGTCCTTGGTCCTCTGCCTCCCTACCACTTTGCTCCCCACTAACAAGGCCATCTAGCCAGCATACCTTCTCCCATGTTTCCCTGCCCCACACAACCTTGTGTGTTCTCCTGTACAATGAGAAATGCTAGGGAAGAGGTTGATTTTATCTATGCCTGTTCTAGACAGCAGCAGTTCCAACATCAGGCAGCGTGTAGTAGTGTGGAAAAAAAAAAAGACAGAAATAGAGTACGCTCTGGGAATTTTTCTTCCCATTCCTGTTTTTCCATTCTCGCCCCCTTTTCATGACTCTCATCCCCTTTTCATGACCTCCACTGGTAATGAATCAACCTGAGCGCTCACTGACTGCACCAGGCACATAGGTAGAGACTCTGGAAAGAATCACGTTTTCTGTATTTCCTTGCCCTGTCACAACTTCTCTGAGCAAGGCAAGAGTTGCTTGTTTCCCCCAAACCCTATCCTCCGAGACATTTGCCAGTGATATGAAGCAGCAGCAGGGAAGTCCCACAAATAAGCAAGCAGATTCCTTGCTATTCCTTCTGTATGCTGCACTGTAAGACGATAAGGAGCTTCATGGACCAATAAAGCAAGAGATAAACTGACTTTTTCTAATGTCTTCCATGTGGCTTCACAGGTAGGGAAGCTCAAGAAGTATGGGTTGGATGAGTGGACAGTGAGGTGGATTCGGAACTGGCTGAATGGCAGGGCCCAGAGAGTTCTGATCGGCGGGGAAGAGTCCAGTTGGAGGCCGGTAGCTAGTGGAGTTCCCCAGGGCTCGGTACTCAGCCCGGTCTTGTTCAACTTGTTCATCAATGACCTGGACGAGGGTATAGAGTGTACCATCAGCAAGTTCGCTGATGACACAAAACTGGGAGGAGTGGCTGATACGCCGGAAGGCTGTGATGCCATTCAGCGGGACCTGGACAGGCTGGAGAGTTGGGCAAAGAGGAACTTGATGAAGTTCAACAAGAGCAAGTGTCGAGTGCTGCACCTGGGGAGGTCAAACCCCATGCACCAATACAGGCTGGGGGATGACCTGCTAGATAGCAGCTCTGCTGAGAGGGACCTGGGAGTCCTGGTGGACAATAAGCTGACCATGAGCCAGCAATGTGCCCTTGTTGCCAAGAAGGCTAATGGTATCCTGGGGTGTATTAAGAGGAGTGTGGCCAGCAGATCGAGGGAGGTTATCCTCCCCCTCTACTCTGCCCTGGTGAGACCCCACCTGGAGTACTGTGTCCAGTTCTGGGCTCCCCAGTTCAAGAAAGACAAGGAACTGCTAGAAAGAGTCCAGAGGAGAGCTACTAGGATGGTAAAGGGACTGGAACTGAGAGGGGATCTCATCAACGCATACAAATATCTTAAGGGCGGAAGTCAAGAGGACGGAAGCAGTCTGTTTGCAGTGGTGTCCAGCGACAGGACTAGGGGCAATGGATGCAAACTGAAACACGAGAGGTTTCAGTTGAATATGAGGAAGAACTTCTTCACTCTGAGGGTGGCAGAGCACTGGAACAGGCTGCCCAGGGAGGTTGTGGAGTCTCCTTCTCTGGAGATATTCAAAGCCCGCCTGGATGAAGTCCTGTGTAGCATGCTCTAGGTGAGCCTGCTTTAGCAGGGGGGTTGGACTAGATGATCTCCTGAGGTCCCTTCCAACCCTTACGATTCTGTGATTCTGTGATTCTGTGGAGTGGAAGCTGTACACAGGGGAGGTGGCACAGGCCCCCATGAACCCCCCCAGCCCTGCTCCCTGCAGCGGAGAGAGATCTGGGGGGAGGACCCCCCTGTTTGGTGCTCCTGAGATAGGAAGAAACCCTATATAACTCAGACCAGAAGTGCGTGAGTTGTGCCCTCACCCCATGATTCCCCATCACTGGTAACTCTGTAAGAGCAGGACTTCAACATGTTACGCATATATTCACCATTGCGCTTGGTTAAGTATTTTCAGTAAGGCTCTGGGAACGGCCCTCTTGCAGGCCAGGAGACAGTTACATGTTCACAGCCCAAGGATTTCCCACTCTACACTGATCTCCACCACTACTGTGTTACAGCTTCCTCAGCAACTGGTAACTGGTTGTCTTGCAGAGAACCCTCTGCAGGCTCAGCTCTTCTATTTAACATTACGTGCCGAAATAAATTAGGCTGTACATGAAACCCCACTATTTTCAAATATCACTGAAATTACAATTCTGTAGGTCCTGACTTTGTGTGGCTTTAAAACTCATTTTTAACAGTGTAATAAGTCAAAAATGGGGAGAGGAGGGAGAAGGAAGGGATGAATTTATATGCAGCAGATAGTTCTCATCTTTAGCTATTGAGAGACTTTGCAGCTGAAAAATACACTTTGGGCTCTCATGGGATCCTGATTAATAATTTTTAGGCCTACTTTAAGGGTGCAGAGAGCAACTGAGTGCTACTAGTTATACTGTTTACACAAAAAAGTGAAACGGTCCAAGTGCTAGTATCTTATATACAATTAATTGACTCATTAGCCTCAACCAAAGTCAACTACAAGAACCTAGGTGTATATACTTTCCTCCTTTGTTCCTGCAGAAAAGTCACTCTTGTGGCTATCTGGGAAGATTTAAGAGCAAAAGAAAAGATACACGATGAGAGAAAAATACCAGTAAGTAAACCCAAGGGAGAAAACATGAGAAAGGGCAATGGCTGTGCCAGGGATGGGACGCTGATTCCCCTGCTGTGCTGGTGGGGAGGATCAAGGTGCTCCAAAACACTCAGGCTCTGCTATTCCGAAGCAAGTTCAGATAAGCCTTAGAAAACCCTTGTAGGTTTTTTTTTAGGGAAAGTCCTCAGCCTGCTGAAATCACATAGATTTGTCATCTCTCATGGCGCCTGGATCTCGCCTTCAAATGCTGGGATACTTATTAAAGCCTGTAAGAGCTCAAGATCCCTTTTCTTGGGAAGACAATAGATAGCCAAGGTGAAAAGCTACAACAGAAGTGTGAAGTCACTCCACATTCTTAGTGATTTCAAGAATTAGATAGTAGATACAGCCAGGCATACCTTTTATGCCAGGATATTTCCCCATATATAACACAAAAATTGTTATGGAATCTGTCAGCAGGTAGGTGATCCCACTGTCCATGGAACTATTCCTGGGTTCATCCCCTGGTCTCATCAATAGGGCAGAGGCATTTAGCTGTTAGTGTAAGCAACTTCAACTATTGAACAAAGCAGCATTTAAAAATTAAGACTTCAAATAGGGAATCTCTGTAATAAGGTAATTTTGTGTGCTGACGATGCTCAGACTTCATCCTGGTGCTTGTAAGTGCATACAAGGTGGCCTGACTCTATTTTCAGCACAGTCTTTGTAACGGTGCTGATTTCTCCTGGGTGTGGATCACGTTTTTACGTCTCACACCATACACAGGAAAAGATAAGACAAAAGAAAAAGGTTGCATTACAATTCCTGGGCAAACTGGAATTCAAAATGCTGATAGCTGACCCTCAGTAGTAACAGTAAAGTCCAACAGGGAGTGACAATTAGGCCATAAATAGCCATTTTGGATGTGATTAGTGGCCATGTGTTCAGATACTGGGTAAGAGGAAAATGGCAGGCTTGCGTGGGCTGCTGGCTGGGCAGCAGGACTAAGCAGAGCCACCCTCAGCATCACCACGGCGGCCCCGGCAGATTCACAGTCAGTAGTTCTCATCCATCCAAGGAAAATACGGGCTCTGTGCCAAAGGAGCTTTCCATCCCTGACCTTTCACGGCATGTGCCATCAGATGGCTCAGGGCAGAGAGCAGGAAGTTTATTAACAGTGGCTGGAAGAGTTTAGACAGCTGCTGCTTTCCACTGCCTTTCTGAAAGCCTTGGAGCACCAAACTTGTGGAGAATGTTATCTCCAAAACACTGATCAAGAATGCGTCTGCAGGGAATTCAACTTCAAATACATAAAAGGTTATGGCAAAGAGGAAACAAACTGGCTGTCCCCACGCCCGTGGTGGAACAGAACAGACAGAGTGGGCGTACTGCAGCAAGCCAGCTGGGTGCAAGCTAGACATCATGAGAAGCTCTGGAACAACTCACCTGCTGCCTGCAAAGCCTGGCAGGGGGGGATGGTAACCTAACTAACTCATCTTGTCACAGTGGAGGGAGACAAACTTGGTGAGCTTCTGAGGGTCTTTCCAGACCTGCAAGTTCTCACATGTTTCAGAGGCAGTAAAATCATACAGATATGAGCATCATACTGTGTTAACAGTTACATGCATTTTTAAGTCCCATCAGAGAGAGAATGTTTCTTTCAGAGAAGTTTCCCAGAATGTGCGTGCAGGACTTCAGCCCATCTCAAATGGCTGCACACTTGGAAGGATTGTGCTGTACCTCTACCTCCTAGCAATATGCTGAAATTCTCCTTTTCCCTAGTCTCTGTGGAGTTACTACGTCTCTCCTTCTGTGCTCTTATGTGTCCACAGTGGCTTCAGCTAGCTTGGAGCCCCAGGGCAAGAAACTTCAAACCTTTGGCAAGCATGGAAGATATCTGGCAGAGCATTTTGCCTGGACTGTGCACTCCTCTACAACTTAACAGAGATGCCTCAAAACCCTACTAGCATCTCTTTTTGATGAGAAGCTTTCATCTTTTGGTTAAGAGTATCTAGTGGTCATTATCAAAGTAGATCAAGTAGCAAGTTTTTGGAAAGTACACAGCAGAAAACATTTTGTGGCAGAATATACTTGAGACTTGACTTCATGAGCAGCTAGAGGAAAGCAAAGAGCATGGAGGGAATGCCGTGTCCTACCACAAGACTTAAATATGGGAGAAAACAAGAAGTTTAAAGCAAGGAGGACTGCCAGGGAAAGACCAGAGACAGTGCTGACAGAAGTCCTCAGAGGGGTGAGGACCAACACAGGGCACAGCAGCCTTGGTGAGTTTATCACACGCATTTCAGTTTGCCTGAAAGGTTGAAATGATCCTTGACCAGATATTTTTTTTAAGAAAGTCTCTTTAATTGAGGCAGTTTTTTCTGGTGCTAATGAAAACCCTTTCATGATTAATTCAATATCCTGGTATTTGAAGAGCACTGATGTTGTGGTATTATATAGCTATCACAGAAAATTACCACTTCAGGACAGATGGTGCGGTGGTGTTGATGAGTAACAATTAAGCCCAATCATTAAGGGCTCTTCTGCTCATTGAAGACATCCACTGAAGACATGTATATGTAAAGCAGATATGACTTTTTTTCTGCTAGCAATATCCTCATAGACTTTCTAGAGGATCCTTTTTTATCCTTATATTAATTAATTAAAGGGGCCGTATTTGAATTATGACTTTTGATTCTCTTTCCTAAGTGTTACATGGTTTTAGAAGAAGTTTCATGTCTTAACCTAGAGTTACAAAGTACTTGTAATCTTGGAAGACTGATCCATTATATCTCTTTTATCTAAGCTTCTAATTTTGAACAACCAGATGAATCAGATCTGTAAAACTTTGTATCGAAGGAACTCCACAAAGTCACAAGGAAGACTGTCCCAGCTCCATTCCCGAAAGGTACAAATGTGTTTAATTTCAGTACAACATAATTTGGGTAATCTGTAAAGTAAGGTGACTAGCTTGCATGGTTTAATGAACAAGGGCAGTCGGTATTTTATCAACAGAAGAAAATAAGGATGATTGAAATGTTGCATTAAATGGATAACAGTGATTTGATATAGATGGAAATACAGTAAGACCCATCGGACTCTAAAAGCAGATGGGTGATAATCATCTCCTTACCAAGAGGAAGCTAGCTGGTGATAGGTCTGACCTCAGCCTGGTCAAAATGGTTGCCTGCACTATGCAAGTCTTCATTTATCTTCTCTTAACACACCTCTCAGGTTCTGCCTCGAGCTACACATGGAGGACCAACAGCCCATCCCATTTTCAGCCTGTAGTAGGATTCCCTCCATGCGTCGGATACCCTGCCTACCTGGAGCGTTCTAAAGGAAAGGCCTTGTGGGAGCACAGAGAAGAGAGGGCACGCATGGTTAGGGTGTGCAACATTCACTGTGCAACAACCTTGAGTGACACTCGGAGCAATGCTGGAGCTGATCCAAACTCTAAGAGGGTCATTACAGTCCGTCCCCTCTACCAAGAATCTGCAACAAGCCAGGCAGCTGTGGGGGCAGCCAAGGCAGTGGTCTCAGCATTTATATCCAGAAAATACACAGAGAGAGAAAAATCACTGGATTTGGTTGTGGTGGTAGGCTTGAAACCCAGCACATGTGCTGAGCAGTGAGGCCTTTAGAGACAGTCTGCAAACAAGACACATCCAGGGTCCCCCAGCAAGCCAAATACTGCGGTGTTGAAGCCTGTAATGGCAGCATGTTAAGCAGACGTGCTTAAACAAATCTGCACCGGAAGACAAGACCTGCTTGCACTCTGGGTCAAGTGAGGAAGAGCAGAGTACTGCTGGTAGATGCTTGCAGAGGGCTTGGAGGGAAGAGCAGAGCCTTGAGGTCTTGAGCAGAGATGCTTTTGGGAAGACCAGGTTCAACTGCAGGCTCTCTGTAACTAGGTCCCTTAATGAAAGAGAAAAGTTTAGACTCAGGAGTTCCTCTGTGCTGTGTGTGCTGGCAATAACACAAAATACTGCTGGAGGAAGCCATGTGAATACAAAGCTGGGTGACACATCCATTCAGATATTTACAGAGATAGAGCAGAACTGTGATTGCTTGGTAGATGATAGTAACTATTCATCCCCAGTCTTCTGATGAAGAAAGCCTACAACAGGGTCATGCTAAACCACTGCCCTCTCCTCCCCAGATAAAAGAATGTAGGATACCAAGAGGACAAAAAGCACATGTTAAATGGCTGACTTGTGCCTTGCTATTATCCTCCTCCTTCCTACATAATAACCTCCTCTTCTCTATTTATATTCACATCTATATTTAATGCTCACTGAAAACTACAGACTTGTGTTTGATGTTCAGCTGAAGACATGATTCATCACAATCCTCATTTTTAGTAATGGAAAAAGGCTGTGGTAGGAAAACACAGATGAGACTGCTTTTCATCTTGGTAGCCATGTAACCTTTATGTGAACTTGGAAAGTCATACAAAGAATGGCAGCCTCAGCCTATCGCGGGTGATTCACCAAGTTTTCTGAATGCTGCGTGATCTCCCCTAGCAGTATCTGATCTCTCCATCTTTAAAGAACGCTTGTTAAAAATAGAACAGCAAATCACCCATTCCTTGACCTACCATTTCTGTTGTTGTTTTTAACATGAGATGTAAAAAACATTCTATTTGTTATAAAAAGTATTTTTTAAAAAACAGATGTTATCATTTCTGTGTCTGTAGTCCCAAGAATGAAAAACAAGGAGCATAGGTCAATTATTAACTTGTTTTTCACGCTCTACCCTGCAGCCAGAGCCACCAGTGTTATGACTCCCAACCAGGCGGCCAGAGGGGAGCATGGCACTCCCTTCCTGGCTACCAACAACAACGCTCCAAGAACAGCCTAATTCAGGGTCACTGAACGCAAACAACCAAAGAGCCCCTGATATTGACTCACAACAAAAAATAGTCTAGCTCTCTTCCTTATGAGAATAACTGGAGCACTGGACTATTTTGTGTCATGGAATACATATGCTCAGACTCTCCTATACATCCTCGCACAGAGAATGCCAATGTTCTTGGGGTTAAAAATATTCCTATGCACAGAAGCTAGGTGCTAGCTATTATTTAGCCACAACAGTATAAACCTCTTTGCACAGAAAACAAATTTACCTCCTGCTTTTCCAAACTAGCTAATTTGCCTTAAAATAGCTAACATCAGCCTGCTGGAGATCAGACATCGCTGGATTAGATTACACTATAATTTAAGAATATAATTTAACACTTTTAATACCAATGTGAAAGGCTAAATTTCACTGGAATATGTGAATTCATTAAACTGAAGTTAGTTTCATCCTTCAGAATGTGTTCTTTACAGAAATAAGAGATAGCATAAATTACTTGAAAATTCACAATTGCTATGAGGGATGATCCAGTTTTGTTTGAATTAAAAATCCTTCCAATTTCTAGAAAAGGAAAAGCATTCATCCTTCATCTCTCTTATTCCTGCCTTCTCCAAAGGAGTTTCAGTTAAACGGGGGTTATGGTGAGTGAGGAACCCAAAGAACTGGCTGAAACTGCACCTGAATGGTGGTGAAGCCAAACCAGAAGGTGTGGTTTGGAGGCCTGAAGCACTACCCCTAAAAGAGGCAGGTGACAGAGACAGGCTCATTTGACAATCTCAAATCACACCCCAGCACCATTTGTTTGCTCAAAATCGCTCCTCAGGTCCAAAATGTCCTGGAGCTGCTCCCGTGCTGAGGAACAAACATCCAACTCCCCAACGAAGCTCCTACAAGAAGGCAGAGGAGGGGAGCAGAGCTTCAACCCCAATGCCTGTCGCAGCAACAGAGCAGGGAAGAGGGCGCACACGGGTGCCCGCTCAGGCACGCCACCCCACCTTTGGGAAGGGGCTGTGCCCAGGAGCACAGAGACCTGAGCAACCAGCCTCCCACCACCACCCCCTGGGGCATTTCAGTAACCATGCCCACACAGCCCAGCCTTCAGACCTCGCCGTGTCTCCCCCTTCTCATACTGACTCCCAATTCTGCAATGTCCATGGATGTTCAAGCCCCACAGAGAGCCAGCCCATGACCTCCCTCTGGAGGACATCACACTTTATATGTGAAGAAAATTGACAGTCCCAGTCCTGCTCTCCCTTCCACTAGCACAGGCATTGCAGCACCACATAAGGGAAAATCTGGCCCACGCACCCCAGAAAATCTTCCCCCAGGTGCATGAAGACACTAAAACCAGAAGGACAGATCAGGCGCAGCTCTGTTTTCCTGCTATCTCCATCCCTCCCCACATCCCTATTAAAAAGCAATGATTGAAACCCATTTCCCTCCTTGTTATTCCTGCATTATAATTGTTTGTAAATGCCATTTTTTCTTTAATTACCCCTTCCTACATATACATGAGAGTGATAGGGTAAAGAACAATCCAACATTGCAATTGAATTACAAACACATTGCACACGGCTGTCCTATTAACTTCATATCAGTGATGTGTTATAAAATGCAAAGTGCAGAAAAGGGGGCAGTAATTTGTTTATAAATATGTTCGTTAGGTGGAGCAAATGCCATATTGGCTGAGAAAAGAAAATCACTGATTGCAAAGTGTGCCTTCTAGCATGGATTTCACAGGGCAAAATGTAGTTAATAAAACTACCTTTATGCTTTTTATTACAGCTTTTTAGCATAAATAGCTAATAACCAATTTACATTAATGGTATTGGCACAAATGTAAATTAGGGTCTTTTTGTTTGTATTGCTGAAATGCAATTCTATTGCCAGAGGATTGTATTTGGCCATTTCATTAACTGGAGAGATCCAAGAAACAGATACAGTTCCAGGGCCTGCCCAAGGAATATTAATGTGGAAAAGAAATTGCACCTCACACCTGGTTACAAGCTGGGGCCTCACAAAGAGTGCGTGTATTTTTTGCACCCAAGCCTACCACTCCACCACACGCATTGGCACAGAGAGACCACATCTCAAGCAGGCTGGTACTGTCTCCACTCAGGTTTAGAAACAAGGCTTTCCAGTCTCACGTGGCATTTCAAGCTTTCAGCTGTTTTCCTATTCCGAGTCACAAGCACCAATGTCTTGGGAAGCTGGTTGCCACCCACCCTAAGGAAAAAAGATGGCTGGAAAAGCATGACAGTAGTCTGGGGTCATTCACTTAGAGGGGGGATGTGCCTCTGCAGGCACGTCCCCAGCGGAGCCACCAAGGCCAGCCAACATGTCAGAAACAGGGCTGTCCCCCCCCCAACAGGGCTGCACTCTTCAGGTCTGGTTGTCCTCTGCTAGCAAATACCCTCCCATTCCCGACCGATTTAGAGCAGCCTCCTCCTCGCCACAGTGAAACAATTTTCCTGCAGCTGAGAGACATGCCCTGTATTTTCTCCAGCCTAGTAAGTGATGTGGAACCTTGCATGGGATTTACACCACCACTTCTCCCCATTCCATGGGTGATGGCTTTCCCGCTTGACACCTAGAAAAAGGAATGGTGGCAACATAATGATTTTTATCGGTTTAGATGGCAGGTGGAGAAAAGGGTCTTTACAGCCTACTAAATCAATGCTTCTGATAGCCAAAGGTCAAATGTTAATGTTGGCAAATTACTGGCAAGGCACGTGAAAGCCACACAATCCCGTCTGCTATAGCAATACAGGTTTTCCACTTCAGGCCTCATTCATCTGGGGCCTTTCATATTCACCGGGTCTTTCTTTAGTCATGCTATGTAAGCAGCTACTGTACATACTGAAAGCCAATTTTCCCATATACTTAAGTGTGCTGCTGGAGGAACAATAAATCATTAATCTATATCCAATTTCATTACCCTTTATGTGATATTGATACAAAAGCATCCTTTCCCCTCATCCGCTTGTTTCCTAGATGAAGACTAGAAGAAAGGCTTCTTCTCTGTATACAAATTGGCATTTAGATAGCTGTTTTCCTTTCATCAATACAGAAGGCAACAGACGTTTTCTATACCAAGAGGATTTTGGAAAAGGGATGCACGTATTGGTCATGTGTCATTTTGCTTTCAAGCATGTAATACACCGGGCTAAATTTTGCTGCCGTCAACACAAGTATAACATCTCCAGAAAATCCCTGATGAACTCAGAATATTTTTTTTTCCTTTTGAACATGAACAGCCATTTTAAAGAATCATTATGTAAATAGACACACACATATATATATGTCAACCACTGCTCCCTCTCAACAACAGTGTCATTCTAGAAGTTCAGCAGAATTACAGTAAATCTCAGCCTTGTACTTGTGCTGCACTGCTATAAATCAAGAGCAATTTCATTAAAGTTCATCAAATTCTGTTGATGCAACTCCAGCATAAATGAGGTCAGGAACAGGCTTCATGACCTCTGGTTCCTCTTGCCCACTACATGCACTGAGTATAATGAACTAAGCAAACATAGGCGGCAAGATAATGCTACTCCTGTAGCATACAAAACATTAAAAGTAATTAACAACATCAACATTACGATATGAGTGTTACAAATGGCCAAGACTTATGAGAAGTAAAAGAGAAGAATCACTTCTCTGGAGACCTGACACCAGGGAACAGAACCCATCATGTAAGGTCAACACCCCAAGCTTGTTCTGGTTTGGTAATTACTTAAAGTAGTTACCATCTGATTGCAATTAGGTGGACTAAGTGAAAGACTTCATGGTTTCACTTCTATTCCTAAGCAACAAGACCAATGCTCCAGCTGGCTCACGTGGCTCTCTTGCACATTATGAGGCATACAAATACTAAATTGAGCTGTTTACTATTTATGTTAAACTTCTATCATCTGATCCAAATCCCATTGTCTGAATACAAAGATTCCCAAGGGGTTCCATGGGGTTTGGATAAGATCTACAATGACAAATGCCAAGTTTGTAGGGCCAAAATGAGCTGACTACACCAGTGTAATTTCAGCATAACTCTATTAAAGTCAGTGGGGCTACACTGATTTATGAGAGTCTGAGACAAGAATTTAACCATTAGTGGTTTGCACTGGAATACAGTGTGCTTCTTATTTTACAGCAGCCCTACAGGTTTGGGGTTTATTTTATTTAAAAAAAAAAAAAAACAACTTATTATTTTTTCTCTCAACTGTAGCTGTTATGTGTTCTCCTGATAGTTTTCCAGAGGTAAGATGCCCCATTTAATGAGCTCGTGATTTCTTCCAGTAAAAATATCAGTTACAACCTATAATAGGGCAGGAAAACTATTAGTACAGTGTAGCTTTTGAGACAAATTTGTCTCTTACTCACACTTCAGTGGGATTCTGTTCTCACTTGACATCAATAACATTGCCTAAGAGGAAATGAGAGAGGGGTCTGGTCAATTATAAATGTATAATTTTTACAGAATCAGCTTGAAAGTGACAGAAATAATCATTAATTAAGACTAATGGGAAGATTCTGGAGTACAGAAATAACTATTTGCTATTTCACATCCAAGGCAAGAATGGGAGGACAAAAAAATGAATGATCACAAGAGCTACAACCCAGTATGGAGCAGTGTGTTTAGGAGTATACGGCTATTAATAAACTCATATGCTGGTATTTCTGTATGAATAATATCTCAACCTTTATGCAGCTGCCTCAGCCTCGGCTCACATTTAATGAGGAGACACCACCTGCTGCTCCGAAGCACTGAACAGGTTAAAAAGCTGGGCAAAACCATGTTTGCTTCTCCTGAGGCTGTCTGGCTGAGGCAGCTCTGATAGCTGGGGAGCTGCCCCTGCTTCTCTGCTGTTGATGTTAACACCCCCACCGGCCACCGGCGCAGGGGAACCACAAGGCACCGGCAGCCACCTGCATGCCTCCCCGACACGCAGGAGTTGCAGTATTTTGCAGATAAATAAAGCTGCCTGCAAGGAAAGGGAGTTGGGTTTTTTTCAGAAGTTATCTCCTGCAAGGAGAAAGCCCATTTCTTTATCACTGGGGATAGTACTTTTACAAGAAAGGGACACCAAATCAGGCCAGTCTTCCCAGAGAAGCCCTACAGACAGACAAAGCTCAGGAGAGTTTGGCTGCTGATTTGACGCTTCTTAAAATCCCCCCAAAGCTTTGAATGCCTTGGTGTCGTTATTAGGGGATAAAACTGCATATTCCATAAACCTAACTTAATCTGGCAGCTTTTACAAATGCTAAATTCCCTTTTAAAAAGGTGTTTAAAAAAAGTACTGAGGTGCAGATTTAATATCTTGGATTTAGTCAGTCAAAATCAAGGGCAGGTACGGAATAGCTATTAAAAAAGATCAAAGAGCGTCCACATCGCATCCAGCAGAGGTGGGTACAGTGACATACGGTGCAGTTCAGACTGCCCCATTTGCCCAGAGTCACTGCATTACCAGCACTATATCCTACCTCAACTGCTCCGTAAAAGTGCTTTGGAACAGGGATGTGCGAGATGAGCCATATAAAACCAAATTCCTTTCCATTCTATTTAAAAGTTAAAGGCACGAGTAAAAAGAGAATAACTATCGCTCCTTGGTTTATGCAGATGGGAATATCCATCATGAAATGATTGATAAGCCCTATTCGAAAGGCAGCCTTTAGGGTGCTGCTCTGTGCTGCCTTGCTGAGAGGCACGGTGCCACGTCCATGGCCCACGGCTGCAAAGGTGGTGGGAAGCTCCCTGCCAGCCCCTGCATGCCCCAGGCCGGGGCAGCCACCCCCAGGGCAGCCTGCAGAGGCAGCAAGCCTGCCACAAGGTTTGTGGCTAGAGGCCTGGGCACGAGCCCTCGCATGTGCCTCATGCGTGGCCAGGCGCGACGCCGTACCCCTTGCCACACCTGGGCCATTTCATTTCGGAGGAGGAAATAGGGTTGCTCCAGGCTACGCGTGGCATCAGAAAGGACATGCTAATAACTGCCCTGCCGCTGAGTGTGTCAGTCCTTGGACGCCTTCTCTAGGAGACAAAAAATTCTCGCCTGTGATCTTTACGAACCCAAAGGGTGCTCAGGAACAAATAAATCATCTTACAGCCATTTCAGATGCCTGGGAAATCTCTTCAGTGCTCACTTGCAGTACCTGCTGGGAGGCATGGGGGAAATATTCAGCGGACAGCCATCAGTCACTGGCAAAGCCAAATGCACCTCAGGAAGAAGATTTGCACAGAAAGGTGAACAAGATGGTGTAGCTGCCATGCCAACACAAATTTAAATACCAACTTGTGGTCCAGAGCAACTGTCATTAAAACTTCTGGGAAAGGGGCAGCTAAATGAAACTTCTCACCAAGGAAAAACTATCTCAAGGAGAAAGATGCTTCAGGAGCCACTGCAGCCTCCTCCCGGCACTCAGCTCACCAGTATCAGTGTCTGCTGACCAGGCAGGAGGGGCAGGGTGCCTCGGTGGGGAGGAAGCCCTGGTCAGTGCTCCCCATGGCCATTACAGCCGTGAGCCACATGCCCTGCGAGCCCGTGGCACCTCCTGCCCGCTCGCCTGGACAGCGCTGCTTTTACCTGCTGGCACTCTGGTCTGCAGTTGAAACACGAAAACACAGGCATCTCGCGGTCCTCCCAAGGACTGGAGCAACACCAGCCTCGGATTCGGCCCCAGGTGACCAACAGCGCTGGGCGTAATTGCAAAAAGTAAATTACCTAGGTAAACACCAGACTGAAATTGTGTTGAGTTATGTGTCTGTCTTATCTCTCAGCCCCTGTCAAATGCAGTGACATTTATTTCCCTTGTGCTAGCCTCAGCAGCCAGTGTCGCCACGCACCGGCAGCCCTCCTCCAGGCAGGGGGCAGTCAGCCTGTCGGACCCACACACCGAGCTGTCTCACACCCAGGCACACAGGGCACAGCCATCACCCTGTGCTCGTCCCCAACCAGAGGCTCCATTCACATTCCCAGCTCTTCTCTTCAGGAAGAAATTTCTGGAGGGTCCCGCTGATTGCCAACTGATGGGCTGGCCCCTGCTGCATGCTTATCAATCCCCTCCAATTGCTAGGCAGTGGAATATTTAAAACAGCTTCTCCTGTGACTGGTTTGTGGCCTGCAGTGTAAATCTTGTTTGCATTGTCTATATGGGGACATTTATTTCTAAACTTTGCTGTTTCCTGCCCATCTGTGTATAAGGACAGGTGTAAAAGAAATCCCTTATTTGACGTTACTTATGGATATGTTTCTTAGAAATAAAAGCGATTAAAGAAAGTGACCTCATATGTGCCAGTCTCAAAATGGGCTTTATTAAATCACAAACATAATGAGTTTAACTGGTAAAGATACCAAATTATTTCTAGAGAAGGCTCCCTTCAAAGTTGGAAGCAGCGTAGGAGCCCCAGCAGACCAGCAGGGTGAGCTGTGCAGGGATGGGGCAGTGGGTCTCTGCTGGGCACCTGGGCAGGGTGACAGCACAGCTGCCTGCAGCCTCCACATCTGGCAGAGGGGACATCTGAGCAGCTGGTGAGATGTGAATGGAGCCGGTGTCCTTCAGAAATTGTCTCTGAGTAGGGCCAGGGACAACTCAGTTTATAAATAACATTGCACCAATTTAACATGGACCATCTTCTACGTATGCTGTGCAGAATTCATTTCATTACCTGATGCACCTCTGAGGTCCTCAAGGTAGGCAGATCCCATGCTTTGCTTTGCTACCCCACAGAGCCCCACGATTGCATCTGTCCAAAGAACAGCTGATTTGGGCCCAACTGAGATGTTTTGGTCTGTCTGGGCGTCCAGTCTTGGTATGAAAACATCAGGAAATAGAAACTCCATCTCCTGCCTCCATGGTTTACTCCAGAAATACTGCCCTCCCTGCACTACAGCTCTGGCCAGTTATACCTTTCTCCGCTACATTAAATACCCTTTTAACAGCTACTACTCTCTTCCCCCCCCGAAGAGTTACTCACCACAAGCAAATCAACTCTCTGATAGATAGCAAAGACGGCAAATGTTTTGATCCCAGATTCCGCATGCACTAAAGTGAGGTGAGCCTGGTGGAAGCAGCTTCTCCATAACCTTCTTTTGAGAGGATGAAGCCTCTTGGGTGGGAGTCACCTCGTTAGCTTTGTCCAGGTCAAAGCTGGTGTTCAAGGTGTCCCATTTGGTAAGAAAGGAGAGCAGCCCTCTGTCTTTGGTGTATGACTTAGTTTTAATACACTGAAATTTATTTGGTTTAAATGGGTGCACTTCCTCTGAGTATGCTGTTCTCAGCAGTAATTACTAATCCTTGTGGTGGCATAAAATTTTGAACAGAAGCTATTTTTCCTTTGGAAAAAAGGATTACTGATAACAATGTTGAATAACATGAGGTTTAGGACAGATCTCAGCATTACAGTCACCCCAACTCCGTAATGCTTCCCCACAGCCCATCACTCTTCCAGCCCTGCCAGTCCATTCTCAGCCCATGGGCTTTCCAAATATTAAAAGAAAAAAAAGGCAGGCAAATTAGAAGACTTTCATAAACTGTGAAGTCAACCACCTACATGTGCTACATCTTCACAGCCTGGCCTCGCAGGAAAATTATTTGTCCTCTCATCCAAGGAGTGTCTCAGAAAATCTTGGTTGGAGTTATGCTTTCTGGCGACAGCTGGGGAAATCAGATGGTTGGAACCATTCAGATCAGTGACCGCTTCTGCTGCTTCACAACGAGAGTGGGATGAACAAGCACACCTTTGCTGCTTCAGGGTCATCAGGAGAGAATAAAAGTGCAGCCAGCAAATATGATGCAATGGACAGAAAATGCCTATGTCTCACGCCTTTGTCTACAAATAGTCTAGTGAAAACACACCAAAGCTCTTGTTGCCTCCAATCACATTTCCTCAGGAGCAGAAACATGGAGAAAAAGTAAGTTTCCTTCCACCCAATGGCTGTTTGAGAGCAAAGTTTCCAAAGACAAAAGCCCTCACATGCTTCCATCTGAAAGCACTGTCCAAAGGCTCTGCCAAGCCACACTGGGCCCACAAGGCAAGCACATTTATGTGTTACCAGCCTGTTGGTAAGGCTGTCCCTTACCACTGGGAAGTGCCTCTTCACACAGTCTCGGAAGGATGGTATAACTGTTACCATGAGGTTTGGATTTAGGATCTCCTGGCCTGCAATAGCTCTGTGATCTTCAGCAAGTCACTTAATACCTTCCTGGCAATTCTTCGCTCTTTAAAAAATTTAAGGATAAAAATGCTTGCCTATTTGTGGCAGGTTGTAAGGATAAACACGGCTCAGATGCTGAAGTGCTGAGATACTGTGATATGTGCCATAAAAAGGAAATGTCTCATGAATACATTGACAAAGACAGAAAACAGGTTAGACTTCAAGGTACAGCATATGTCAGCCTAGCAATGTACAGTCAGACATCTCTACAGCTTTCTCCTTTTCTGCTGGGAAGGACTAAAACCATGGCCCACTAACATCATCTGCTTGCCATCAAAGCAACAGTCCTCACTCAACAGCATCAAAAGCTTCAGACAAGATCTTAACTGTGCACTAAAAATTAATAGTAAAACCTGCCTGGTGCCTGTAGCCTCTTATGCAGAAGCAACAGTGCACAGGGAACTATTCACAGAATCACAGAATCACAGAATCACAGAATCACAGAATCACAGAATGGTAAGGGTTGGAAGGGACCTCAGGAGATCATCCACTCCAACCCTCCTGCTAAAGCAGGACCACCTAGAGCATGTTGCACAGGACATCATCCAAGCAGGCTTTGAATATCTCCAGAGAAGGAGACTCCACAACCCCCCGACACAACAGAACTAACTTTATATCGTGACCTCTGATGAAATCTCAAAGTCAGGAAGGTGCCTTTGTTGTGGAAGAGAGCATTACCCAGAGTTACCACAAAGGCAAGTCATATCTGCTTACCGTAATGGCTGAGTCCAAATTTGCCTTAGCTCCAGGGAAAGGTTTAGGGCTCGTTTTGAAAGACAAGAGGTGCCGGAAGGCCACGCTGCTCTAGGCAGCCTGAATGATCCTCAAGTAAAATTGGTAGTGCCTGTCAAAAGTAACCACAGGTACACCACCTTGGACCTTTGTGTCCAAAAGTTACCTCTGGGTTTAGTTCATGACTTATTTACTCAGACAGGTTATTCTGACCCCCTACAGTACTGTACATAGTCCAACCAGTGCAGTACACATAGACTTGACCTTTACAGTGGAACATGTCTAGAACTTCTCCAATTGCCCTTTTTGCTATGACCTTCACAGGATTGCTATATCAATAGCAAAATTGTTGTCATGGTTGGGGATAAGAGTAATGTTCTCAAACAAAACAGTCTGTAACAGCTTATAGTACCATGCCTCAAGATCATGGCTTCTCCCTACCAGAGCACTTCAAAAAACCACGATTGTGATTGCCTTTGTCTCTTAATTTTCAGAACAAAGGCTGATAAATGCAAACAAATGACCCCCTGTCCTCATTCACACAATGGTCTGTTTACACTTTTCTGGAATTTTAAAGGATCTTTCAAGGGGGTTCGTGTTTAACGTTCACTGCCTTTCCAGCCCAGACTGCTATCTGGAGCCTTGACTTAACAAGACTCATTATTTCTCCATGAAGATGTTCTTCTACATGAGCTTTCTGATCTCCTTGTTTGTGTTTGTGATTGAAAGTGTAATGTCCCCAAGCTGCCAGTGTAAATCATTAGACTTTAATTATCAAAACTGTTTTCTCCTCCAAATAATCTTTGGCTAAACAAGTCAATGTGACAAGTAAAGAAGACAGAAGTTTTTACAGACAGCTTATACATACCCAGGTAATGTGGACAGCAAATGCACAGTTAAGGTTTTTATTTCAGGAAGCTCTGCAGGATCAGATCACGTTCTTCATACTGGAACAGTCAAAACATGATGCACAAACCCAAGCACCGCTCCTTTGTCTTCAGATGGTTGTTCCAATACGGGGTTAACAGAATCTCACCCAAACTCGTCTGTGTGAGGAAACTCCACTGTGGCTCCTCTAGGCATCCTCAGGGGTCAGCTGGATGCAGATCGCCCTGTCCACGTTGGAACTGATGATGACAAATCTAACACTGTATGTGTGTTATTCAAAAGGTAACGTGGCCCTGCAAGAAAGTCAGCAGTTTGGATCTGTGACCTTGACAGCCTGAGGTGCTGAATATCTCTGTTCAGGCAGTCCAAGGGCAAAAAATGTGTACGTTTGCTAGAACTGTAAGAATATTTCCAGTTAATAGGCTGCATTAATGTCTAAAAGTTAAATTACAGTCTTTACACTTTCCCTGCCTTTCCTCTACTCAACTCCATTTGTGCACGTACAGACAAGAGAGATTTTGAATTAATAAATGTGGTATTATGGCATGATCCTTTAAGCAACTGAGAGATGAAAGGCTGATTTTCGTTTCAGTCCTAAGCACACTGACATCAGGGGTAAATTTGGAGCTTGATGCAAGGGATTCAGCTGTGCAACTGACATTAAAGCTAATAGGAGCCACAAGAAAAACAAAATGACATTCTCTTCCTTGGACAAGAAATTAAATACAGATTGCAACTTTTTCAAAGAGTTCAAAGTCAATTACTTTTTCCAGTGAAATCAATGAGAAGGACTTTCCATTTCAGTTCATCAGACTTGCTGCCCACTGAGAAGAGTGACTTTATCTGGGATCTTTATCACCATTTGCTTTCCTGGGTTGCTGGGTTTTGTTCTTTCTTTCTTTGCCTGATTGATGATAGGTCTCATAAATACAACACTCATTTTTTTCCAAAGGCAATTCCACTGCTTTCAATAACTGGCTAGAATTTTGAAAAATCACTGGAATTTTCCTTTAAGACACTGTAAATGCCGCAACAAAGACCCATATTAGTTGGATGAAACATGAAAAGCACACATCCCATTCCCCAACAGGCCTGTGAAAACACGGCTGCTGATCTATGGAGGCACTCCAACCAGGATCAGCTTTCATCCAGCGACCTCTCCAAAAATGGCGTGCATGCTTTGACTTGGGGTCTTCATTTGTCACTGTTTGGTTAGGGCGGGTATCACTCGAACAGACTTGATCATTCTCCATCGGCTTATAAGACCATTACAGAATGTGGAGTAGATGGGCCTGAAGGCGATTAGGCTGACGTCTACGCTCCACTCATTCAAAGATGTCGACTCTATCTGCTTACATGTACTGATCCCAAATTTCGTTCTAGGGAATTGGGTGTTGGCACTGCCATCTCCAAGATCTGGGCCGGTTCCCAGCCTGACAACTGTCATTCATTCTTAAAACCACATGTCCGCACAAACATGACATCTCTTCCCTTTATTTTCCGTACGAGGTTTGTAGCTGATGCAGGGCTAGTATAAAATTAGTGTGCCCTCCCAGCTTACGTACAGCTACACCAGCCCAGGCAAGCGGAGGATCTGGCAGCCAAATCACCAGGGCCCAATTTCTAACATTATTTAATAACCATCATAACATTTAGCTGCTAAGTAGCCAAAGTAATTAATCACATCGTTCTCGACTTCCCATGCCCTGTAGTTATCTCGCTCCCTGCGGTCGCTGCTCCGCAGCCTGCCTGGCGAGGAATGCATCGGACCACCCAAGGGCTCTGCCCAGCTGATTTCACCCCCTGGTTGTTTGTACCCCAAACTTGTGCTTGTGCAGACAGACGGGCAAGATGCAGTGGGGACACACGTGCCGGCAGGGCAGGGGGGGGAGCAGGAGCTGACAGTGTGCTAACGCTGCCAGAGCTGCAGTGGTGGGGTGTAGCTTGCTGTGCAGCCCCCGAGGGGAAGGACATGGGCAAAAGGGGGTTTGTCTGAATAGTGCTTTCCTCCTCTCCTTGATACTACCATATATAAGTACTAAATATATATATATATACACATTATATGCAGGGTTTGCTATCAGTTAGCTAAAAGAAACTGTTATTTTAAGGACTGTTCTTCTCACGGTAGATTTGTTCTACTCTTGAATTACAAAATTTGCAGTTTAAGGGCAAAAAATCAGAACTATACTTCTATTAAAAATCTTGGTTTAGACCGGAAGAAAGAGGAAGAGGGAGAGACCCAGATCTTTTGGAGAAAGAGCAAAGAGCGTGAAATATCCCAAGTGGACAGGCGACAGGTTTATGGCTGTGCCCAAGGCTCTGTACAGCAGCATCTGTGTCAGCCACCCAAACAAAACTGCACAAACCACTTTCTGATAGCCAACACTGTGTTAAGAGGCAGAGTCTGTGTCTAGCAAATACCAATGTGGGATGCACACTGAGCGCCGGTGTCAGGAATCTGTCGGTACTGGAAAGAGGAGCTTATCTTGCTGGGTTGAGCTGTGAGCTGTGTCCAGCCCTGGCCGAGACCCCGCTCTCGGCAGGCATCCACCCGCTCAGGGTGGGCTCAGCCCGAGCGCTGCCGGCCCCACCATGCCTACCATCTGGCAACGCTTACACTCCAGTCCAGCATTTTTTCAAGGCAGCAAATTTCACCCCAAATGGGCTGCAATCTTCCTGATGAAGTGGACACCGCCAGGCTGCAGCAAAGGTTTTGTTTGAGTTTGTTTGCCCGGAGCTGTTGCTCCAGGGACCCCCTTCCCTCGCAGGAACTTGCCACTTCTGGTGTGGCATGTGTCCAGAACACTGGGATCCACCAAGCAGCCACGAAGAGATTTTATTTTGACCATATTGTCCATGGAAATACACTGGTTCCAAGCAACAGTGGTGATTATATAGGTTGTAGGCATCTAATAATCACGGGTTTGGCACCACATAGGACAGCCTAGTGGCTTAAAGACTGTTTTGGGGCATTAGACACATGAGTTCAGGTCAGCCACAAACCTCCTGGAGATAAATTGCTCAGCCTGTTCTGTGACTCATCCTCCACCTATGCAAACAGAGGCGCTATCTCACAGGGTCATCCAGAGAACAAAATAACACAGAGATTACAGTGCCCTCACCTACACCTGTGCTGAACGTCAGGAAGGCCCCCAGAGCTCCCACTTTCGCTATTCAGCCAGAACTGGTCCAGGACTGACCACCACCTCCAAAAGTTTGGAGCACTTAAGCCTAGTTATATCCTGACAGCACTTTTACATGTGCTTATACAGCCGGGGTTATAAGACAGGCTCTGAGGTCACTAGGGCAAGTTATAAAACCATCAAAAAATCAGGCGAATCTCATCGCTTTTCACATTTCATAAATAAAAATAATAAAGTGAGGGGTTTTTTTTTTCCTGAAATACCAATTTAATTGATAAATTAAATTCCTGTTGTTTGGCTCCACTCAGGATGTAGTTCTACGTGTACCAAAAGGATAAAGAGGACAGAAGTGGAAGACTGTTTACACTATGAAGATAAAAAGAAGAAACATTGTAATCTGTGCAAACCCTCTGAAAACCGTACTTTTGCTCTTCATTTTATTTCCACCCTGTATTTTTAAGAACTCAGTTGAAATAATAAATATCCCACCTTCTACCACTGGAAGAATCACTGCATTTCAAAAGACCTTAGGCGGATGTTCATGTAGATAGTTCGTGCAGCTTATTTTCGAACAGATTCATATATATTCACACAGATTATTAACCCTGTAATCATTTGGAATCACATTCACGGATGCGTGCCTGTATACAGACATTTCTTTCACTATATGCATTATTAATAAATAGAAATGTTTAAGTTACAAAAAGATAACAGCTGGATCACAACAGGATCCCAGCGGCCACTACCTCATGGGATTTTTATGAAGTACCATTACAGCAAAATCACCTGCAGTGTTTTATATACCATAAACAGCATATCTCAACAGCACAACCAAGAGCATGAAGAGCCATCAGAAGCAGGAAAGACAAGGGTAACAGCCTTCCCACCATACCAGTGAGGGGCAAAAATATAACTATCCCAGTAACAAAAGCCTGTCACAACATAACCCTCCTCACTGACAGTATGTAGTACTTGCTGTGCGTTAGCATTAGTATTTACCATGACAGTTGAAGATGTTGCATCCAAGTGCTTAGCAAAGGGCTGAAGGCACTGAGGGTTGGATTTCCATCTAAGTGCTCAGGGTGGGGAAGAGGGAGGAGACCACATGCCAGCCTCGGTGCCCTGCCTGCTGTGAAGGGGGGCAGCCCCGGGAGCACTGGGGCCAGGGCGTCTTCCCAGGGGACCAAAGGGGACATCACTGCTGCCACCTCCTCCAAGGCACCCCTTGCTGCTCACTGTGTTGCTTGGCTCTGGTGGTTGAGCTGCTGGCAGCAGCCACCCCTCCCTGTCACCCGCTCTTGACTGGCCATGGGACTTGTGCTTTGCAGTCCCCTCCCCAGCATGCCAACTGGAGCCCAGATCAGGTCTGGAAAGATTCCCCCCACAACATGTTTTCCAAAATCCTGCCCTCTATCCCAGCAGCAGTCTCATGAGCTGCCTTGTCCCTGGCATGCAAAGCTCCAGGAGAGCATGGGTCCCACAGCCAAGCGCTGCCCCATGCCTCCCCAAGCTGCCCCACATGGAGAAACGAGATCCCTGGCACACTCAGAGAGCCAGAGCCCACCTCAAGTCTACCTCTGCCCTAAACTCTGAGGACATGGACAGCTTCACACCTTCTCTATCCTTTCTTTTAAACCTCACGATAACCTTGGCAAAGGGGAAAAAAAAGAAAAAAAAAAAAAAATTACCCATAATCATGAGAGAGCCCTCTGCTGGTAAATTAATTTCTGGCTGGAGAAGAAATGACAAAATTTGGCTTGTGTTGGGTTTCTTCTCTACCTTGTCAGCAGATCCATGAGTCTATACAAAACAGCATCCTTTCATAACTGCATTACAGGAACAAGAACATCTGTGCTGGGAGCAGGGAACAAGGTCTTCAGGTTAGGGAAATAAAGTTAGGACAGTTTGCTGCTGATTTTCCTGGGGCAGATTTTACTGAGTTGAAACCCACCGACATTAGGGGTGATATGACAGTGTAAGTCAAAGGAAGACGCTGCAGGAGTTCAGGCTGGAGAGCAGAGGAGGAGAGGGCTTGCTCCCCATCCCCTGTCCACACACTGACTATCTGGGTGCATGGCGTATGCAATGAACATCAAGTTCTCATACCCGGAACAGATCTGGCCTCCCATTTGTGCCCCATGGGCTGCCACTCAAGTGTTGGGCATCTCCCCAACCTCTGCGTTTCAGTCCTACTGCAGCAGATGTACTGACGTACCTGTTCTGCGAGGGCAATGCTATCACCTTTGAAAATGCGTCTGGGGTTGAAATAAGCCCAGAGGAGAGCAGAGAGTTAATTAGGTGCAGGTTGGCAGTGGCGTGTGGCTGGAAGGCCATCAGTGCACTGTCCCTCTGCAAGCGATGAGGATCACACCCCGGGGCAGGAAGGCAATCCTTCCCTCCCTACACAACTTCATCATAACCCTGCCTGGGATGTTGCCATCTGTTCTGACCATTCGGTTACCCATCACGTACGACACAGAAAGGAAAAAGCATGAAAAAGCACAGGTGAGAGATACTACGCTTCACATATTTCTATTCTCCTTCTCCATCGAGGCTATTCAAATTTTAAAATGCCCCCAGCAGTCTTTCCCCCCGCCACTGCCAATGGCCATGAGCACTGTGCCATGGTGGGTGTCCCCTCGTTTTCGGTCACTGGTCACACACGTGGGAGAGAGCAGCACATCTGTACAGGACTGCCCCTGAGAAGGGAGGGATTCCTTGAAACCACGACTCTGTGAGGCCCTTCAATACTTATAAGTTGCATTAACCCTGAGCACCACATGTTAGGGTATTGATCTAAAAGCTGCTTGATAACACACAGAGAAATACTACATTGATGATATATGACAAGAGGAAATATATCTGGGAGATAACGACAACTTGTTGCAGTTTGAAATGGTGATGAAATGTGATTATCTGAGGTAAAAATACGCTACTAATCATTTGGCAAGAGGTCAAGCATACCTCAGCTTCGTGGTTCCCCTGCAAAGCCCGACAATAAAAAGTGGAGGGAACGAACTGCATGAAGGCTTTTTTTCTCACAAAGATCGGCTTTTTATGTTCATCTATTGAATTTTAAAACAGCCAATTTGGAGAGGGAGCCTTAATAAACTGACCTATTCTCTGCAACACTGGTTTCATATTTTTCATCTCTTTCCTAATATAATCAATAGTAAAGGAAAGATTGGGCTGTAAGTAAAATTGCTCACATGGGCAGGCTACGGCCAGCACTGAGAGGATGTTTTAAAGACTCAAACAGTTAACATCTCAGAGAGGGCGTTTCAGCCATCAGTGGGTCTGGGGTTAGCGCAATGTGAGCGGGAACAGCTTCCGTCAGACCACACACCTCTGCCACACCACAGACTTCTCGGGCTTTGGAGAAACATAGTGTACTGGGTGCGAATTTAACAAGCGGTTAACTTATTTTTGCAGGGAGTGTACAGGACACCCAGTCCTTGCTCCAGGGAGAGGAGCTAAGCTCCGCTGTAGAGAGGGCAGGGCAAAAGGGGAAAAAGTACCAGTGGAGCCCAAACCACCCATGTCATGAACATCTATTGCCAACAGGACCCAGGCTGGGTACCTTTCCTGACCATCCTTGGCCGAGCACAGCTTCCCCCTTCAGTGGATTTGTGAAGGGGTCACCAAACCATCAGAAAATGATCCCCTGGCTGCCAAAAATCTTGGGCACGGGCCAGCACTCAGCTTTCTTTGGTCCTTCATCTGCCCTGCAGGAAAAATACCAAGAGCCTCTTTTTACATGTCTATCCTGGGAGCCCAGCAGTTCACCTAAGTGGCATTTGCACGTAGTGGACTTCAGGGGTTTTTTTTAAGTAGTCTTGTTTCAAGAATTGCAGAATGGACCTCAGAATGGATTTTATTATTTATTTTATTTATTTGTTAAAATGTAAAGTTTGCACTCAAGACAGAGAATGCTCTCCAGCTGTCAGCTATCTTATGCCAATTCATCATTCATAAACCTGATACTAATTTTTTAGATGTTAAGCTATTGTCCAATAGCTGGTTGTGGCAGGGGGCAGGGGCGGGAGGGGGAGCGGAAATTAATGCTTTCAAAGTGGGCCAGACTCACTGTACAGGACTTGCAATTGCAAGTACCCCACAGTGCTCCGCTGCTGATTTACTCCTCTTCTGCAAGGTGACTTCTCGGACCCAGTAATGCACCCCAACAACCTCCTTTGCTCCCGTTTGCCTGCCAGTGCCTGTGAAGGGGATGCAACTTGCAAAAGGACTATTTGGTCTCTGCTGTGGAAGGTGGGAAGAAGTACCAAATGACACCAGACTGGAATGAGGTACTTCCACAACCTTTTAACAGTGCCCTGAGGCATGCAGTTATGAGCAAGTTGGGATTTTCATCATGTAAGTGACAGCCAGATCTCAGTCACATGTGAGGAATCAGCTGGGCTGTGGTTTAACGATTTCCCAAGCACTGAGAAACTGGGAGGGTTTCACACAAACTCCCCCGGGACCAGAGGCACTGTGGTCCGGTTCACACGGAGGGTTGCTGCGCCGACATACCTCTCCATCCCATAGCTTGGGGAACTCAATTCTTTGCCTGAACCCATGTCATTTGAGCTTTCTTTTTCCCCTCATGCCTTCACTGTGTGTTCTTGGGCTTATTTTCTGTAAAGTTTGCTTTAGCCAGCTTTTTCCAAATTACCCACTGCTCCAGGCAACCAAGAATTATCACTGAAATAACCATGAAAAAACAAGGGAGGAGATATTCAAAAGCACAGACGAGCATGAGAGTCTCATTTGTGTCTTTGAAAATTCCCCTCATTAGTATTACAAGCGTATCTTGAGAAGGATGCCTGATCGTGGCAGCCCATATGGTGAGAAGAAAGACAATGTTCAAATAACAAGAGACATATTTGCCAAAAGCCAGCGCAGAAGCATCACCCGATTACATCCCAGGTGTTAAGTCCATCCCCCCAGGCACTCTCTGCTCATACAGCTCTTTGCTGTATGCCAGACCCTTGCTCAGCACCTTCTTCAAAGAGAAGAAATAAAAGCTTTCAGAGAGTCTGGTGAGACACCCAGAATCAGTGTTGTAACACAGCACCCACTTTGTGGTGCCTCCAAAACCACCCAGCAAATGCAATATTCCTCTTGCTTTCTCATTCCGGTTTCTACTTGTTCCATGCAACTAAAATCTCATCTCTACAGAAGCTTTACTCTATAATTCACTCTCCAGTCTCTGTTTAAAACACACCAGATTCCAGCTATCAACTGCTTCAAATATCCTGAGAACTTCTGCAAAGCACAATGCAAATTTGAAAAGTTCAAGCCTGGTGCTAATGCAATAAAAGAAGGCGAATATGATTCCAGATATACAGTTGGTGTAATGCCTTTAGGAACCGCTCCATCAGTTTTATTTAGAAAATGATTGTATTATGTTAAAACAACTAAATTGGATAAGAGGGAGAGGGATTTGTTGACGTAAATCTTGTCTCTGGGTTCCAAACCCCTCCAAGTAAATGCAAATAAGAAAATACACACACAGAGAACTGCCAATTTCCCCTGAGGAGATCTTTTTTCAAGGAAGTAAAAGTCCATATTGGAAATCAATCCAGTTGTTTATAAAGCAAGAAACCTCTATTGGAAGTCAGCGGGAAGGAACATTGGAAGCAAACCATCAAATAACAGAGAACAAAGGGAAAAAATACCCAAACTATATATCCCAAACTCATTGTTTTCAAATAATGCTTCTAATTCTGGCCTCATCTGCAATAATTTGCGAACAACTTGGCATGTGTCAGCCAAACACCACCAGCTCAAAGCAAACAAAACACAATGGGAGAGCAATCAGGAATAGGCCAATAGCTTCAGTAAGGGTCACCGTGAATAACCAGCACGGGGAAGACACAAGGCAGGAATGACCTTAGGCAGCAGAGTTCTTCAAATATTTTGCACCGACCTGACATGATGTGCTGGTGGCAATCTTCAGCCCACCAAACAACAATGATAGCTATTCGCTTTAATATTTCTCCTGCCAGAAGAGTCCTGCCAAACAATATCAGCCTCGTGGGAGCACAGAGCCTTGGCAGAGGCCAGGGTAGGAAATGAATTCTGCTTTCCGCTGTCCCTACAGCTCCACAAAATAGGGAGGGAGAGAGGCAGGGAACAGAGCCTGTTGGAGGCATCTTTCCACAGACAGCTGTGATTTTACCAATTGATTTTTCTTCCAGTCCAGCCTTGTTTGTCCCCAACCTCCTGCTTAAAAAGGTAATTGAATATTGCTTGGCTGAATTAAATAGAAGATCTGGGAAACAAGTGCAGCTTCATGCTGTAGAAATGATGGGGAAAATTATCAATACATATGTCTGTGTAATGCTAAACAGCTGTCAAGAAATAAAAAGAAACAAATCTGAAATGACGCTGTTACGCATGACCATACAAAATTCTTTCCCTGTAACCATTACTGCTCCTTCATCTGTTACGCCAGCAGGGAAACATTTGCCAGGTGGTGAATTAACTCATTAAGATTATTCAAAACTTTGGTTGCTGAGCAATGGCCAAAGGCCACTGCCCCTCTGCCCGCAGGCCAGTGTGGCCATGCCGGCCACTCGCAGCCCTTTGCCCAGGCGGAGGGCAGTGGCAGTGACGGTGGCAGCTGCCTGTGCTCAGCCTAGGTGCTGGTGCAGGTGAGGGGGACCTCCAGCCATGCACTGGGCACTGGCTTTGGGGAGAGGGATCCATTTTAAGGGTTGCCATCCTGGAGGTGCCTGGCTCCTTGCTTCAACTCACCCTTAATTTGAGCCAAGTCACCACGCAAGCAAATGCGAGCAAGGTAGTCGTAAATCCCAACAGGCAGCACAGTTGTGAAGCTTATTACAGGCAGAAGCTGATAAAAATGGAAAAAACTATGCTTTATCTCCTCCTGTGCAGAGTGAAATCACAAGGCCATCTTGCCCTTGCTGCAAAGCCACCGGGACCTTGGTGACTGTGAGGGACAGGGACTCATCCCTGGGCCAGCAGCAGGAGCGAGCCAGCTTCGGTGCCTCTGCCCACCCAGGCGCGGCTGCGCCTTGGCCCATTCCAGCCCTCTCCCCTGGCAAGTGACCACTTTCCCTTCTCCAGAAACTATATCATCTTCTCGGCAGGCTGGGCATACTCATTTCTTGTCCCAGTGGCACATACTAGCACCTGCCCTAAGCACTTGACTAAATCTTGAGCATGTTAGTGTTAAAGAGTAAAATGCTCTTTCCTGCTTAGCACAGTAATGGGCTGCCTGGGAGCCTTGCCACACACTGAGTCAGACGTGGTCTGTGACTGTATCGACTAGTGCCCACATCTTGTTCAGGCATTTAAGTGGGATCAGTGATGCCAACCAGCATGGCCTCTTTCACCAAGACAAAATAAAAGTGGGTATGGCAATCCATTTGGAAGAGGCTGATCCCACCCTGTTTTTTGAGGAAGGCAGGGGCAATTATTCTGAGAAAGTAAACAACAGCAGCAGCTTCTTACCAGCTCATGCCCTTGCCATGGTCAAAATAAGGAACAGCAAGAGTCTTTCCATTCTCTTTTACTGGCATACCACTCAGTCTTCAATGAGGAGGTATGCCCTAATACCAGGGCCAGCATTCCTGGCTCCTGAACCACTGGAGGAATAGGTTTATGCATGGAAGAGAAAGCAAGTTGCATGTCTTTCCTTGGACTTCACTGGTTAAAACCAGGAGATCCTGAACTGCTGTATGACTACAGCATCTCAGCCCAGGAGAAGACCCAGGTTTCCTCACAGACAGGACTGCAGAAAGTGAAGAAACCAGAGGTCAAAAAAAATCTCACCTGCCATTTGGCCAATATTTTATCAAATAGGAACTCTTCTCATTGAGAGCCAATTCTCACTGATGCTCATAGATATTCTCGCATCGTCAGCTCATACTTTGTGATCCTTCCCAGGGGACTGAAAGAACCTTATTAGAATTAGACAACTTAGTCTTCTATTACCCTGTTTAAATTGTGGCTGTGACATAGCATGAGGGGCACAGGTACAAACTGTAAATGCAAAGGAAAAGCTAAGCTCACTGGAGGTCTCACTTGGTGTCTTGCAGAAATCCCTGTGGAGAGACATCATCTACGGCTACTCTGCTGCAAAGCCCTGCCACTCATGCCACCGCAATTCATTTTTCATGATGGGAGAGGGAGTTGATTGAGGTGGCATCGTCACAACTCCATTTTAAGCCCGAGGTAAGACAAGCTTCTACCAATGCTTGTCCTCAAACCTTACCCTGTTCCCGCCTAATACCACCCTGATGCAACAGTCTGCTTCTGATCCTGCAACGTCCACCACCAAAAATGGCATGTCCATGCCTCAGACGTGTAAAAATGTTTCCCCTTCCCCTTGAAAATCCCTAGGCCATTTGTACATTGCCATGACACTGCAGTAAGAGAGGGAAAAATATGTTCATCCAAAAACCTCAAGTGCTGGAAAGAGGGGGTTTCATCCCACGGCTGCCTCTGCTGCTAGTAAGGGTCACTGTGGCCTGCACATGGCCAGCCTTCAGGCCTAATAGTGATTTCTTTTCCCAAGGTCACCTGCAGGAAAATCAGAAATAGGAATAAGGCATCCCAACTCCAAGTCTTACACTTCAATCATAAGGTCATTGCCTGCCTCTTTTGCCTTAGCCAATTTTATGCTGTCCTGCTTGCAGCGACATTCATGCTCTACAGCACTTCTCCAAACGAAAATCAATAGAAGTCATCGCTGGTTTAAAAAATGAAGCAAACATACTTTTCAGCAACTCTTAACAGTCGCTCAGAGAGGACGAAAGCGCTCCAGATGCCTGCACCGCATCGGGTTCCTAGAGCAGTAGCTGTTATATCCAGGCTGCTCCACTTCCCCTTGCTGTTTGCATCATGAAAAATCAAACTTGTACATCACACTTTACTCTAGAGAGCATATCAAGAGCTACCATTCTGTACCAACCTGGGGAAAATATGGAGGGGGAGTATAATAGCTATAAATACTAGCTCCATGTATGTATCAGCCAGACCTATACTGCTGTATAAATTTACCATATGAAAATCCCTGGGAGAAAAGCGATTACGGTAACAGTGGCTTATCTGCATAGTATTTGATTAACTGAAAAGAAGATAAATAAACAGCGATTTCTCTTTGGCAACCCATCTTACTTCCTCCTTGAACGGTAGAGTATTGAAAAAAGAAAGCAAAAAGCCTATTTTTAGATAGAGCGAGTTCCTGCCGATGCCCTGTTCCCACAGCCCGGGCAGCTGCCACCCGCCGAAGGTTTGGGGAAGGAACATGTCACCGCTGCCGGGAAGGCTGGCAGCCTGCGCCCCTGCAGCACCACCCTCTGCGCAGCGGCCACCACACCAGGACCTCCCAGGGGGCTTCAGCAGCAAGAGGCACTAGGCAAAAGCTAGGCTCCCTCGAAATCAATAGCAAAAATTCCGCTGAATTCAGCCAGGTCAGGGAGTCATCCAGAGGCTTTTGTAGCAGACACTTCCATTTCCAACTTCATTTACCACAAGAGCTAATTAAATACATTTCAACTAACATTCACACCATTCACATGATGTTGTCCTGCCTGGCACCCCGGGTGAACCTGTGCACATCAATTCACCCCAAATGTCTGTATGAGACAGGACCAGGAGTCCACAATGGCAGAAAGATAATTCAATTCTCCTTTGGGAAAAAAAGTAAAAAAAATCCCTGTAGAAAACACTCAAGCGAATATAATTCACACCTGTTTCTTTGCTAGAAGTCTGGCCCCAGGGTATGTGTAATGATGCAAATTAGAAAAAACTCTTATTTGGGGAAATTAACTGCGCAACCTCAAAAAATCTCCTTCACATCAAGGACATGTTTCTCTTATAAAACTGAAAAAATCCTGCTTCGGTCTTAACGATTTTGTAGGCATCTCAGACATTATATTATTTGCATCAAGATGGGGATGGCAGAACTTCTCCAGGGAACCTCACTCGGACATTTCAAGGGTTTCTTTTTTTTTCCCCTTTTTTTCCAGTTTTCTATGTGCAAAACCTAATGGCTTGTTTTCCTCTTTTCCCAGAGAGAGAAAATGATCCTGATTCAAAGCAGCACTGAAGTACAAGGCTCTGCCAGATGTTACATAAACGATGATGTAATGCCGAAGTATTTCATTACACATGCAGCTCTGTTCTTCAGCCCAGCAGTGATTTATTACATTTTGTCAATCCCATTTTATGTACCCACATCATTTTTACATCATTTTTCTTCATGACATTGTTACATTCTCACAGAAGCACATAGAGATAACATCATAACAGTGCAGGCAATGAAGTTAGCGTTTTACAAATAATGTTACTAATAAATAAATATACCAGTGAGGGCGAAACGGTCTGTCTGAGAGAATGAAAAGCAAATTTACCTTTGAATAATCTGATGGGGGGAAGAGGCCATAGGTCCAATAAGTAAACTGAGTGTGTATCCTCTCAGAGCATCTTCTGCCTTCATGCAGAATGGTGAGGAAATGCTGTTCTTGCCCCTTTTCAGTTTAATCTCACATTCTCTTTGTTTTCCTAATGTGTTCTGTGTGCTGCCGGCTAGATCTCGTACACCAGCTGCTTGGTAAAACAGATTCATCAGCAAGTGCAAGACAATCAACGCTTAAAATCTGTTTTGACCCTGAAATTTTCAAGCCGTCGGATACATTAGCTTTTTTTTTTCCCGATCTTCCATCAAGGTTAGTTAGAAAAAGCACACACAGCAACATTGCTTCTTCTTGGGAGAGAAAGAATTCCAGAAACTATGAGCTGAAAAGGTACGAAGATTGTGTCAAAATAATGCAGCAGGATACTTAAAAGATCCACTCCTATGGCAATATGGTTAAAGAAAATAACCCTTCTAATCAGCAAGATGCCAAAAATCCTGTTAGATGACTGAAAGAGAGAAGTCCTCTTTTCTAGCAGACAGCCATTAACCTGCATCATGCAAAATATTGCAGTGAGAAGCTGCAGTTGATAAAAACTTAGAATTTCCTTCTTCCAAGGAGCACAGGGCCAAATTCTGGTTTTGCTATGTCACCAGAAAATCAAAGAAATCTGCTATTTTAAATGGCGTATTTAAAGATCAGTATTTGTTACTCAGTAGTTAAGGTACAGGTCAGAAGAAGACTCAAGTATGCTTAAATCTCATTAATTTCAATGGCTAAGCACATGCTTAGAGATTTGGCTAAACCAAAGCTTCCCTCTCCTGTTCTTTGGGATATGCTTGGGCCCTATTCCAAAGCCCATTAAAATTTGTCTGAGGCCACCCACCAACTCCACTGCATCTGGGATTTCACTGCAGAGCACTCAGCCTACCCTAAAATGTCAATGTTTCACAGAGATGTGCTTCTACACTTACTGAATGCTTCCCCAACCTGGAGGTCAAAAACAAGCAGTCCGGAGAGGAAACTGCTTTCTGCTCCAGGACACCTCTGAGTCTGGTCTGCATACTTACTCTTACTGACTGAAGTGAGTGAAGAGATAAGCTGGGTTTATTTTGACTCCCTGCTTGGGTTTCAGACGGTTGGTAATTAATCCTCTAGTTGCATTGGTAGGCTGGGACTTGCCACCTACTCTTGTTTGTGTTCCCCAGCTGGTGAGAGTCCCCAGAGGTCAGCAGAGAGCAGAACTGGAGAAACCTCAACGTGCCACAGTTTTTTCCATCTCTAATTAACACAAGATCTTGCCAAGCAGGATCTTTTTTAAAAAATTACACCATTCTGCCTTTATTCTTTATTTACTTATGTAGACTCAACCAGCCGTGGCACCACAGTAAGTCATCTCTACTACCATTACGCGGTTCAGAAGAGGCATGTGTGGGCCAGGGGAGGCAAAGAGAAGGTCTAGGACTTGCCAAAGGCCAGGCAGAAGTTGAAAGGCAGAGCTAGAAACAGAGCTAGGTCTCCCAAGCTCCTGTCCTCTCACAGGACCTCACTATTACAGTGAAATGCCAACTGAGAGGAGAGTTTCATCTCTTTTGGGTAACTTCAGGCAAAAAAGTTTTGGAGGTTCAGCCTCTTGACCCGCTCATTTGGGGCTGGCGTCTCTGGGGTGCCTCAGGTGAGATGCTGAGCGGCCGGTGGGACAGCATTTTTCTGGCAGGGCAGCACACCCTGCCTGGCTCCCAGCATCACTCCCAGAGCCCATCAGGCTCTGAGGACACTTCCATGGTTTGGCTTAGAAGCCGACATTGCAGTTTTTTTGGAGTAGAAGGAGGAAGGACTGGGCATTCAGCTGTCTCATAAAGACCGAAATAACTGCCAGCATCCCAGCAATGCAATGCACTCGTCCTCTCAGCCTTGTCCTGTGTAAGGATACATGGAAATGGAGAAAGAGCTTTTAATGTACTGTGGCACACATGAGGATATAACCCCTCAGTGGGTGCAGGCTGTTTTTACCTTCTCATCAGAGTTTAAAAAAAAAAAAAGTTCATTATCTAACTAGCCATGAGATTTAAACTGGGGCAAATGGGAGTTTGATTTCTTTTCAGATAAAAGAGATGTTACAAATGAGAATTTTATCTTGCATGGAGGTGTGACAAAGTATGAGACAGAATCCTTCTTGATTACAATCTTCCATCATTTTGATTTTATAATTACTGAATGGAATCAATCAGCTTTCAATTGTTACCTTGGCGAAAGATTAAAACATCATTACTTGTCATACATATTTCACACTTTAGCAAATTTTAATAAACTGAATGCATGAGAAATGGTCATATTATCTTTCGTGGCACTGGGATACTAATGACATTTCTATTGATTTTAATTCACATTTGTTGGTCAAAATAACTCAGATTCAGGCAAGGCATGGACTCCCATAATCAACACTAACAAATGAAGACTGCTGAGCACTGAAATGGCTAAAACGGAATCATTAATCAGAAATACCATAAAATAATTGGCAATGAGTTAGGGAGGTCTTATCTCCTAATGATCTTCCTTCATGGTCTATTGATCCGTTTACAAGCAGTACGTGTTGGTGATCTCTCCATCAAAGTGCTAGGGAGGAGGTAAGGGAGAGCACCCCAAAGCAGGCGATGCAAGACGAGCAGGTATTTCGGTGGGAAGCTGGGATGCCTCCCTGGGGATCTAGCCTTGGCTTGCTGTGGTGAAGACCTTTTCCTCATGGTGCTCATCGCCCTGGCTAGCCAGGACAAGCCCTGTGGACCTGCCAGCGGTGTCCCTGCCAAACCACAGCTGGTGCCTGCACTAGCCTTTACAGCTATGGCGGTCAATCCCACAACACGGTGTGTACACCAGGTCTCATTCCCAGCATGGTCCATGCAAGGTAGCAATGCATCTTCCACGAATAAAGTGATGGGGAACAGGTTTGGGAGTTTTTTGGTGGGTTCTCAATATCTTTTAAGGACAAATTATAGTACAGTCTGCTTCTCTTACCACATATACATGAGTAAACAAATACTCCAAGTTATGCAACTAACCTAAATAACCCCCTCTGTTAAGACAAGCAGAGATACTTACTCCTCAGTATTCCTGAAAGTTTTAGAAATCTAGATGAAGCAGCACTTTTCTGCTGAATCATATTTTGTTGCTTGAACTCATATTGGTACTTTCTCTTCTACTTCTCAGCATGACTTAATAGCAAGATGATGCAATTAGACCTTGCATTACTCAGACTTCATTACTATTATCAATACATTACAGGACATTTACTAATATACTCTGAAATATTATAAATAATTAAAACTTAAATACATTTGTTGAATTAATACAGCACATTTTGTGATACATTTTTTCCTTCTTCTCCTATGGTCCAATACTGGGATGCTATTAGCCTACAGACCCGCAAGCTTTTAAAAATCAACTCATCTCTAAGCCCTTGAGGAGTGCCATTAACACCAATAGATGTAGACACAGCTTTAAAGTTGAGCACATGCAGAAGTGTTCACAAAACCAAGATTTAGCTTCCTTGCCTACTACTTATCTCCTTGAACTCTCATGTCAGTCAGTGGAGTAAGTAGGTTTACCATCCCATAGGGCAACCCAATAATACTGTCTCAAGCCTTTATTGTTTTAATGCATGCACTCACAGACATACGCAATTTGCTGATCTACAGCAGAATTTTGCGAGTCACAGAGCACATTAGCAAAACAGTAACTTAGCTGAATTACCAGCTGATCTCTACAGTTACCACCAGAAACCTTAATTGTCCCTCTCATCATCATCACCAGACATAAACATGGGTGAGTGGGAGTACTATGTGTCATGGGTTTAATGTGTGCAAGGCAGAACAGTACATTTATTAGTACCCTTAAATAGGGCAAGTTTGTTCCAGTCATGCTTTGTTTTTTTGATTCAGAGGTCTCCTGCACAGAAGTATGGATGTAGTGTTGTGTCTCTTTAGTAAATATGATGATTTGAGACCCAGCTTTAGCAGGCATAGAGAATGTACACCTACTGTGCTAACCCTGAGAAACCATGGCCCATCCTGTTACACAGTATATGCGCACACACAACCGTCCCTGCCCTAAAAATGGCTAACTCATTTGCAATGCATCACACGGTAGCAGATAAAGTGGATTATACATATCATTCATTGCAAATCATTTAGCTACATACGGAAAGTGAGATATAGGTACTTAGAAAACAAAATGTGGTGTATTCCTCAGTATGTTCCTGCTGGAAACAAAGGACAACTTCCCTGCATTCCCCCTTTTGTAGAGATTATCAGTTACCCGGTGAATCTGGCTCCTTCCAAAATTGTGCTGTGAGCTCAGGCAAGCCAGGGCTTGAGGGTCACTTCTACACTGTATAGTACTGAATGAAATCCAAAGATACCAGGAGGGACACAGGGGACCTTTTTAGAGTTTGGCATGGTTGAGTAATGTTTACGGACAACGTGAACTGGAAACGTAAGGAAGAGCTGCACAAAGCTGCATCATCTGAGAGTTTGACTCTCGAGTATTTTAAAAATATTATCAGGGGTTGAGTGCATGTCACTGGGCCACGTTACAGGCTTGGGGAAGAGTGGCTGGAGAGCTGCCCAGTGCCCTGGTTGACCTGGCTTGTATCAGGAATAGTGTGGCCAGCAGGAGTAGGGAAGTGATCGTCCCCCTGTACTTGGCACTGGTGAGGCCGCACCTCGAATACTGTGTTCAGTTTTGGGCCCCACACTACAGGAAGGACATTGAGGCACTGGAGCGTGTCCAGAGGAGAGCAACCAAGCTGGTGAAGGGTCTGGAGCACAAGTCCTGTGAGGAGTGGCTGAGGGAACTGGGGTCGTTCAGCCTGGAGCAGAGGAGGCTGAGGGGAGACCTGATCGCCCTCTACAACTGCCTGACAGGAGGCTGTAGCGAGGTGGGGGTCGGCCTCTTCTCCCTGGTAACGGGTGATAGGATGAGGGGAAATGGACTGACATTGCGCCAGGGCAGGTTTAGGTTGGACATTAGGAAGAAAATTTTCACCAAAAGGGTTGTCAAGCATTGGAACGGGCTGCCCAGGGAAGCGATCAAGTCACTGTCCCTGGAGGTATTTAAAAGCCGGGCAGACGAGGTGCTTAGGGACATGGTTTAGTGGTGGGATGGCAGGATTAGGTTAATGGTTGGACTTTATGGTCTTAAAGGTCTTTTCTGACCTAAATGATTCTATGATTCTTTATTTCAAGGCTGTTCAAGTGAAGTTTTCCTGATATTCTCCCTCTTCTATCAGACATTATCTGCTAGGTTAACTAAGGCATTCTTGTAAGCAGCAGAAACACTGCAAAAGCCAATACTCTATGATCTAACTCTGCTAAAGGTAAAATACAAATATATATGCCAGGAAAATTGAACTGAGCTCGGAGCCATAATGAAGGGAATCACAGAAGCAGCCAGTGCTGTGGACCAGCAACACCAAAAAACAATGGACTGTAAATATTAATCTTCTCCCACTCCAGGATGATAAAACATGCTTCCCTTGTCCCTCTGCACCTCTTCAGAATGGGAGATATGACAATCACCAAATGCTTTAGCAGAAGCGCATACTACACTGGCTTTTTTTTACTTCTTCGTGCTTAAAGATCACTACTCCAAGCAAAATGCTCTTGCCTTCAGTTCAAGACCCTACACAAGCTCTCCCAAACAACTTGTTCACATCCATAAAATCAAGAAATTCTGGCCTCTGAATTTCCTTGGCAACGGGTCAGCAGCCAGCAAAACATCCCCTGATATCAGCTCACAGAACTTCACATCCTCACCAGGAGAATGTGGTACCAGGAAAACAAAACTGCACTAACTCCCCAGGAAGCCAGCAGCATTTTTCTTCTGATTATAGTGGCTTGGGAACAATCAGGCGCTGTCCTTCATGTCCAAAGGCACAAGAAGAGACACTAAGTTTTATCTTGTTGATGATTTGTTGATTAATGGCTTCCTAACAGTCGAGGTCGTTTACTGCATACCCAACATGACTGATGCAACACTCTGTGGTAATAATCTCACATCAGAGGGACATCAAAAATGAGCCTCGAGGACAGAATTCTCCCTTTCCTATTCCCACATAATGGCCATTTATAGAGCTACAACAAGCCTCAAAGTGCACCTTGAAATACCAAATTTAAACATAAGAGCCTGGTTTGCAAAGTAAAATGAATGTAGAAGAGTTTACCCGCCATATGTTTTAGCTTTAGAGGCCTCTTACAGTATCAGTTAAAAAAAAAAATCGATAAAATTGTGGCAGTGACACAAAACCAATAAAGCAGATAAATTTGGAGTCGAGGAATCACTCTTACACTACATCAGTCCCTAAGAGAATAAGACGTGTTGCTACACTAAAGCCTCATTAAGATGTCATGTAGCCTTCCTGTTTTCCTTTCCATGGTCACTGGTTACCAGGGTTTCTCCCTTCTAATCAGTTCCTTTTTAATATCTTGCTCATACTGGGTGAAATATTGGCTCTAGAGCCAGTGTGAGATTTTCCATTTACTTCAGTGGGGCCAGGACTTCACACTCAGATTTTATTGCACCTCTGGCTTGCCGTAGCCCTGCGGTTCCCCTTCTGCCCTGCATCTCTGCCCACTACCTGCCCTTCCCAACCCTCTGCCCACCAGATACCCACACAGCTCCGTCAGCAGCAAGAAATTTCTACCTCTTACTGAGCACATGGCTCATGTACATATATGTGTATGGATACAGATACAGGTATGGATATGCATATTGAGAGGGACCTGGGAGTCCTGGTGGATGACAAGCTGACCATGAGCCAGCAGTGTGCCCCTGTTGCCAAGAAAGCCAGCGGCATCCTGGGGCGCATTAAGAGAAGCATGGCCAGCAGGTTGAGGGAGGTTATCCTCCCCCTCTACTCTGCCCTACTGAGACCACATCTGGAGTACTTTGTCCAGCTCTGGGATCCCCAGTTCAAGAAAAATGAGGAACTCCCAGAGAGAGTCCAGAGGAGGGCTACAAAGATGATTAGGGGACTGAAGCATCTCCCCTATGAGGAGAGGCTGAGAGAGTTGGGCTTGTTCAGCCTGAAGAACAGAAGACTGAGAGGAGACCCCATCAACACATACAAATATCTCAAGGGTGGACGTCATGAGGACGGAGCCAGACTCTTTGCAGTCGTGCCCAGCGACAGGACAAGGGGCAATGGGCACAAACTGAAGCATAAGAGGTTCCAGTTGAACATGAGGAAGAACTTCTTTACTCTGAGGGTGACAGAGCACTGGGACAGGCTGCTCAAAGGGGTTGTGGAGTACTGTGCAACCTGCTCTAGGTGAACCTGCTTTAGCAGGGGGTTGGACTAGATGATCTTCCAAGGTCCCTTCCAACCCTTGCCATTCTGTGATTCTGATTCTGTGATATCTCTGATTCCGTGATATCTCTGATTCCAAGGAGGCACCTGAACTAGAGACTTCAAATACGTATAGGTCCCACTGCCATATTAGCTCACATCGGATCAGACCCAAGGATCCAGGTGCACAGCCCAGGCTACCTCAGAGCATCAGGGCACTGGAGAGGTGTCATCTCCTGGTCCCCAAGGTTTTCCTCCGCTCTGCTCTACATTAGGTGAGACTTGGACTGTGGTTCCCACAGGTCTGATATGTGGTCAGGGCCATGGGGACATTCCTGTCCTCCCTTCACTGAGGGTCATGGCTCTCCTAGGGCTCTTGTTTCGTGTAGTCTTCTGCTTGTCTGGTCATGGTCTGACACAGGTCAGTCACCACCATGAGGAAGAGAGAGACATGGGTTTCGGGGCTGGGGAGGGGCTGCAGGTGAATGGGATGCTCTCTCATAACTTGTTGATTTTGCCCTTCTCTGTTATAATCATAATGCACTTTTAACATCTTTACAGATGTATATGGAAGTGTCAATTCTGTTGTTATTATGTACTGTTAAAGAAGCTATAAATGCCTTATGACTCAAGGATCTCCAGCCAGAAGAGAAGAGCTTAAAAATGGAACAAAATTGCCATCCATAATTTAAATGGGCAGCTCTCCCACTGAAAAATGCTTTTCAATTTAAACTCTATTAACAGGAAATTAGGAGATCTCCCATCACAGTGTTATTGTTTATTTTAAAATGAAAACTAAGAACATAAAAATACTATCAGCACAAATGTTTGATAGACCCAGAAATAAATTAAACCATTTTATTACATTTTTTTACCCCCAATGTTTATCTTATAGTCTCCGGCAATTTAAATTTAATAGACAAAACTATTAAGAAGATAGTGTAAATTGAAATCTTGGGCCAACTCCTCATTGCTCTGGACTCAATGACAGAATTGCCATTGATTTCCACATGATCAGTATTTAGACTAGTGTGTTTGTATTAACAGCACAGGTACCACAAAAGGGGCTGACCCTTGGTTCTTTGCATTAGCAATCTTCCACTGGTGTCAAGAGGAGAACACCACAATCATTGCATGCAAAACAAAAGTTTCACCTTGGCCGTCTGGATTCACTTGTAAAAAATATATCTAGATACAGATGGAATGTGTATGCATTTCAGGGATAAATGCATGCATACATTTGTGTGTGTGTGTGTGGCTGCAGGTGCAGCTGTGTGTACGTACACGTTATGTCAGCTTAAGTATCCGACTGCACTGCCAAGGTGGCAAAGAGATTGTAATGTAAACGGGGAAGTTGGCTCTGGGAGTTTAGTCCCTGTTAAATAGTTACACGTGCAATGTAGGATTCAGCAAAACAGGTAAGTGAATATTCCAGCATACAGAGTCCTGCGCTGTTATTTGCAGAGCAACCAGTGGCCTGAGGCATAGTTTTCAAGTGTCCAAAACTACCTGATTAAGAAAAATGACAACATCACATGCCTTTTCTTCCAGGAAAGATTCCGAAAATTCCGTATTTCAGTCTGGCCAGAAATATGGTAACACCAATCTTTCTCATAAGATACGGGTTATTCTGTGGTAATGTCTAAAAGCAAGAAGTGTAAAGAGGTTCAAGAAGGAGGAAAAAAAAGCTAGCTAGAAGTTTTAAAACCTCAAGAAAAATGCAAACTGCCATTGCATTGAGAATTAAAATGTTCCAAATCATTGCAAGACAACCAAGAAAGCTCCTGGCATTCTTTAGTTTGAGTATAATTTTTTATTTCAGTATGAACTGTATTGGCTCAGTCATTCCTTGATCTAGTTTTCATCAAAGTTTGCTTTTCCCGTATTGTGTCTCTAGGAAAGAACTTCCACGTGTTTACAGTAAAGAAACGTGACTTCTTGCAGTAGGAGGTTGCTTGTTTTTCTAGCTCATACCCCTTCTCATATGCCCTGAGGGCTTGGTCTCCGTGAATCAACAAAACTCCAAAGACCACCAATAGAACCTGATAATAACTAACAGTGTCAAAACATTTAGGCAAATGGGACAATGCCCTTCAAGGAGCCACACTTTATAGGAGCGCTTCTAAAGAAGGAAAAGAGTCTGTAGGATGGGGTTGGCTCTTCCGCAGCTTCTACAGCAAAACCTGCTCCATTCCCCAGGTCCACTCCTGGTCCTCCTCTCCCTCCAGGCCAGCACCACCGAGCCCAGCTCACGCAACGAGGCAAGCTTCTCCACATAGCTCAGCCCCTTCCATGCCCATGCACCGCCAGCCAAACCCATTTGCAGGGCTGCGTGTCCATTAAAGGAGCAAGGGTGGGAGAAGCAGCCCCAGGAGACGCCAAGCTACAGCCATCTGGTTTCCTGACCCTTTGCCTCTCAGGTCTGGGCTTTCAAATCAAGCACAAACTCCAGGTAAAGCTTTCTTTTATGAGGAACATCTAAAATATCTCTTGCCCATGTAGATTTTCTATGGGGCTCAATAAAGGGTGAACACAAACAGGCGCCAGTCCCTCAGAGGAGCCCTCTGTGGCATCTCTTCTCTCCATCCAGGTGGTCATTCTAAAGAAAATTATTTGAAACCAATGCTTCTACATGTCTAGCTGAAATTAGCCCATAGGTCCAGGTGAGAGGTGCAAGCATACAGACATAGATGCACTCCACATGGCTACAACATTTTTCTGCTTGAGGGGGAAAAGGGGCAAAAAGGATGGATCTTGGCCATTATCGGTACTGATTCCAAACTTCCTGACAGGAGCAGGGTTGGCAGGGTTAGGTTAACGGTTGGACTTGATGATCTTAAAGGTCTTTTCCAACCTAGACAATTCTATGATTCTATATACAGGCAAAAGCATGTTGCTCTCTTGGTGCCGCAGAGGATATCAAGTTGTAAGACATGTTAGTTGTCCCAGTAAAATCCCCAGGATTACCTCAGATCCTCTCGTGCAATGTGGCTGCCATTGGAGCTGAAATCTTTCTCTCCTGGCAGCTCAGATGGCTCTGCTCCTCCTCACTCCATCCCCTCTGCAGTTTTCTCCTGCAGCTGCATCTCCAGAGGCTCTAGGGTCAACATATCTCTTCGGTAAGGGTGCATCGCTTCTCTGATGTCCCCATCTGCATGGGGGATTCTGCAGCAGCTGCCAGGCTGAAGCCAGTTTTGCACCAGCATCAGACACATTAGACATGCCAACAGGGTAGATTAAAGGGAGGAATAGGCCTGCTTCATCTCCCTGGCAGGACATGAGCCATGCCATCTCAGGAAGCATGTGGCCACGTGAGCCTGATGCTGAGCTGAGCAATAATCCTTCCACATGCATGCAGCGCACACTCGCTCTGGCTGAGCTTCTCACCACAGCATGCTCAGGCTGAGCTCCTTGGTGTCCAGGTGGAGCTAGCACCGTCCCTCCAGCCTGCTCTGTGGCTGTTGCTTTAATGGCTGTAAGACTCAAGCTCTCCACATCATGGCACATTTCAAGTGTTTCGAGCTGCCCCAGTCATGGTACAAATGAGCCTTGGTAATAGGCTGCACTAGGACTGAGACACAGAATCACACATTATCTCCCTCAGCTCATAATCCAAATAATTGTTTATCAGGAGACAAAGAGCAGCTTGATCATCTCCAGTGTGGACTATCTACTTAGCCCAGTGCTTTTTCCTGAATTCTGGTAATCTCCTTTTCCACATCCCATCTGACTTTACACTCACTACCAAATCCAGACCTGGCACAACAGGCCACTCCGTTGGTTTTAGTGGACCCGCACTTGTGGACACCAGTGTCAGATTCTGTCATGATCCTACACGTCATCCATGATCCTACAGGGATACCCATTGACTCCTGCTCTCTGAGTGCACACAAAGCAACCGTTGATGCAGGAGCATCCGCGCTGAGTTAGCTCAGTGATCTCAGGCTGTTCCAATAATCTTGACTAAATCCTTTCTCCTTTTCTTTGCTAAATCCACCTCCTGAAAGACAGGCCACTTCAAAGGCAGACTCTCACCCTGCCTGACATCACGGCATGTTGAGATAATTCAGGGAGGTTATGATAAATGTTCTGACTACTGGCATCAAGAAACAAACAACGGGCTCACAGCAACATAAGATTAAACAAGTTTCCACAATTATCTGGGGAATTGTCTTGTTGACCATGTCTTTTCTTGCCATTTTTTACTGCCTGAAACAGAGAACCTTAGAGGGCTGTGTGAAATACAGCTGCAGTGCTCTAGACCCCCCCAAAGTCACAGAAACGCTGTTAGAAGGGGGTTTTCACTTGTCAGGTAAGAAAGGATATGTTTGCAGCCTCTGCACCACAGGCTCCTCTTGGTCCATTTGAGAGGGAAGCAGTGCTGCTTGCAAGGGCTAATTCTCACTGCTGGGGGGGTAATGCTGCACCATTATCCCGGAGGAGGGAGCCTACACTCAGTCAGGAAAGAACAAACCTGAATGGCAACAGCCAAAAGGATTTGCAGCTAGAGGAAGCATGGCCTGCCAAGCCAGAATGCAATGCAAGCCTTGATCTTGGCCACCAGCTGTGCCAAAGAGCCTGGTACTCTGTAGCCCAGCCATGAAAACACTCGGCCTTGCCAGAGAGCAAGTGGGAGCAGATGGAACAAGCTGGGAAGTACAAAAACATGAGCTCAGAGCTGCAGGGAAGACCAGATTATGAAAGAAAAAGAAGCAAGAACTAGTTCATCAGAGCACCTCCATCTTAATTCAACAACTTCTTTCCTTGTGATCCCCCTCACTTCATTTCTTCCTTTGGCTTCCAAGTCCTTGCTTCTCCATCAAGGACTTACCACTTAGGGTTCCCTTCCTTTCTGCGACATGAGGACAAGCTACCTCATTTGGCCCCCAGCAACTCCACACACCTACCTCCTTAAGCCAGCCAGCCACCCTCCGTTGCACCCTGCCTCCAACCCACAAGATCTCACAGGGTAAATTAGCTGTGAGTAGTCATGCTGATGAGTTTCCTTGGGGTGAGAACCAAACCCATACCCCAAGGAAGCCCAAGAGAAACCCCTGTCCACGGCTACATGTGCCAGAAGCCAGTCAAACCATCTCACAACCTCAGTCCAAGGCATGTTCACCCCTTAATTTCCTAGCTACATTCACTGTTGCTGGATGTGTGCTTTTCTACTAGCCTGCTTCCCTAAGCATTGCCTACAGGTAATTTCATTGGCTATGAGTTCATTCCCTCCTAAGACATTTTTATTTGTTGGCCAGCCTCAGCTACTGGTCAAGCAGTAGAGGTCCTAGAGACAATCAGTTCCCAGAGTTTTGTGAAAATATGCAGCCAGGTGGAGGAGAGAGACCTAGACTGGCATCCCACCAGGGAAAATTCTTCAGTATGAGTTTGACCCAACTACCAGACAATAGAGAATCCACATAGATTAAGACCATCCTAAATGCCTCAATAGCAGGAAAAGTTTCATTCAGGCTTAGTTAATGAGTCAGTGGTTAGGAAGTCATTCTCGATAACCTGCATATCATTAACAGCTATGGCTTTGGCAATAAAAATATTCCTTCATTCACAGTGCCTTTTTTTATTTCTCTGCCCCCTTCTCCTCACCTTACCTGCTTTCATAACAATGTTTTTTAAATCCAGAAAAGTCTTTTATTCAATCCTATCTTCCAATATGGGCAAAAATGTATCCTCACCGTAAGTCCTGGTTCTGCAGAGACCAGGACCTATTATACATCTTGTCAAAACAAGACCTGAGGAATAGCAGTACGGATGTTAAGAAGCAACAGTATGGGGGAAAAAAGCATGATATATCCCAGGACAACATAAAAGAAAACACCTGCCTGTTCAAGCAGTACATATGCATACACACAAGAGCTCAACAATGGTCAGAAACCCTCTGCTCTGCATCCTGATAAAATAGCCGGCTGTCCCTCAGGGGCCTGCAGAAGAGGAGATGAATGTGTAATGTGAATTCTGCCTTCAATTTATGACTTAATTTTAAAATAACTGGAAATAAAACATGAAGAGGAATATCACCCACAGAGAGTAGTCTGAACTCTGCTTTCTATCACTTTCCTACAGTTTCCATTTATCTCTGTCAGCACAGAGAGCTTTCTGAATATGCCTGTCCTATGAGTTATGCATCAGGCCAGGCTTGTTCCCAAGGCTGGGCCTGCCCACCATCCACATTGTTTGAAGCCCATACATCATACACATACATATACACAACTTTTTTGCCTCAGCCTTCACTGGTAACCTCTCCTCACCCCTACAGAGTCAATGGACCACCAGATGGGGACCAGAGGGGTAAAGCCCCTCCCACTGTAAGGGAAGATCACCTGAGGAGCCTCAGCATACATAAGTCTATGGGACCTGATGAGATGCATCCCAGAGTCCTGAGGGAATTGGCTGATGTAGTTGCCAAGGCACTCTCCACAATA
>NW_009259489.1:2921748-2926603 GCF_000687185.1 Egretta garzetta | reverse complement strand
CATGGGTGGGTGTTTGCGCAAAGCCACTCTCCACAATATTTGAAAAGTCATGGCAGTCAGGTGAAGTCCCTGGTGACTGGAAGAAGGAAAGCATTGCACCCGTTTTTAAAAAGGGTAGAAAGGCGGACCATGGGAACTACCGACCTGTCAGCCTCACCTCTGTGCCTGGGAAGACCATGGAACAGATCCACCTAGAAGCTATGCTAAGGCACATGGAGGACAAGGAAGTGATTCAAGACAGCCACCAAGAGCAAGTCCTGCCTGACCAACGTTGTGGCCTTCTATGATGGAGTGACTACAACAGTGTACAAGGGAAAACCAATGGATGTCATCTATCTGGACTTCTGCAAAGCCTTCGACATGGTCCCTCACAACAACCTTCTCTCTAAATTGGGGAGATATGGATTTGATGGGTGGACTGTTCAGTGGATGAGGAATTGGTTGGATGGTCGCAACCAGAGGGTAGTGGTCAATGGCTCAGTGTCCAAATGGATATCGGTGATGAGTGGTGTCCCCCAGGAGTCCATACTGGGACCAGTACTGTTTAATATCTTCATCAATGACACAGATATTGGGATCGAGCGCACCCTCATCAAGTTTGAAGGTGACACCTTGGAGCAGGTCCAGAGGAGGGCTACAAAAATGATCCGAGGGCTGGAGCCCCTCTCCTGTGAGGACAGGCTGAGAGAGTTGGGGTTGTTCAGCCTGGAGAAGAGAAGGCTGCGGGGAGACCTGATTGTGGCCTTTCAGTACTTAAAGGCAGCCTATAGGAAAGATGAAGACAATCTTTTTAGGAGGGCCAGTTGTGACAGGACAAGGGGTAATGGTTTTAAACTGAAGCAGGGTAGATTTAGACTGGATATAAGGAAGAAATTCTTTACAATGAGGGTGGTGAAACACTGGAACGGGTTGCCCAGAGAGGTGGTGGAGGCCCCATCCCTGGGAAACATTCAAGGTCAGGTTGGATGGGGCTCTGAGCAACCTGATCTAGTTAGCGGTGTCCCTGCTCATTGCAGGGGGGTTGGACTAGATGACCTCGAAAGGTCCCTTACAGCCCAAACCTTTCTACGATTCTATGATGTGCAGTCAGTCCCCCACAGCCAAGAGCCTGAGCTCCCAGCACTTACTCATGGGCTGTACACAGCTTATACTGGCACAAAGCCAGATACAGTGAGGCACATTCTACCAGAACATAGCCCAAATATAGGGGGTTTAAAGCACATTTTATCATAGTTTTTTTTTCTTAACACATGCCCATGGGCTTAAAAAAACAGTATCTGGGGGGAGGCAGGAGGGTGGTGGAGCAGGTTACAGGGCTTAGGCCATCTATTGCCTTCAACACACCATGCCTCCATCATCTCCCCTGCTGGCATTAACAGGTCTCTTCAATTTCCTACTTATGCTAGAAAACGTAGGTGGGCTGGTGTAGACTGACAATTAGTGTTTTTATCTCCATATCATCCAGGAGGTTGAAGAGGACAATGCTTTTATTGCTAACTTTCACATGATTGTGACTCCGTAATTGCTGTCTTCAGTTCATGCTGGGGAAGGGGGAAAGTTGAGGCAAAACGCTGTTGAAAGAGGTTTACGTGCTTCAGCTTCTCAGCAGCATGTGTTCCTTGTTACCCAGGACTGTCACAGGAGAAGGAAGGCAACACCAAATAAGAGCTAACTGAAGCTGCTGTTGTCGGACAGAAAGTTAGCATCACGCATTTGTCTCTGCTCACGCTAGCCATGCTTCATGAGTTTCCTAAAGCAGAATTCACTCTGTCAGCAAAACAGAACATGTGTTAATTTACATCCTTAGGAAGGAAAGCAGTGAATCATTTCTAATGGTTCAGGTGCTCTACTCACTGCACCTAATTAATTCTGACTAGAAAGTTGCAAAAAATTCTCTAAGACAATTTCAAGTATTTATTTCAGCTTTGTTATTAAATAAGTCATAATGAATGAGGGGTTGACCTTGTGGTTAAACCACTGCCCTAGGACTGAGTTTCAGTCCCCAATTTGGCTCCCTACGAAACCACAGCACTTCGCTGGCCCTTGCTGTATGTGTTCCTTTCCCTGAACTTTTTAGCAAACCATACACACAACCTTGGGAGATGCTTAGCTCTGCTTGTATCGCTGCCATTAAAGGGCCAAACCCTGAAGGGGGGATGTGGAAGGGAGGACCGACCTCTGGGGTTTCTTGCTTTTCTTGGGGAAAACCCAGGTCAGACTGCAGACTGGCTTTCAGCAGGGCCATGCACCTGAGCAGGGAGCTAGGGGGAGGAAGCTGACTGCCCTCCAGACCGGAGCTGCCGGAGCCAGCCAGATCCCCACCACCAGCCCCATCTGTGTCGAGCATGGCAGAGCCAGAACTGTGCCGGGAAGACGGCATCAGGGCCACAGCGAGCACCACTGCTTGGTGCCGACAGCCTGCAGCGGGGAGAGGAGGAGAAACCATTGTCAGAGACCTGTGTTAACGAGTCTGAGTAACAAAAGCTGCTGCTTACATCTAAACAAAAGCTTTCTGATAATGCAAAATTAAACTGGCAGGAAGCAACACACATATTAGAATACAGTCTAACAGACACTTTAGCATTTGTTTTATGTAAATTTGAATGGGCACCATCCTCTGTGATCAGTTCGATAAGGAACACAACTCTCATTCCAGCACAGCAACCCTGTGTATGTTTTCTCAACTTTTATTTTCTGCTACATTGACCTCAGCTACAAATTTCCCAGCAAAAACACAATAGACGTTTTATGTCACATTACAGGAAATCACGAAAGCCTCTAAAGTGACCCTGATTTGCAGGCGCTTTTCTGATTTTCTATCAGCCCTTTTTTCCCTTCTTGCGCCTGCTACACAGTTAATATTGGAACTCTATAACAGGAAAATGTCATTTTTAAGTCACGATAAGGCTTTCTTGCTATGTCATTTATTTTCTCTGATTACTGCAACAGACGCTCTTTTTTTTTTTTTTCTTTCTTTTCTATCACTGTAAGCAGTGCAAGAAGAGAGAGAGATTAGCAGCAATCCAAGCCACGATGTTATTTCAGAGACAGCTGCCATCCTTCCCTTGCTTCCTTGGACAGCAATCCTTAAATTTTCTGCAAATTGCTGTGGGTCAGTTTAATATAGTGACTGAACTGAAATCCACGGACCACTGATGGCTGCACACTTCCTAGTAATGCTGCTCTCTGCTCAGCTGTGCTTTGCTAGCTGAAAAGTGAAAGAGCATGGCCTGCATTAGAATCAGAAGGAAGAAATGCAGAAGTCAAGTCTTAGCAAAGTCACTGTCCTCTCATGCCAAATCAGGAAGAAAAGACATTTTCTGCCATTCCAATTATTTAGTTAATCCCAGTGAGCTTTTCCTGGAACAGATATCTGTGTCACCACTACTCAATAAATACAAAGCTATTAAGATATTTTCTAAACAAGACTCTTAATGAAAGCACAACTTGGAATAAATGCCCATCGGCAGCACAGCTCTGCCAGAGCTCCCCCACCAGGATATTTGCCACCATCCGGAGCGTGCTTCCCTGCCGACATGAGTCTACAGCTGGCGTTCGGTGGTACCCACACACATCACTTCCTTCCACCCAGAAGGAAAATACTTGATCTTTCTTGACAGACCAAAAGCCCAAACTTGAAATGACTCTGCAGCTCTTCACTGAGCACAAATTTAAGCACTTTTGCTTTCAGGGGGAAGGGATTTTTTTTTTTTTACCCTACAGTAGCTAAGTGTAGTCTTGAAATAGCAAAAACAAGTATGCTACTTAGAAAGTGGCACAGGCCCTTTTTTGCTTCAATTGCACCAAGACCTCAGTTAATGGAAAAAATTTATCCTCCCAGATTTCTCTCAGCCTTTCTCTTCTGAGTTTCCCTTGGTTTCACTAAGTTGCAGCAACAATCAGGTTTATTGTTTCACAGGGACATTTCTTAGGCCTTCTCCTTCTTACCACATCACAATTTCATTGAGGAGCAATACAGATACCCTAGGACCACTGCTAACATTCCAACTACACTTTTTCCCAGAGCTCTAGCCTTTTAGATACTCTGATTTCACCATTCTAGTCTTCATGAGCATGCAATATTTAAGCAAACAGAACCACAGTCTTCGCAAAGCTCCTCAAAAAAAAAACAAACACCAAAACCAAAAAAACCCACCCTAGCTTAATATGTATTTAGAACTAAAAGAAACAATACATGTTTATACATGATTTTATGTCTCAATTTCTCACCATTTCTGTACGTTTTTCAGGGTTTAAGTAAGAGCCCTTTCAAACCCTATTCAAGAACCCCATACCCTCCTGCATATGGCTTCTCTTTTCATTCACAAAATCTCTGGGTTTGGGTGTATTCTGAGACTTCAGTTCCTCTCTCCTTCAGCTGCCCCTGCAGACTCCAACTTTGCTCTAGTTGATAGTCACTTATTTCCACCATTCCCTTGAACAATGCTAACCAGTTTCACCAGGTGTTTTTTCTTCTGCAATTTTGTTTATCAGTTACCTGCTCCCTGTCTTTGCAGCAGGGCAGTAGCCGTCTATGTGTACAGTGGTGCTCCACTTGAACACATGAACACCTACTTTTAACAGTCCTCACACTGACCCTGGCAAGGTCTAGGAATGTGTATTTTCACAACTAGTGGAGACACGGTATGTTTTCACACATAATAGACGTTCCATGCTGAGAGCAAGACAACTACTGGCCAAACCAAATACCACTGCACTGGGCTGACAAGCCAGGGGTGGATTTCCAGGATGTCATGAGCACAGGAAGATCCACATGCGTGTAAGCTCACATCCTAGGTATGCTTCTGTATGTACAGGTGAGGCAGGACCGCTGATGTGGCAGGATACACGTCCC
>NW_009259489.1:2918521-2921698 GCF_000687185.1 Egretta garzetta | reverse complement strand
CCCCCGCCCCCCCCCCCCCGCGACCAGCCAAGAGGATGTCACCAGGCATGGCTGCTGGAAGCACGTGCCGAGGAGGTGGTTGGCAGTGGCCAGCTGAGTGAATTGGAGGCCAATGCCTGGGACAGCACAAGGCTTGCGCATGCTGTCACAACACAGAAGTCGCAGGCGAGCCACTGATGGGCAGCAGCCACATTTTCCCACCCTTAAAAAGCGTTGAGGATCCCTGCCTGCATCCCTGGGTCTTCACAATGCTGTCATTTAACCCACACCTCTATTTTTTGTGTTTCTCCCAGTTTTGGTCCCAGAAAGCTCTCCCCTGTGCCTCTCTAGCCTCTTCCTCTTTCCCCCTCTGCATGGCTGTGACCCAGCGGGTTGATTCTCACCCTCAGCCAGCTCCCACAGCGCTTGGGTCTCCCTGCTCGGCCCCGGGCCATCCACCCACCCCTGCCCCTGCTTTGTAGTCCTCTCCCTTTGCTGTTTGCCAACACCTCCATCTCCCGGACACAGCGCACACAACATGTAACTAAACATCTTTTTCTTTTTTTCTTTTTTCCTGACTACAAACTGTTATTGTATTCCTGACTACAAGCTGTTATTGACAGCTCATTACTTCAGTGAAACCCAGCATGCAGATGGCCATTGCCAAGACTTATCCAACACATGATGCTAGCAGAAGTGGACTTGAAATAGACAAGGCCAGTAGTTACAGTCCCCCTTCTCACCTCTCCAGCCTCTTCTTTCTGAGACACTTGATCTGTATCCCTTTCCCTGCACCGTTCCCCCCTCATTTCACCTCCCTTCACATCAGTTAATTTCTGATTTCTTTGTCCTGTCTCAGTGCTGAAGTAAGGACCAAAAACATGTGTTGGAATGTCCTGAGACTAGTGAGTTTGCTACATGGCTAGGAAAACGCAGCTAGCTTACAGTATGGACGTTTCCAACGTTCTGCCTCAATTTTCCCATTAGTTTCATCTGGATGTTTCAGTCCCCTATACTCTTCCATAGCATCTCCGAACACTGTTACACACTTTGCGTGTCATTCAGAATGTTGCTCCACTTCACCTGCGAGTGAAGCAATCCATGTGCAGAGATACTACCAGTATGCTGGAGGTGGGGTGAAACCAGCTGGGTGTCAGGGACTTCACTGAGGACAAATACCAAAACTCACCAATGTGGAGGACTTCCCAGCTTCATGACCTTTACTGGAAAATCCTGAGTGACATAGTGCAGGCATGAAAAAATAGCCATATAATGGCTTTGCAAGCAAGATCAGGCTTGGGTAGAAGCACGATGATGCCTTGTCCAAAAAGTAGGGGCATCAAGGGAGGGAGACTGACTGTAAACACCGACACAGGTGGGAGAACCAAGAACTGGTTGTTCAAAGCAATGAAAGCACTCAGACAACTCACAAGGCACATGTGCCAAGGCTTCTGGTTCATCCACCAAAGCACCAGGCTGCTGGGGGCAGACTCCCTTTCAGTTGAGAGGTCTTAAACAAAAAATCTGATCCAAACAATCTGCCTAATTAGGAAGCCATCTAGGAAACTAGGACCACACCAGACTGCTTAAGTGCAAGGAAAAGAAAAAAAAGAGATACCCAGTGAAGGATGTGCAGCAATGGTCCTGAGAAAAATTAGAGACTGACTATACTTTTGGTGGAAACCATTACAGGCTTGGAGCCATCAGCAGGGAAATCCTATCCTGACGCTTGATCCTGACAGTGGCCAGGACAACAAGGCTTTGCACGTAGTAATACAACATAATACAAAATAGACAGGCTTGCTTAAAAAAAAAAAAAGTGATGCATCATTTGATCAGCGAGAATGGCTGCGGTATACTTCTGGTATCAGATGGTAGGATACAGCCACGTTTTCAGGGAGCTCTTAAACCTGCTGGGCCCTGGCAGAGCTTTATTCTACGGCACGGTGTATGAAACTACCGTAAGGCGGGCTGCGTGGACCGTGGAGGAGTTCACGGACAAACACGGTTCCTTCGGAGCACAGTAAAAGGAAACTCGAGCGTGGGTCGGGAGAGCAACCCACAAAGTATGCCTGGCAACCCCCCCGGCAGCATGCACATGCGGCACGTTTTATCGTCATTAAACCTCAGTCTCACTCGCGGCCCGTTCGCCTGTGCCCCGGCACCCCCCCGCCCCAGCGCAACACCAGCAGGTTCACGCTGCGAACGGCCGCAGCTCACCCTCCGGGGAAAAGCCCTTCTCTAAGGAGCGACATGGAGTAACACCACGAAGCCTCCCTTCGCATCGGCCACCCAAGGCAGGCCCCGCGGGGGACAGCCGCCACCCGCACCTGACGATAGACACACCGGCCCTGGGTACCTCAGGCAGAAAATGGCGGACACCGCAGCCTGGCGCCGGCCCCGCCCTGAGAGGAGGGAAGGCTCCCACCCTTCCCTGTCCTTCCGTGCTGTGCGGTGCCCTGCCCTTCCCCACCCTCCCCTTCCTTTCCCTCCCCTCCCCTTCCCTCTCCTCCCCTTCCCTTCCTTTCCTTTTCCTCCCCTCCACTTCCCTCCCCTCCCTTTCCTTCTCCTTCCTTTCCCTTCCTTTCTCTCCCTTTCCCTCCCTTCCCCTCCCCTCCCCTCCCCTTCCTTTTCTTTCCCTCTCCTCTCACTGCTGATTATTTCTTCCTTAAATCAGCCAGATCAGAGGATTTACTGACCTCCATTTGAGCAAGACGCATGATGGCTTGAGGTTTGAGTCTTGCCAGCTTGACTTTGGTGCCATTTATGCTTATTCACTGATCACCTTTCTGTCTAGAAAAAAAAATATTCTGCAGCCCAGCAGAAACACAGCATCACAAACAGTGGCAGATATTGATTTCATCCAGGCACAGCCTAACATTTTAAAAGCTAGAGGTGCTCTTCAAAAATAAAAGCTTGCCCTGAGTTACCATCATACCTTTTGTAACAGGCATGCATTTCCAGGATGCAAAATAACCCAGGTTGCTCTTGTGCACTAGCTGACAACATATCACAGTATCTGTGAGTAGCAACAGAGGAAACTGTGATTTCTTGGCTGCTCCCAAATTCAGTCTTTTTTCAAATAAAGATCCCAAGTCCACCATTTATATTTTACATGACACTGGCTTCAGTGCACTCAGGTGCTGGCCACACTTCTCTTGATGCAGCCCAGGGTATGGTTGGGCCGCTTGGCGCGCC
>NW_009259489.1:2896724-2917982 GCF_000687185.1 Egretta garzetta | reverse complement strand
GGCGTGTGCGTGGTCGCAGGTGCAGGCTGCCCTCTCTCTTTTTGCAGGCTGACTCGGTACGTCGTGCTGCTGTGCTTCACCAAGGTTCTGAAAGCCGTGGGGCTGTTTGAATCCTACGACCTTCTGAAAGCGGTCCACCTCGTGCAGTTTATCTTTATAGTGCAGCTGGGGTGAGTGTGCAGGGGGTGAAGCCTTGCTCGCTGCCGTCGCAGCCCGCTTTGCCTACGGTGGTCTTGGTCAGCATCAGGCTTAAACCCTGCGTTATGTGACTGTAGATTAACCAAGGAGAAGGCATAGCAGTGGATCCACGAAATACTTTGTTCATAGCAGCGGTTTTCCTTCATGTCTGTGGTCTCTTATCATTTCAGAATCACAGAATGCTTCAGGTTGGAAGGGACCCATAAGGGTCATTGAATCCAACTCCCTGCTCCTCACAGGACCACCTAAAACTAAACTATATGACTGAGAGCATCACCCACATGCTCCTTGAACTCGGGCAGGCTTGGTGCCATGACCACTTCTCCAGGGAGCCTGTCCCAGTGTCCAACCACCCTGTCCATGAAGAACCTTTTCCTAATGCCCAGTCTGAACTTCCCCTGACACAGCTTCATTCCATCTCCTCATGTCCTGCTGCTGATCACCAGAGAGAGGAGATCAACACCTCCCCCTCTCATATCCCCCTTGGGGAAGTTGTAGGCTGTGATGCTCTCAGCTGAGGGCAATGCCCTCAGCCTTCTTTTCTCCAAGCTGAGCAAACCCAGTGACCTCAGCCACTCCTCCCAAGTCCTACCTTCCAGACCTTTCACCACCTTGGTCACCCTCCTCTGGACATGCTGTAGTAGTTTGATGTCCTTACACTGAGGCACCCACAACTGCGCAGAGCACTGGAGGTGGGCCTGCACCTGTGTGGTGCAGAGTGGAACAGTCAGCCCCTGTGACCGGCCAGCTGTGGTGCTGGATGCACCCCAGGACATGCCCTTGTGGCTGCCAGGGCATGCTGTTGACTCACATTCAACTTGCCATCAACCCAAGCCCCCAGATCTCTTTCTGCGGGGCTGCTCTCCAGCCTCTTGTCCCCCAATTTGGACAAATAACCAGGACTACCCTGCCCCAGGTGGAGAATCTGGCACTTGCTCTTCTTAAATTTCATATGGTTGGTGACTCCCGAGCTCTCCCGTTTGTCCAGATCTCTCTAAGGCCTCTCTACCCTAGAGAAACGTCAGTGGTTTTTGCTACTTCAAAATTGACCATGCTGTGACAGTACGGACTGTAGGAAACTCAGGCATGTCCAAATTTTTTTAAGAATGTAGAAGGCAAGCTTTCTTACAATCATAGAATCATTCAGGTTAGAAAAGACCTTTAAGATCATCAGTCCAACTGTTAACATTGCCAAGTCCACCATGAAATCATGTCCCTATGCACCACATCTACACGTTTTTTAAACACTTCCAGGGATGGGGACTCCACCACTTCCCTGGGCAGCCTGTTCCAATGCTTGACAACCATTTCGGTGAAGAAATTTTTCCTAATATCCAGTCTAAACCTGCCGTGGTGCAACTTGAGGCCATTTCTTCTCATCCTATCACTTGTTGCTTGGGAGGAGAGACCAACACCCATCTCACTATAACCTCCTGTCAGGCAGTTGTAGAGAGCAGTAAGGTCTCCCCTCAGCCTTCTCTTCTTCAGGCTGAACAACCCCCAGACTTTTGTTCCAGTCCCTTCACCAGCTTAGTTGCCCTTCTCTGCACATGCTCCAGCGCCTTGATGTCTTTGTTGTAGTTGAGGGGCCCAAAACTAGACACAGTATTTGGGGTGCAGTCTCACAGGTGTCAAGTACAGGGGGATGATAACTTCGCTAGTCCTGCTGGCCATGCTATTTCTGATTTTCCTTATTATTTGTATTCCTGTATTTCTTGTGAGCTTCAGCTGCTATTTTTTCCCTGATTGAGAGCTGAAGTGTAGAAACTGATAGCAAATATACAGAAACAACCTTTGCAGACACAGTCCTGCTTCATGTTTAACTGATACAATGTGGAAGAGCATTTCTGTAATAAACGCGGCAGAGTTGGAACATTTGGAACCTCATTTTTTCCTTTTATTTCAAATTTGTTTACATTTGTGGACTTCTTGCTTGCATGTTCCCAAGCACCATGGTAATTTACCCCATCACTTACTCTTGATCCCAGTTGAGGAAGATGCATCCTGTTTCGTTTCGTACCATTTCTACCAAGAGTCTGTATTCAGCATTCCATATGTCAATAAGCCTTTGGGTGTATGTATCTTGGTAATAAAAAACATAGTAGTATTTCTCTTTCAAACTTCTTGAGATCAGTTATTTTGATTTTTGTAAATCACAGGTAGACTTCTTGTTAGCCATTCTCTGAAGACCTTGCATTTAAAATTGACCAGAAATGAAGTTTACTTGTCATCACCTTTGTACTGGTGTCTGGCATGTGTCATGCAGCAGGGAAAATAAAACCAGTGAGTGTGGTCAGTGTGGCTGTTAACGAAAAATGTAGAGGAAGCCATTTTGTGAACTGAGCCTGATAGGAGAGGCCTAGTTATTTAGAGCTGGTTTGAATAAAAAGCTGACTGCTATTAAATACACTAATGGAGAAAACTTTCACCCTTTAACAGGTCTGCATTTTTTATGGTTTTGTTTCAAAAACCATTTTCTTCTGGAAAAGTGGTAACCAAGCGTCAGGTGAGTTAACATATGTAATAGTGATTCACCTCTTTGTAGATACTCTTGACAATGTGGCTCTTGCCAAAAACAAAAGCAGAACAAAAGTTACTCCACTTGGAAGATGTGTTTGTAATTTCCAGAAGCGTGTAACTAACTTTGTGTCTAGCACACTGTAAAAAACAGGTTTTTTAGCTTTTGTCAGCTCCTTTTGAGAGTATCATGAAAAGATTGGTCCCTGGCTCCATTCAAGCATCTATTTTGAGTCCTGGATTTTCAAAAAGAGCTTAGCGTACTTAGCTCACTTCCACAGTTCAGAAGGGCAATTCCTGGACTGCCAGAATGTCGAAGCGCTGCAGTCATGTCGCCCACACCAAAAGAGTGCTTTCTACGTGATGCATGGTGATGAGGGGCCAGTGTAACTGCTCTTCAGACCTGAATGGAGTTCACAGTATCCCGAGAAGTTAAGAGTAGGGCCACATTGGAACCCACTGTTTTGCAGGAAAGAAACTTACTTCACCTGCTCCATAGTCATCTTGGTTTTATGTAGTTGCATGTGCAAAAACTTGATCCATGCGGTGTTACCAGTGTATGTGCTAAATAGAATCTGAAGGATAGCCTCAGAAGTGTTCCAAATGCCAACTGCTTTCATGATTAGACATGTATGGCAGAATTTTCAGTGTGAACACAAATAAATTGCATCTTTGATTTGTGTTCAGAAAAATCTGTCCATTCGTGGTTTCACTCTTGCTAAAAATGTTAAAATCCCAGATTTTAAAGATGTGATGTTTGTCATAGGTACTTTGTCATGTATAACATACTTCCAAAATTAATTACTTCTCTTCAAAAACTCATATTTAGAGTTAATAATGTGTTGAATAACTGAATTATAACCTGCTTCCCAAAGAAAGAATTTAACACGTGCATGAATATTTGTAGACTTAAGGTCTTAGTCTCTCTATCTTGGATGTTTTATCTAGTTCTGTATATGTTTATCAGATATTTACAATGGATTACAAAAGTAAAGCATCTGTGACAGGTAAATGGACTTGATTTTCTTCAGCTTTTTTTTTCAGGCTTTTTGTTAATGAGATCTCAGACGACACTATAGAATCTAGTACTGTGGTAGAAAAGAAATAAGTAATTCTGGTTCAATAACATGTTCAAACAAATGGTAGTTGCCTGGCAGAGTAGGTAAGAAGATAATCATACTCTAAATTTTGCAGAACTTGCAGAGCATGTGTTTGCCCCTCTGTTTCTACAGATACTGTGCTAAATGCTAATAATGGGTTGTTTGTTTTGGAACTGTGCTATGATAATGAAATACCTTTCTTTTGTAGTGGATCAAAATTTTTAAGCATGCCGTTGTGGGATGTATCATTTCACTCTTGTGGTTTTTTGGCCTTACTCTTTGTGGACCACTGAGGTAAATATATACTGTAAAGAATGTTTTCTCTTTTTAAGCTAATTTTTGTGATCTTCCCCTGTGTTGCTCCTTTGTTTCTTGTTTTCTGTCTGTCAGCCCATGATGCCAGCCTCTTGCTTTATTTTTTGACATTTTAAATGAATCTTTGTGCTTTTTCTGTGAATTCTGTTGGGCTTGGAAAAAACTACATATAATTTTCTGTAGAACTTGTAATTTTCTTCACTCTTTCTTTGACAAGATGCCAGTGAAATTCTTGATAGTGCTTCAACTGTTGATGTGAGCGATACAACAAGATCACTGACTGTTTTACTGCCTGTCATTTTCGTCTTTTCCCTGGTCTCGTTTACGTAATTCCAATTGTTTATTTAACTGTTTGAAGTCCATTGCTTGACAGATGGTGGTAGCAGCTTGTATTCCTGTCCCAAGAGGCTAGAATCAATTTCTGCATTTGTATGCAGGGCACTGCTTTATCTGGTCATATACCTGTGCTGTGCTGGAATTGGGTAGCATTAGTGCATATACTCCAATAAAATCACTTGTGCTGTTCGTTAGCAGTACTGAGTAACTATAAAATAATAACAGCCAACTTCCAAAAACGAAGGCTAATGTATTAGAAAGCATCTTTCATTAGAGAGAGGAAGGTAAAGCCCTAAATTACACATTTTATGAAGTTGAAGTTTTAGCCTCTACACAGGAGAAGGCATACCTGAGAATAATAGGATTTCTTTAAGAAATATTGTAGTGCCTTTCTGGATGCTGGCATTCTTCTCAAACAGAACCAGTAACATGGGCCCTAGCAGGTAGTATTGCTATGCAGAGAATGGCAGAAGCATTTGGTAAACTTGGCAGCATTTGTTACTTTCATGTTCTCTAGAAAGCTGTCGTTACAGCTTGCTAGTCAGCCTTTGCTGTCTGAAGAAGATAATGTGCAAGTTAGAATTTCTTATTTTCAGTGATTAAGAGATTCTGAGGTTGCATAAACTACACTTTCAGCACCTCAATAAACAAAATACAATGCAACAGAACAGGACCTCTTTTTTTCTGGGAGCCAGAAACTTTGGTTTAGAGGCAGTATTGTAATGGGAATCATAATTCCATCTTGAGCAAGTAAGTATCTTCTTGTGTTACTAGAAGAAAGTACGATGTAAAATAATCTATAAATGAATAATTTTCATCTGTTCCTGGAATTACAAAGTTCTTTGTTTTGTGATATGTCTACCTGTCTGCAGCTAGAGCTATTGCTGGTGAAGGCAAATGCATTTATCCTTGTGAATTGCTTAAACTTGCTGTTGGAGTCACAGGATAAATCTTTTGACTGCTGTGTCATTGAATTTTAGCTGAAGTAATATATATCAAGCTTGTGTGGTAAATTCCTTGTAAGTGGACATAAGTCTTTATTTCACTTTTTTATAGGACATTACTGCTCTTTGAGCACAGTGATGTGGTTGTGCTATCACTCCTTAGTGTCTTGTTCACAAGCTCAGGTGGAGGACCAGCAAAGGTATTTAAAATTTTATTTTACCACATGTAAAAAATACTGAATGCAATAAATTCAAGTACTTCTTTACCCAGAACGAACAGTGTTTCAGACCTATGCTCATAGAAAATATGGGGGGTTTAGTTTAATTAGTGGTGAAATGATAAGATGTACTACTTGACATAATAAATATGACATTAAGAGAGAAACAGTGGGCGAAGCTGTTGCAGATCCATAGCAGGTATGTGAGAAGTTTTTTCTGTTTGTAGGCAGAAAGAAACCTTGAGAATGATTTTTGCACTTCAGCATTCTTTGTAATGGGATTTTTTTTTTGTTTGGGTTCAAACTGGCAAAAGGACATATATGCATTTAGTGGTCCTGGCCTTTAGGCACAGAGGTCCAGTAATGCAGTCCTTGCCTAGCCTCTTTAGTGTCTGTAGCTTTTCACGTACTCTGTTGTTTTTTGCCAAAAAGTTCTCTTAAGTACTTCAATGTCTGGATGAGCCTATACGTGCTGAATACTTGGGCCCAGCCTTTCACTTATCAGAGATGTATACCTGAAACCCTTTGTCTGAGTCACATTACACACAATTTTGCAAGGTGTTCTCTAACTGTGCCTAATCAGCCCTAAATAGAATGAGCTCATCCCAGCACCTAGCAGTCTTGGCCACCTTCCCTTAAAAACAGTGATGGAGGAAGATATGTTATGATGTCATATACCTGAGGCTAGACTACTTGCTGTGTAAGGGAAAGTCTGGCTTTGGTGCCGCCTCAGGCTGGGAGTTTTGAAATCTTTGTCTCATAACTGCTGCTGGAATCCCCTAATCACTTTTAGGCTAGCCTTAGAGTGAATAGCAAAGTCATCTGCTCTGACACTCTACCCCCACCCCCCTGAAATTCAGATGCTTAGGGCATCCGGCATGAAGCTCTTCAACTAGAAGACAATTTTTTTTCTCCAGCCATCCACCCAAAGGGTATATGTAGAGCTTCAGAGAGGTTCTTTGCCAATCTGTATCTTAGTGGGCCGTGCTTGGCAGTTAAACTGCAGCAGAAACAAGGGAGTGATAACCCTGTCCTCTGAATGTTTCAACTTCATGGAGTGAACTGTGGCAAAGAAGTCAGCTGACTTTCTGAAACACAACTGTGATAGCTGTATTTGGCTTTAAAAGATGAATTGTTATAGTAGTTTTTGGCTGAGGAGCTCAGCGTTTGCCAGGATGATGAATACCAAAATTGCAGTGTTTTAAGTCAGGGTGGTGAAAGCTCCGGGAGCTAGGATTTCATAGTTAACCTCTGTCCCTTCCTCACAAAAGCACCACAGAGCCCTGCTTTCTTGGAGCCTTTGCACAGTGCCCTAGCCTTTACCTCCCATAAGACAAGATACTACAATTTGTCCACTAGATCTTGTTTATAGCTCCTTGATGCTGCAAAATAATAAATCGTCAGGCTTAAGTAGCTCTGCTTTCTGGCAAGCAAAAACACACCATGAAGTTCGTAAGGTACAAGTTTCTGGCTTGTTACAGTGATGATTTGCCCTCGTTACCTGGTAGATGGTATAAATGGAAATGGATGGTATAAATAAAATGGAATAAATATAAAATTATATTGTCACGGTCACGTTTGCAAGAAAATGGGGGCTGTTTATAATGTTTTTCTTACCAAATTAAAGTACGCTTACATTGATCAGGAAGCAGGGAGAGAGGGGGCTGATTTCCTGGGGATTTTTACCATGGTATGGTATAAAAATGGTGTAAGAGTGTTATGGTATGATATAAAAATATCTGTGGGTTTTTTTGGTTTTTTTCTTTACAGACAAGAGGTGCTGCATTTTTCATCATAGCTGTCATCTGCTTACTACTTTTTGATAATGATGACCTCATGGCTAAAATAGCAGAACATCGTATCCTTTTCTTGCTATTTCTAAGAACAAGTGCCTGTTACTACTGAAGCAGAGAGAATGTGAAGTTGAATGCACTGAATTAAATATGCTTGCAGTTTTTTTATAGGAATCTTTCAAGAATATTATAGCATAAGATTTTACTTTTACTTTACCTAAATACTGGTATTTATGGCCAAATGAATGGCATTGCTTACTTTGTTGATAACTTAGAACACAGCTCTAGATTTTAAGTTGAAGTTAAAGGTTCCCTGCCCATCTGCACATATCAGACCACTTAGGATTGCTAGAAGCTTCTTTAATCAGCTCCCATTTTTTTTAGAAATTCTAGACATAATGGCTGTAGCCCAAGTATGTGCAGTAAATGGTTGACAGCCTGGCTGGCAGTCTTTTTGCTATATCCAGAAAGATTGTTTTGTGCTTTTGCAAATGTGGTAATCTCAGTTCATCTGCTAAACTGAGAAGTGATGTAAAATAGCCTATGGTAGCTCCAACAACAATGGACTTCAAACTGCAAGTGGAAGCTAGCTAACATGCTCTCAAAGCCAGTGAGTTAGCTGGAAGGGATCTGAAGTAAATTTTCACCAAGTCTTACCATAGTCACATGTACTGTCAAAAAGCGGTATATCTAAGGATGGGCAGTAAAAACAAAGCAGATGAAAGTAAACTTTCTCAAAAAGGATAAAAACATGGATTACAGATACAAATGGTATATTCAGGAGTAGTATCAATTAATCCACTTGAGTTTTCAGTGAGTAAATTCATTGTTAAAGTGCCCTCTAGTAGTTTTCCCAAAAGCTATCATTATTTTAATCTTTGCTGGATTGTGCTTGTCAATTACTCTTTGTTTTCTAGAGTTTAAATATTTAGAAACTGGAAAGATATAGATCATATTTTAGATGCCTTGCTGTTTTAGTGCTTTTAGTGAAAATCAATCTAATTTTTAATGCTATTTTCAAAGTCTGGTTGCCAAAAGTAACATAAATCCTGTGTCATGACTACTGTGCAGTATTTAACAGTGACTGTGTTCTCATAAATTTTTTTTTTTTTTTTTTTTTTTTTTTCCCCCCCCAATATTTTTTACTATTTATTTTCTGTGGAAATATTTCCATCTTTCCTAAATTTTAAGGATCCAATGAACCTTAAAGCTCAGTTTGCTTACTTCTGCTTCCCATGGTCTTCTGGCACATCTACCTGTTCTTTGGTTTTAAGAAAAAAATCATAAAATGAAACTCTTCCTTAATTTTTTTCTAATTTAGCTGAGGGGCATCATGACAGCGCCCTTACCCATGTTCTGTATACAATCATTGCTTTCCTGGGTGTTGCAGATCACAAGGTAAAGAACTTGTATTTTAGTAGATTAATACTAATCTAAGTTTCAGAGATAAGAATTTCACCAGCTCAGAGCCTAATCCAAGCCTAAATCAAAACCAAAAAGTTCAACATCCCCACCCCTGAACTAGCTCTGTAATTTTTACATTTTGATTGAGTACAAGCAGCTTCAACATAGCAAGCCAAACCATACAATATTCAACTTGTGTAGCTGGTAAGGACTTTGCTGTCATGTGTAACCTAAAAAGTCTCATTAAAGTTACCATAAAGTACACTGTGTCATCAGGGCTCTGGATGTTCATAATGCTTTGCATACAATATGTCTTGCTCACTTTGGAGGTCTGTGTTTTGTTGCTGCATCTTTATCTTTCCCCAGCCTTTCCTTTATATTAGATGCTTGTATTTGAAGTCACAGATTCTGATACTTCTCAGTAGGCTAGTCCCATTATAATTGGTGGCATGAGTAGCTGACTGTCAAAATCTTACTGGATGGGATTGACCTGGCAGATTGAGTTGTTCTCTTAGCTTAGTCCTGTTGCTAAAGAGGCTGTGCTGAGGCCCAAAACGAAAAAAAAAAATATGGAGCAGTTGAGAAAGTGTTAATATCAGAATATGAGAAAGTTACTATAAAAATAAATCAGATGTTAGAGAGACTGGCTAGCTGTGTGCAAAGCAAGTGTGCAAAGCAAGTGTGGCCTAAGGGAGATGAGATGCTCTTTGTGTATCTTGTGATTCATTTATAGAACAGTTTTGAAAGAAAATGTTCTGAAGAAATACGCAATTAAAGGTAACTGAATGAAAAGGTTATGAAAGGATTAGAAGCCAAGGTGACATGACACTTTTGGGGTTTACATATACTTTCAACACTTTTAATAATGGAAGATGGAAAAGACAGGTTTGTGTGATTTTTCTTTTTCCTCGTAGGCTGTTTGCTACCAGTTTGCTGCTGTTGTATGCCAATTAACACTATTGAGACTTTTAAACTTGAAGTCATATTAGGCTGTGAATAGTGCTGAGGTATAACCGTGTATGCTATACTGTTTTTAACTAGAGTAACAATTGCAGGAAATATCCTGTCTTTGGCTTTTGTTGATAAGTTAAGGAAAGTGTATTAATCTTTTTTCATGTAAGTGTCACTTTGTTTGCAGTGAGGTATTTGGCTCTCAAGAAATGCTAATGGGATCTCTCTATGTTTCCAGGGAGGAGTACTGCTTCTGGTATTGGCATTGTGCTGTAAGGTTGGTTTTCACATGGCTTCCAGAAAACTATCTGTAGATGTAGGTGGAGCCAAGCGTCTTCAAGCTTTGTCTCATCTTGTTTCCGTCCTTCTGTTGTGCCCCTGGGTCATTGTTCTCTCTCTGACAACAGAGGTAAGATAGCTATATGTGTCTTGTTATAGGTGGAATGTTGGTTTTATATGATAAATTGGAAGTATAAAAGTATTTATGCTTTGATGGATGGCTGAAAACATGTCATGAAAGTGAACTAGATTTAATGCTGTATATACAATCACATCTAATGGTGAACAATCCTGTTTGAAATGTTTTCTTTGTTGCAGAGTAAAGTAGAGTCTTGGTCTTCTCTCATCATGCCTTTCATAACAGTCATCTTTTTTGTTGTGATCCTGGATTTCTACGTGGAGTCCATATGCTCTGTCAAGATGGAAGCTTCCACATGTGCTCGATATGGATCCTTTCTTATTTTCATTAGTGCACTGCTTTTTGGCAACTTCTGGACTCACCCAATAACAGACCAGCTTCGAGCAATGAACAAGCCACCACACCATGAGAGCACAGAGCATGTTCTTTCTGGAGGGGTGGTAGTGAGTGCTGTCTTCTTCATTTTATGTACGTATTCTTATTTATCTTTTAATAAATCTATTGTCTGTCTGACTGGGAAGCCAATCAGAAAATTGATGCATGCAGAATTCTTTTGGATGAGCTTTTATAGATTCTTTTGAGTAAAAAGGGCCTGTAACTTTTTGCTCTTTTACCGCCTGTCTGCAAAAAAGAGAATGTAGTAGATCTGTTCTGTTGTGGAAGTGATGATCTAATCTTACACAGCAGTGAGACCTAATGCTAAGCCTCGAGGTGAAGTTGACAATCACTTTGCTGCCTGCAAATTTCATGTGAGCTTTGATTGCTGATAAAACACGTTATAAAATAGCTGTGAAGCTTAGAAACAGCAACAAAAACTTCAATACTTTCCTTGCAGCTGCCAATATCCTGTCCTCCCCCTCCAGGAAAGGGCAGAAGGGTACCCTTATTGGCTATTCCCCTGAAGGCACTCCTCTCTATAACTTCATGGGTGATGCATTACAGCAGAGCTCTCAGTCATTACCCCGGTTTATTAAAGAGTCACTGAAACAAATCCTTGAGGAGTATGACTCTAGGCAGATCTTCTATTTCTTGTGCCTAAACCTGGTAAGTGCATGTTTTTTTCAAACCAAACCACAGTAGTACATACATAGTACAGTAAGAAGAGTTATTCTTTAAAAGGTTCCTATGATTGCTTGTTTTTAAAGTGAGTAGTCTCATTACATGGAATGTTAAAATAGAAGATGTTTATGCTGATCTTAGAGTAAGTGTCAGGTCACTTTGATTTGTTGTCGGAGTGTAGCACTGGTTCTTTGTGTAACTCTTGTACCAGTAATAATATTTGTATGATGGTATGTTTAAGATAAGCTGAGACTAATACAGGCTTCAAGGATGGGGACAACAAAATAGTAAGTGTGGGATTGAGTAGTGTGATTTTGGAGAATGCTGGTTTTATTTCTAGCTTCCCTCTTCCTCAAATAGCAAGAGATTATGCAGTAAGCAACATTGATAGAACTTATTTGCAAAGAACTCTCTTTGTTCTGTGGCAATTATCCAAGAAAATAGGGGGAGAAACTTCAAGTATCCATGATAACTTCAAGGAATTCCATTACAGAATAAGAAAGATGGGAAAGAAAGTTTATAGGCAGACCAGTTAGTAATAGTAAATTGTTCAGGGAAAATATATTGAAAATATTTCCTCATGTACCCTTCTCAAAACTAATTCACAAGATTTAAACAGTCAACTAAGTGGTGAAGAAAATTTTTACAGAACATGCATAGACAGCATTGCTATTACATTAATAATAGGTCAGATCAGAGCTGTTGCATTGTTTAATGGCAAAATGCTATATAAACTTTGTCTGCGCAGTGTTAGGTTATTACTAAATGAAAACTTAAATCTGCTCCTGTAGAGGGTGGTTTTCTTAGGTCTAAGGCTTTTGGGAGGGTAGGTTCAAAAATGTCTCTTCATAGACTTGGAATGTATCACATATTTTTGTTTCATTAGAGGAGAGAAAAAATAGTCTATAAATACTTTGAACAATATCTTTGAAAACTATCAAGTGTCCTATGAAAAGAGTTTCCTGCAAGCTACCAAGACATTAAATTACAAGTTAATGTTTGAGGAATAATTGAAACTCTCTTTCGTTTTAGGCTTTCACTTTTGTGGAGCTTTTTTATGGAGTATGGACCAATAGCCTTGGTCTTATTTCTGATGGATTTCACATGCTTTTTGATTGTTCTGCATTAGTGATGGGGCTTTTTGCAGCTCTGATGACAAGATGGAAAGCAACTCGCATATTTTCCTATGGGTATGTATATTAGGTTCTTTAAGGACTATCTGAAAATTATCCTACTCGGTCATTTTCAAAATGCCCTGCTATAAAGATATGTTTGGGATGTTTCAATGGTGCGTGCTTCTGTGTTTTTTTTGCTGTGTCTCTCTTCTGTTCCATTTGTGTTCATGCTCTTCCCCTCTTACCGCGCTGAAAAAGTACCTGAGATGTAGTTGTCATTTATTTCTACAAATAAAACTTTATCACTGTGAATATTATGTAGAAATCGCCTCACTCTATACATGTGCGTATGTCAAACAAAAATATATATTGAAAATCAGTATGTATGAGGATTTCAATTGTGCTGACATAATCAAAATTTGTATGGTTAAACTGCATAGCAGTTCAGCAGTTTGAAGCCCTGAATAGGCAGTATGTATACAAAAAATACTTATATGATTATAGCCTTATACTATTGGTGTTTGGACAGTTGCAAACTAGCTTCCTCTTGGTCAGAAATAAATAACACAGAAATTAAGGCATGATTTTGTGACATTGAGGAAAAAAAATCAAAGCAATCTTAATGCTGTGTTAAGTGTATTATAACTTTGAAATTTGTTCGGAGTACTGTTCTTCACTCTCAAAAGTACCTATGTTTGCTTTCAGATATGGACGTGTAGAAATTCTCTCTGGATTTATTAATGGGCTCTTTCTGATGGTAATTGCTTTCTTTGTCTTTATGGAATCAGTGGCCAGACTGGTGGATCCTCCAGACATAGATACAAATATGCTAACTGTAAGTTTTGTCATTCTGTTTGAATGTTGTTTGGCAGTTAATGGTTCATTGATGTTTGTCTTAAAAAAAAAAAAAAATTAAGGAGACTAAAGTTGCATACTCGAGAAACCTAAACTGTGCCTTGACTTTTTTAACATATTCTAATTTTAAAATCCAAACTACATCTAATTTTAAAATACAAAAATATATAGAGGAGAATATAATTTAATTATAACAGTTAAATTTATTTTTTTTTCTGAGATGTTACAGCTGTAATCTTTTTAGACAGTGGTCTTTCTACAATAAACGGTGCTAAGGAATAATCTGTACAAGACTAAATTTGGTTCTGTTGTTACGTATACCAATGTCAATTATTACAGAAAAGATTTTGTATTCATTTCTGAGAAACCTCAGAAATCAGCCAGAATTCATAATACTATGCTGGGCATGTTCCTATGGCATAAACAATCATGAAGGTGTGCATAGCTAACCGTAACTATGCCTGTGCCTCTCTACCTTGCACAGCCTCTTCAGGGGCTCCCCACTTACCTTTTTAAGCTTCCACCCCTTTCTTTCAAATGCAATGGTTCATTTTCTTTAAACTAAATTTTTTATTGTGGATTTCTGCAAATCCAAGCCTTCATTTATGACATTTCCAGCATCACTTGTTTTCTCTCTCTCACACACACACATGCGCATGAATTTGTGCTCTCCTGCTCTCTTCAGTAACAAAGATTTTTATGTAGGCACAATTAGAAATGTGCTTTACTGGAATCAAAGCCTGATTTTTTTTTTTTTCTTTTTAATCTTCAATATTTGCTCCATTTTCACTACAGATTTTGTTTCTTGGGGGTGCCCCCTCCACATGAGAACAGTCTGCATAGCCAAGGAGAGGTCTAATAACCCATGAGTAGGACTGGCTTAACTCCTTTATTAGCTGGAATTACTCTTACACTCTGCTAGTTTTTCAAGAGAAGAGTAGGAAAATAGGCAGACAGGTAAAAAACACAACCAATAAAGTTGTTGTCTCCAGTTCAGTACAATTGTAGATGAGTGTGCATGTCCTAGATACAGTACACATTTTTTTTTTTTTGGCCAATGAAAGCAAAGGAAAGCTTGTATTCAAATCACTTTATTTCTTTTTGAAAGCAAATAAAATCAATCACCCCTTCTTAAAACTGAATTTGCTATCTTGTCCTGATTTGTGCATACTAGGTTTTGCACTTTGGTGTTGGTTGTTGGGTGGGGTTTTTGGGAAGGTTGAGGAGAATTGGATTTTTTTGAGAGGGGAAGAAAATTCCTTTGAAATCAGTTTGTGTACTGAAAGGAATATAATGAGGAATCCACATTAGAATAATCCTTCTGTTGATGTTAATGCTTCCACAGTTTTTCTTTATTAGGCGTAGAGTGTTTCTGATTACCACGTTCTAGAAAATAAACTTGAACACCTGGGAAGATGTAGCGATGTTAAAAGACTTTTCTCCCTCTCACAGCCAGTCTCTGTTGGAGGGCTGATTGTAAACCTTGTTGGCATCTGTGCCTTTAGCCATGCGCACTCCCATGGGGCTTCTCGGGGAGGTTGTCACTCGCACGATCACAGCCATTCTCACCACGGGCACAGCCACAGCCATGGGCACGGCCATTCCCACAGTGACCATGGCCACAGCCATGGACATTCCCACGGGTCTTCTGGTGGAGGCATGAATACCAACATGAGAGGCAAGTTGTTGAATTGTAAATGATGTATGTGATGATTCAAAGATTTTCAGAATCAGACCCTGTACTATGCATCATTCTTAAAATCTCCAGAAGTGATCTGACAGCCATTTATTGTAGTATATGTGAGTTTCTCAAACTCTTTCTTCATTAGTGAGTTTAACTTGAAGAAACATAACTTGAAATGTTTCTTTGCATGGCTTTCTTAGATGTGGGTAATACCTAAGGACCAGTAAAAAGCGTTCGTCTAGTCTTCTTTAATACTAATAAACAGTCATTGTAAACCTTATTGAAAGAGCTTTAAGTCAATGGTTCTAAGTTCCATCTGGAAGTGAAAGTACAAGATCTCTATCTGTAAAGATACTACCGTGCTTCTAGGTATCTTACGACAGCTGATTGTAAAAACACTGGGGGAGGGGATAAGAAGCAGAAGAATAAATGCAGACCAGCAGTCTAGAATATGCTTCTGTTTGAGATTCAGAAGATAAGGTGGTAAAGATGAAACTTTCTTTTTCAGATCTAAAATACGACCCTGAGAAGGGTTACATATAAAATTTCAGCATAGCTACTTCTTAGAATTTTTTCCTGGTAGTTAGAAGGTAGTTATTTACCAACTGCCTGCCTCATTAAAAAAAAAATCTATAAAGGAATGCGTTTTTTGTGTAAGCTTGTCAGAGCATAAGCTTTTTGGCTAATAGTCTCATACTTCTTCGGTTATTTTATGTACTAATTCAGGTGGCTATTCTGTTGTCTGGTGTTTTTGTGAAGTTTGCCCATACTCTTAACTATTTCAATATTCTTTCAAATCCTGACACTTAGCTAGCACTAATCTTACAAATGGTTAGAGATTTTTTTTCTGTACCCTTTGAGTGTATGCTGAGAATGCTACCCACTATTAAAGCGGTCAGTATAAAGGATTATTCCTAACCGTAGCAGATAGACCATCTCCTTATAAAATAGGTGCAGAGTTGGCATACAAAACCCAAATGATGCATTAAAATCTGTCCACGTTAGCAGGCCAAGGTATTTACACTGACCTTTTTATCCTCTGTTAAGGATCAGTTACAGAGTTAAATGATTATGCAATACAGCACAAATCCCACTAACAATTTAAAGATTATTCACATTTGGTGTAGTCTGCAAATGCCTGCCTAGATCATTGCACTGTAGAGTAAAGACGGAGGGTTTTTACATTGATTTGTAATTAAATATTAGAAAAGCTAAATGTTTTGTTTAATTTTGCACCCGGTTAGGCAGATAGTTGCCTCTGTTTAGCTTGAGGGGTGTTTCTTACATTTAATGAACTCTGCTGTGTTTCTGCTATTGAACATGCATGTACATTTTAAAACAGAACTGTTCAACTTAATCACTCAAGTTTATTTTGTTTTCAGGTGTGTTTCTGCATGTGTTAGCAGACACTCTTGGCAGTGTTGGTGTTATCGTATCCACAATATTTATTCAGCAATTTGGATGGCTCATAGCTGATCCTCTCTGCTCTCTTTTTATTGCTACATTGATTTTTCTTAGTGTTATCCCACTGTTGAAAGATGCCTGCCAAGTGCTTTTATTGAGGATACCTCCAGAACAGGAGAAAGATCTGCATGCTGCTTTGGAAAAGGTCAGAACTACAGTTCTAAGTGTTTTCATGTATACAAACATACAAAGCTATAACCGTTTTTATAATTATTAAATTCAAGTAGTTCAGTCTGACAGCTTCCATTGTCTTAGGCAACTTCATGTCCCAATTGTTTTAAATCAATTTTGCAGAGATGTGACAGGATTAGGAGTTCTACTGATTGAAGTTATTTTGCAACTAAAAAAACCTTGTATTGTTTTTTGCTTTTATGAGTCGCTCATGATTTCAGACAATATAGTAACACTGTAGGAAAGGTACTTAGTACTAAGAAAGTACCGTAGCAATTTCCAAAAGCTTGTGGCCTTTAAACTTGGTGTGTACAGTTCAGGCTACAGGATTATATCCCGAGCCCATAATTGCAGGTTTTCTTACTTGTCTGTATCTTGAAGGTCATGCTGATACACAGTAGGTGAGATGGCAAAAGTAAAGCCATTTATTCTAAATAGTTTTTCATTCTAGTCCATTTTCTTCGTGTCTGCTGCAATACGGTACCTACTTTGAGGCTGTACTTAGTCTTCACTGTTGGCTCATTTGAATTTCCTGCCGAGAATCATAGTGCAGATCTCGGTGTGAAGAACTCCTGTTTGAAAGTAGTTTCTACACCACGCCCCAAAACTTGCTTCTTAATATTACTGTCCAGTTCAGCAGCAGCCTTTCCTGAGCTTTAAGTTGTTTGAGGCTTGCAAAAAAGATGTCTAAGGCTACGCAGAACTCCATGTACACAGCGCGTGCCCAGTCACAACAGGCTGCAGTCCCAAATGGTGGCCCCAGCGACACCACAGTACAGTCAAACGCTCTGCGTACCGCCTCAGCAGCACATAGTACAAGAGTATCTCGTTCCTCTTTGTACAACCCATCATCTTCAGCTCTAAATGTTGTTTAGTGACCAAGTAAACGGAATACATCCTCTAGACAGTCTACTCATTACTTGCACTATTAGCAAAAACCTGATTGAACCTTTCCAGTCTTGCATTCATCTAGGTTTCTGCGAGCTGTCAATGTTTTAATATTTTAAATGCTGCCCCAGTGCTTAACAGCATAGGCGTAATGAGTTAGTTTAACAGCTACATTAGTTTCAGTCCAGAGTAGGTATAACGTGTGCATATGCAGATCTGACATGAATCTAGGACAGTCTTCTGAAACGAAGAATCCACGAAGACTGGTTCAGGTGCATGTGATTTTAAATCATAAAATGATAAATTATGGGAAGGTGTTATGTCTCTGAATTAAGTCCAACTATGACAGCTAAATAGCTGCTTATCCTGGATAGTGAGGTAACAGATGCCCTAGAAATGGTTAATTGCCCAGCCAGCTTTCCGGTTGGTCTGTCCATTGATGTTACTGTGATCTGTACACTGAATCAGTTTTTCTCGTCCTATTTAGCATTGCACTCTGCTGGGTTTTTCATTTAGTCTGACTTTAGCTTCTGGTCTTCGGCAGTATTACTCAACGCTACCTAGTTCTGCAAACAGCTTAGCTGGAAAGCTGCTTTACTGCACAGCTTCATTTTCCCTGTAAAGTATTTGCCACCAATATCCATGTACATAAGTTTAAAATGTGTTCTTGAATTAATTGTTGCTAACGTAATTACTTTACAGATTCAAAAAATAGAGGGAGTCATATCCTACAGAGATCCTCATTTTTGGTGTCACTCTGCAAGTGTTGTGGCAGGTACAATACATGTGCAAGTGGTATCAGATGTGATGGAACAGAGAATTGTGCAGCAGGTAAGATGCAAGCTTTTTAGACCCTAATGTCTTCAGACCCTAATTTCTTACTCCATAGCCCTTTTTCAGTCACAGGCTAAAGCTTGAAGCTGCTGTTTGTGATTATTTTTATAGCTGTTAATTAATGTTTCAGAGCTGGTCTTTAATGCTCTACTTCCCCTTGCCTGCTCTCTTGGAATTCGTTGCATAAAGAGTTGTTCGCTAAAACATCTGCCAAAAGAACAAAAAAAAAGTCTGCGTGTTATTTTTTCTCACTGTTGAAAGTGGCACTACATCTGCTCTGAGAAAAGGAGGAGGAGGTGGATCTCATGCTGCAGAACAGGCAGTAAACAGTAGGGATATCTGGATGCTAATCGCAGCTTTATAACTGGCTTGCTAGTATCTGTCTGCCTTGGTTGTTTTTTTTTCTTTAAATAGATAGTCATTTCCATATGCCAGACACTGAGAATTATCCATTATGCAGAAGTTGGAAAGCCATACCCTCTGCAGCTAGTCTTCACTTTCCAGAAAATTGAATTCTTTATGATGCCTGGGGGTTTTTTAAGCTACGGTATTTCAGAGCCAGAATATTGCAAGTTACGGTGAGGTGCACATGAAGTGTAATACTCATGTTAACCATACTGTTCCATTCAGGTTACAGCGATTCTGAAAGATGCTGGTGTAAACAACCTAACTGTCCAAGTGGAGAAGGAAGCTTATTTTCAACACATGTCCGGACTCAGCACAGGATTTCAGGATGTCCTTGCAATGACTCAGCAACTGGAATCCATGAAATACTACAAAGATGGTACTTACATCATGTGATCCAAAGTTGGGCTCACCAAAGGAGGTGTAAATGGTGACGCTGTGGGATTCCATATTTGTATTACTTTTTGTCAGGAGATCTTGCACATATATGTACAGAAACAAATGTACTATATATTTGAATTTTTTTAAGCATACTACCTTTATTAAAATTGAATCAAGGTGCTTTTATAAAAGAAATAAGAGGGAGTTGAATATTTGCTGTGTATGTGAAAATAACGGAAATCTTAAATACTGTACTTGGTGTTTATTAAACAGAAGTCTTGCAACTTGTGGGTTAGCACAGATATATTCCACACTTTTCTCATAAGTATGGAACATCGTGATGATAATTTCATGTTAGCAGTGGAAAATGGAAATAGTTTATATTGGAATGCAAACATAATCAACTGAAAAATATTTTTCTTCAAACATAGCTTGAAAACTTTGAATGAAAAAAAATTACACATTTGTTATGGGGAGTAAAAACCAACGTGAAGCAGTGGTTTTTGCACACTGTGTTAGATAATACAAATACACGGTTTTTGTGTTATGTCTTGGCATACAAATCCGATTCCTAAACTTAATGCATCAGAGCAAATAGATGTTACCATTTTAACTATGTATCAAAATATTTTTTTAAGGAGACAAATCCACAGGTTAACAGTGAAAAATTGGGAGGGGAAAAAATCGCAGACACTTTTTTGTTGCCTGGGAAGACTCAGAATCAAAATACCACCCTAAAAGTAACCTTTTTGTACTTTTTTTATGAATAACTGCAAATTCAGTAGTTCAAAGCTTAAAGTAATTCATCAGTGAGCTTCCTAGCACTCAGCTAAACTTCACCTCTTCAAGATATGTTATTCTGTTATTTACTTGGTTTCTTTCATAATAACACAGCTGCAGGTGTTCTGTAGCCAGCTGTACCTTTGCGATGGGGTCGTCTCCCGTGATCGGACTGTTTACCCAAACTGGATAGTTTCTTCTGTAAGCGCTAAACAAGTTTGCATTCCATTCTCTTCCTCCAGCTCTCAGTTAAACAACACTATCTGTAGGAGGAGAGGACTGGTTTGAAAAACCGCAGTCAGGAAGTCTCTAGAAGTTGCCTTGCTCTTACACAGAGCGATGAATATGGGCTACGCAAATCACAGCCCCTCATTTCTCAGGATAGTGCTGCAGAACCAGCTGAGTTCTCAAACCTTGATCCTGTTTTCTGACGATTTATGCCTTTGGCAGTGGTTTTCTCACCTTGCCTCCTCCAGAAGGCTGGGGTCAGTTGCCTGGCAGGGCTACAATTACACTCAGCCTATAAGCAGGGTGACGTTTTGGTTTTGAAAACCGTTTTCAAACAAAAATGTGCCACTCATATTTCAGGTTGCCACTCATATTTGAGGCGATGCTGCTGGAGCTGACATCATTTCACCAAACAGAGCACTAGAACTGAGCATCATGACAGGCAGAGGAAGAAGGGGGTGATTCTTTTCGCATCAAGTTAGCTTAACATAACTGGAAAGCCTCCGTGCTTGCCACAGCGTTCTCTGAGCTGATGCCGACTCCCCGCTGCGGCTGCTACCGACAGGACCCGAAACAAATGGAGGTAGCTGGGGCTGCGTTAGCCGGTCATGGCAGTGAAGATCAGCTCGCACCCAGTTGCTTCGCAGGCGAGTGCAAACCTGCAGCTTAACGCGCATCAGCAGCTTTTTGTGTGTCACCAACGCACACGCACACACACGGTATTTTTCCTGGCTGCCCTGACAGGAGGACGATGGCGATAAATGTCTCGAATTTGTTTAACAACAGTCCGTACCTGGCAAGAATCCTCCAAAGAAGGGTTCAGGCTTTGCCTCCCCCCACCCCCCACCCCAGCTACCTGGCAAGATGTTAGAACCGTGCTGTAAGGGCAGGTTTTCAAATCACGGGTACAGGCCAACTAATTTATATTTTAAGACGGTTGCAACAAAGCACGTTCAAAGGTGAAACAAAGCTTTTACAACGCCCCGCAGCTGTGTGTCGTACGGCGTGACAGCGGGCCGTGTACATGTGCAGAATAGCGAGAAAATAAACGCGTTTTTTGATTTTACACAGCGCGCCCTGGCTTTTCAGGGTAAGAGGTGAACTGGCGCGGAAGCAGGCAAGTGCTTGAAGCAAAAGCCTGCGGGCGGAGCGGGGCTGGCGGGGCGGGGGCTGCCGGCCCGCGGCGGGCAGCTTGGGAGC
>NW_009259489.1:2892026-2895837 GCF_000687185.1 Egretta garzetta | reverse complement strand
CCCCAAGCTGGGGGTCCGCTCCCGCGCCGCCTTGGAGGACATCGGCAACCTCGTCGCCGAGCCGAAGAAGCAGCCTGCTGCCAAGAAGGTGTCGGTGGAGCGGGGCTGCAGGAAGCAGCCGGACATCAGGCCCACACTTGCCCCCTCCCTGGGTACCAGAAGGACACTGAGGTCCACCACCAAGGAGAACATGCCACCTCCTGCCCCAGAGCCTCAGCCGGAGCCCCCCCAGGTACTGCCCCTGGCCTCCCTGGGGCCATGTGCCCCCTCCCACCCCGGGCCTGAGCTGCCCCTGTGACGGAGCTGGGCTGGGATTGGGGTGCGGGGGAGAGGCATGGCCTCACTGGTCCCCTGAAATGGGGTAGCGAGCCCCTGCAGCGCTCCCACACTGCAGGGCTGCTGGGTCCAGTTTGCCCCATGGCCTGCAGCGCTCCCACACTGCAGGGCTGCTGGGTGCAGTTTGCCCCATGTCAGCCTTTGCTTGGCCTATGCTAGGCTGCAGAGGTGCTGCCCACCCTGATCCCCGATTTCCTTGTAGATGGAATCTCAGTCTCCAGTCCCCATGGACATATCTGGATGCACCGCATCGGAGGATGTGCTGTGTCAGGCTTTTTCTGATGTCCTGCTTGATGTGGAAGATGTAGATGCGGAAGATGGTGCTGACCCAAAACTCTGCAGTGACTATGTGAAGGACATCTACAAGTACCTGAGAAGCCTTGAGGTTGGTAGGAGTAGGTCAGAACTGCAAGGGCATTCTGCTGACGCTTATGGCGAACCTGCTGCCATAGGCATGACTTGGAGCTGGTATTCGCTTTCCTGAGGTGCTACTAAATGATCCCTCTACTTAAAATAGATTAAACTGAGCTGATAACATAAACTGATGATGGCTGTTAGACCAAGTGACTAGCCGTACTAGTACTGCGCTCTTTTTAGCCCCTCTCCAGTGAACAAAGAAACCTTGTAGCCTGTGCTTAGGGGCTGTGCTTTGATAAGCCTTAAGATCCAGCAGAGGCTAGGCATTGCAAATGCTTCAGCTAAGTGAATGAATCTGTTAACCCTATTCCTTCCACACAGGAAAATCAACCTGTCAGACCTAAATACCTAGCCGGCCAGGAAATTAATGGGAATATGCGTGCCATACTGATAGACTGGCTTGTGCAAGTACAGGTAAAATTCGGACTCCAGCAGGAGACCTTGTACATGGCAGTTGCTATCATCGATCGCTTTCTGCAGGTGAGTATCTCTTGCATGGTGTCAGGCAATGCTTTTCCCCGAAGCTAAAGCACAATGAGCACCAATCAGTAACACCATACATGGTTAGACATGTTACCCTTAACAAAATACAGTTGACAAAGGGCATTTGTTGAATTGTAAGCCCCACATAACCCTCTCAGCTGTGAACAGTGACTTGATCTATCAAAACTGCTTACTCCTCTCCCTGGCTTGATCTCAAAGCCTTATAAATACCAACAGAGGTAACAGATAACGTATGGTTATTCTGTATGCCAGTATGAACACCCTGCCATAGAACTAACCTTACGCTGGCTACCTTGAAAAGCTGTGTTCTGAGCCAAGTCACTCACATAAATCTCTACTGCTTCTTACTGCAGGACAATGCTGTTACTAAGGAGGTGTTGCAGCTGGTTGGTGTCACAGCAATGTTTGTTGCCAGCAAATATGAAGAAATTTATCCCCCACATATTGGAGATTTTGCCTATGTGACAGACAACACTTACACAAAGTTTCAGATCTGCCAGATGGAGATGAAGATCCTGCGAGCCCTGGACTTTGATCTGGGTCGCCCGCTCCCTCCGCACTTCCTAAGGAGGGCTTCAAAGATTGCAGAGGTAATGCTGAGAACAGGTGTTACTGTAAGCAGCATCTGGAAAATGCAGTATTTGTTTCTGGCAGCTGGTTAAAATGGTTCACAACTTTTGAGTACTGCAACAGCTTGGTAACTGAGCCTGGTTGAGACCCAGCTCCCATGTAGAAACAGGTCTTGTCTGCTTCCAGTCCTGTGAGCCTAGACCACCCAAAAGTAGAGTTAAAACACCTGCCTGGTACTGCAGGTGACCACTTGTTTGACACTGAAAGGAGTGGTCATAGACTATAAGCAGCCTAATACTCTGTGATGAAACCAGTTGAATTCCAAGCCTTAGCCCTGAAAATGTTTGCCAAGAAGTATTTTTTTCATGCTTGACTAAACAAAGGCTTGACAGGATGCTCTTGCTTTGGAGATAGCCAATACTCAACTCTGACTTAACTGCAGGTGGACTTGGAACAGCACATTCTGGCCAAGTACCTTATGGAATTGTCCATTGTGGACTATGATATGGTTCACTTCCCCCCATCCAAGACAGCTTCAGCTGCTTCCTGTTTGGCTCTGAAACTCCTTGATGGGTGTGAGTGGGTAAGTCATGCTTTTCAGACCACCTCCTCCTCTGGGACTTGGTGTACCCGTGCACTGGCTTAAAATACCACTCTGGGCCAAGGGCATGCCTCCTGCTTCTTTCATGGTATCTTGGCATTTTCTTGTCTCCCCATGGCCTGTTGCAAGGGGATACAAGTAGGGCAGGAGGCCACAATTGCTCAAGCCTAAGAGAAGACAAATAACCCAGTGTATTTGGATTGTGCTAATAGGCTTGTCTAATGACTTCCCTTCCTTTTAGACACCAACTCTGCAACACTACATGTCTTACACTGAGAATGACCTTCTCCCAGTTATGCAGCACATAGCAAAGAACGTCATTCTTGTGAATGAGGGCATTACCAAGTATGTGGTAAGCATCTTGTGGTATGAGTGGGGAGTATGTACAATTAAGAGTCAATATGTGGCCCTCAGAAGCTGGCTTAGCTGTGCCACTGCTGTTGAATTTGGATCAGAGCTGTTCACTTGAGCTGAAGATCCCTATCTTGCCAAAGGGGCGTGAGCTGGTCTTGTGTGCTAGTATGGGCTTGGCTTGACCACCAAGCCCAAGGTGAGCTAGAAGAGTGTAAGTTTATAAACAGGGTGAGCTTAATCAAACTTATTGCTCTGCAGGCAATCAAGAACAAATACGCCAGCAGCAAAAACTGTAAGATAAGTCGCCTTGAACAGCTGGACTCTACTATCGTATGGAACCTAGCTCAACCTCTGATTAAACAACTGCGAAAGTAGAACTTCGGTACTATGTGTCACTGTGTACTCTATCATGTCTCATTTGTGTGTGTTAATATTTTAATAAAGCACTTTAATTTTTTTTTGTAGTATCATTGGTGTCCTACATCTGAGGCATCCCTGTGGAGCTCTGGAGCTAGCCCCAGTGGGCTTGCTGATCCTCCAGGCAGGAGTGTAATGCAGAGGCAGCATCTGCCAGATGAGTCGGTGGTTCTATTAACTTAATATTTATTTACTGTAGTGTATTTTTGTTAGTAACTTATCAGTTCTACCTCTAGGGGACACGGGTCAGAGAGCTGTGTTTGCCTTCGCTTAGAAGTGGTAACTGTTCTTTGCCTACTGCTCTCATTATATTTTTTTTTTTGGTCTTTGTTATCAAATATCTTATGCTTCTCCTGCTTCCCTTCTGTTCTTTACCTGAAAAACACGGGGGGGAAGGGACTGCCTCGCTCCCTTCCCATGCCCACCACAGGCGAAGGGGCTTTTTAAGGGAGGGCTCGGGTGGGGAATAAGCTCAGGCAACTCGCACGCGTCCCTTTGGCGACCTCGGGCACCTCGCGCCAACCCGGGGTCCGCCCCGACGACACCTCCCGCCCGCCGCCGGCCACCTCTCCTCCCGTCCGCTGCCTGGCGGCCGAGCGCCGCAACATCGAT